>NW_012267252.1:757213-827491 GCF_000151885.1 Dipodomys ordii
AAAAAAAAAAAAAAAAGAAAGAAATTACAAATCTGCCAGCATCCCAGTAGCTGCAAGTGATCAGTATGACATTCCTTACAGAAGCAAAGTGAAAATATTAGGTACAGCCAGGCACTGGTGGCTCATGTCTGTAATCCTAGCTACTCAGGAGGCTGAGATTTGAGAATCGTGGTTCAAACCAGGCCTGGTCAGGAAAGATGAGACTCTTATCCCCAATTAACCAACAGAAAACTGAAAGTGGCACTGTGGCTCAAGTAGTAGAGCGCTAGCCTTGATCTGAAGCGCTCAGGGGCAGGGTCCAGGCCCAGAGTTCAAGGCCCACAATCGACAAAAAAGGAAAAAAATAGGTACAAAACTCTGTCTAATTGACTTTGATAACAACCCATGATGGGATCAGAAAGGGAGGGATAGAAGGTGGTAGGCTTGGGAGAGATGACAGACCAACTCGGCCAAGCATAGTGGACAAGAGCAGCCCGGAGGCTTAAGGAGGTGAGACTCCACACCATTTACACACTGTAACCACTCCTCTGGAATTTTAAAATTGCCCAGGCCTGGGTTCCACCATGTTTGAATATCTGAGATGAGGCCCGATGCCACACATTTTAAAAGTTCCCCAGGTTTAGCCAGGGGCTGGTGGATCACACCTATAATCCTAGCCACTTAGATTTCGATCTGAGAATCAAGTTCAAACCAGAGAGGAAGGTCTAATAGATTCTTATCTCCAATTAATTAGCAAAAAACATTAGTGGAGGTGTGGTTCAAGTGGTAGAGCACCAACCTTGAATGAAAATTCAAGCCCAAATACCAGACATACAAGAAAAAGTTCTCCAGGTTGTACAGGAGTTATGAGGGGGTGGCAATCACTTGTCTGGATCAGCCTATAAATTCCTTCCCTTAGTGACTTCCCTGAATTCATGGAGAAGCTGTGAGATCCCCTTAGTCTAGGACCATCCTCTCCAGCAGGTGCCAGGGAAGGAATTCCAGGTCTGAAACCAGTTGGGTCTGGGTTCTGTCCCTTGTTCTGCCACTTAGCCTGGGTCTGTAGTTATTCAGCACCTCTAGAACTCATTCCCTTGTTTCAAAGCTGAAGACACAGGGCTCCACCTTGGAGAGTTGTTGCAGGGATTAGAAAGACTGCAGTGAATGCAGTGTGGTATACCTGTCTAAGAAATGGAACTAATGTTATGCCAGGTGATGAGAGCTGCAGAACCCCAGTCTACCCACCTGTGCTGGGAGCCCAGCTTTGATTTGGACTGGACCACCATGGGAAGTGCTCTGTGTGTTCATATGGGGACAGCACAGTTGCTTCCTCCTGTGACGGTCCCCAAGACACCCTTGTTTGTCAGGCTCTCCAGGTGTCTACTCTGCCCTCCACCTTTGCTGCTTCTTGTCCCAGGCCTGCGGTTATCATCACATTTGCTGTGCTTATGCCCTAGCCTATCTGCTTGACTGTGCCTGTAATTCTGTCTGTTTTATTTGTAGCTCTTCTAGTGTAGACTTTTTTTTCCCTTTTTTGTTTTTCATGCTGGGTATTGAACCCAGGGCTTCAAACCACCATTGGAGCTACTTTTACCCCTATTTGATTTTGTTTTCGAGACAGGATTTTTACTAATATTGTCTGACTGGACTCAAAATTGTCCTACCTTTGTTTCTCAGGTGGGTGGGGTCACAGGTATGTGCCACCATGCTTGGGTTAAATTTCTTAATGTAATTTGCTAATTCCATCAGAATTAGCAAAACATAGAACACAGGCTTTGAAGAGTATGTCCTGAAATGAGCTCCTTGACCAACTAAATTATGTATGTGTGTGGGGGGGGGGGAATGGGGAGTATGTATGGTTATCATAACCCCTCCTCCCCTGCCCTGGGTTGTTGAAATGATTGAATGAGGTTTACCAAATTCATGGGCAGTATGTGTGGCAGAATGGTGGCTTTGAAAACTGAGGAGTCTAGCTCCCATACCAGCCTACTACTTATAGAACTTGGCCCAGTGAGCTCACTCCTCTGAGGCTCTCCTCCTTCCTTTGTAAAATGGAGAGAACTCCATGTAGGTCACAGCAGTAAAGCACCCCATGGTAATCTAAAAATTCTAGCAGTTTCCTGCGGTACCTGCTGCTGTGCTTAGCATAAATGTGGCTTAAGGAAGTAGGTGTTCAATAGATCAATTGTGAATATACACCGAGTTGTACTGCTACCCTGGAAGGAGGCAGCTGATAGTGGTGAGGACGGGCCTGGAGGCCTTTACCTGGAGGAGCACTCCAGACAAATAATGCAAGCATCGTCCTCAATGCTCACACACTTACACTCCTCCCCTTCGGGCACCCACGGACACTAGAATACAAATTTCTTCTTGATGGATAATAAAAAAGGCACACCCCACATTCAAGGCCAGACCTGAGCTGTGCTTATTTGACCTCTGAGGTGAAGGCCTAGAGGTCCTTGCCAGCACCCTACTCCCAGGGAGACCCCACAGTCTGAACTCTTGAGGATGGGTCCTTCAGCAGAGAAGGAAACATCAGGCTTAGCATTGCGATCACGGGTGAAAAGGCACCCATGTTCTGTGTGAACTTCCTAGGAGAAATTCCAAAACCTGGCATACAAGAAGTCAGAAGAAAACTGGGGACCAGTCTTAGTGTTGGTTTTCTGTGGGTCTAGGGGATGGAACAGGGGCAGGGCAACCATCAGGATGTACTTTTCTTATTCATTAATCTATGAGTCATCTACTTATCTTTACCAGTTTTCAATGTTCCTGGTTTACATGGGAAAGTTTCACCACTTGGGCTTCATTCCCTATGGGCACCATTTGGAGGTATAAGCCCCAAGGTGGGCACACCCTCAGGCCCTTCCCTCTGTGATCCAGACATGGGGTGGGGGATGGCCTCACCTACATACTCGCCCCTGGTGAAGGGCAGAGCTGGGTGGATGGTCCTCATCTCATGCTCAGCGGGGGGTGGTTCATAGCTATCATCCCCATTCTCCTCCGCGGGCATCACATACATCTCCGAGTCCGAGTGCTCGTCTGGGTTTTCATAGTCGCTGTCCTGCAAATGGAGATACCATCCTTAGTCCCTGTGCTCACTCAGCTTGAGAAATCAGAACTGTTTTCACAGTGGCAGGACCAGGAGGCTGTAGCTGGGGTAGACTTCAATTTGCAGGATTAGGCAACTGGTGATAGGCAAAACCAGAGTTTCCCACCTCCAAAGCCGCTTGCTTTGCCCACCACCGTGACCTGGAGAACAGGTGAACTCTTTAATCCCAAGGGTGGCTAAAACTACAAGTGAACAAAGAATAGCAGATGATTAAAAAAAAAAAAAAAGAAGCCAAGCTCACACTAGTCATCCCTGCTACGCAGGAGGCTGAGATCTGAGGATCAACCTTCAAAGCTAGTCAAGGTAGAAAAATCTGTGGGACTCATATCTCTAATTAACCAGCAAAAAGCCAGAAGTGGAGGTGTGGCTCAAGTGGTAGAGCACCAGCCTTGAGCAAAAAAGCTAAGGGACAGCGCCTAGGCCCTGAGTTAAGTTACAATACTGGTATAAAACAGGCATAAAACAACCAGGAAAAGGACATGATGAGGATAAATAGGGGGGAGGAATGTTGAGGAACAGACAGATGCCTGGAGAGGAGGACAAGTTAGTCTTAAAGCAGAGCAGCTCAACTATGTGTTGAACTGTGTTATGTTATAATGCACTCTGAGCTTGTTTTTTTTTCTGTTTTCCTTCTTAATACACATTTGCTAAGTCTACATTTATTAAGCCACAGTCATATGGTCTGAAAGTTTGAGGGGTGCAGTAAAATCTTCTGAGCCTTGCAACTCCTCCTGAGACACCAAGAATAACCACTTTCTTGTGCACATTCACCAGAGAATTCATATTGTACTATTTGTGCATGCAGCAGTGGGGAGAAATTATCTGACTCAAGACATAAGGGGCTTCTGTGTCCACAATCTTCACTGCTTCCCCTGATCCTGTTCCCACAATACAACATCCAGATGTGGTTTTCCAATCGACAGGACATCTGCTTTTTGTGGGGGGGGCTGCCTCCTTTCACTTGTAATTTTAGAACGGCAATTAGATACCAAGCCTGGAAGCTTCAGAAGCAGCCTGCATTCCTCCTATGTGTGCTAAAGATCCACTAAAATAAAAATAATGGGGAGATGCTTACTCAGTCCTCGCTGTAGATGGTATCTTACTGAATTTTGGATGTCTGACTTTGAGGCATGTTATTCCCTCCTTTTCAGAACAATTTTACTTTGTGTTTTTTTTTTCTTTTTCTTTTTTTTTTTTGTCAGTTGTGGGGCTTGAACTTTGGGTCTGGGCATTATCCCTGATCTCTTCAGATCAAGGCTCTACCACTTGAGCCTCACCACCACTTTTGGTTTTCTGGTAGTTAATCAGAGATAAGAATCTCATGGACTTTTCTGCCTGGGCTGGCTTTGACCCACGATCCTCAACTCTCAGCCTCCTGAGTAGGTAGGATTATAAGCATGAGCTGCCGGTGCCCAGCTTACTTTGTGTTTTCTAAGTTCCTACCCTGCCATTTTTGTACAGCAAGCCAGTTCCATTCTCTTTACTCATCCTGGGATTGAACCAACCCAACTTTCTTTCTTGGTCACAGGTGTGATACAAAGCTGCTACCAGCAGGGGGTGATGTTTCAGCATTTCTGGGAGATCAACCACCTTTGGGCTCTTGGAGGAACTCCAAGGCCAAGTGACTCACAGAAGGGTCCCCTGGCCCCCCTTTTGTTCCTGTTCTTTTTCTGTGGCTGAAGAAAGATGATCTGTCCTTAAGACTGCAGAAACTCATGGGGGTGTGCAGAGCCCAGAACTGGGTTCAGGTATGATTCTGGGCATTCGACTGGGGATCTAGTTCTCATTCTACTGAGTGGAAGTAGGAAAGTCGCATTTTCAATCTCTTATTTCCTTATCTATGTAAGGATGTGCGGAGGCTTTCTGGGATCCCTTCCTGATTCCAAACTCAGATTCTGGACGGATTCAGTACATACACACACACACACACACACACACACAAAAAGCCTAGGAGAAAAGTAGCTTCCACCTTGTGAGGGGGTTGACAGCTCATTCTGCCACTGCACCTACCAGTGTCACCATGGTTACATCCTTCTCTCTCACACCGTGACCTCCAAAATTCTGCTCATATTATCTGGATTTGAATTTAGTAGCCCCCAGACATTGGATGTGGAGGCATCTTGTGGGCCTGGCATTAAACTCTTCAGATACTAGTTGATTTGAAACTCCTGGACAGAGGTCAGAGGGTGATGTGCGAGGAGAGTGTAGAATGGCAGAATGTTTGCCAACTGATGGGGTAACACTGACACATTTTGGCACCTGTTGTGGCTGAGCCAATGAGAACTGTGAATGGGGTCAAGTAACTACCTCATACAGCCCTGGCCATGATGACTTGACGTAATGACTGCAATGCTTTTGACTGAGTGGCCAAGTCAGGTCAATCATTACCAGATTATTGGCTCCTTGTCTGGAGGTGATCTTTCTAGTGTGCCCTCTGCCTATCTCCAGTGAATCTCAGCTGAGTGCCAGTATGGAGTTCAGAAACAAGCCCTCTAAAAAGTCTCCCACAAGGCCCTAAGATGCATTCAATCCCAGGAGCAAATACTTACAAAATCATCAGACCACTGCTCTCCCTCGTCTGCAGGGCTCTCTGAAACAGCAAGAGACATGGAATGTATGAACAGGACTGTCAGCTGTTTACAGTCTGAACCTGCCTTTCGATCTTTTTGGCTTCCTGGTGCCATTGACTTGGCTTTTAACAGTTACCACAACCATCTGTTCATTCTGACTTCTTCAGAAGACAAATGAGTGACATCCCACTGGGGCTGAAGAATGGTGCCTCTGACCCATGTCTGTCTTTGTCCCTACTCTGTGAATGTGGCTCTCCTTGAATTGGCATGTGGATCTATCTATATTAGAATGAACACTGGACAGGACTCAGACATAAATTCTCATGCAGATGCTGGTCCCAGCTACTTGAGGAGTGCATCTCACATCTGGAGGCCTCTTTCTACATGTATACAATAGAAGGTAACTTCTGTGATTCTCTGGGGCTCTAGGTTTGACCTTCTGTTTGTTGTTGTTTAACAATGATTATCTAATGCTTTACTATATTTTAGGTAATATTGTCTAAGTTTTATATCCACATAACCTCAAAAATTTGTGTGGAGGCTGGGTGCCAGGGGCGGTTATCCTAGCCAGATCTCAGAAGGCTGAGATCTGAGGATCATTTTTCAACACCAGCCTGTGCAGGTAAGTTTATGAGACTCTTATCTCCAATTAACCAGTAAAAAGCCAGAAGTGGAGATCAAGTGGTAAAGCATTAACCTTGTGCAAAAACGCTCAGGGACAGCACCCTGGCTTGAGTTCAGGCTTCTGGACTAGCACACATACCCATTAAAAATATGTATTTGGGGACTGGGAAGGTGGCTCAGTGGTAACACATACCCATTAAAAATATGTATTTGAGGGCTGGGAAGGTGGCTCAGTGGTAGAGCGCTTGCCTTGCATACCTGAGGCCCTGGGTTCAATTCCTCAGCACCACATAAACAAAAAGAAAAAAAGCCGGAAGTGGCGCTGTGGCTCAAGTGGTAGAGCGCTAGCCTTGAGCTGAAGAGCTGAGGGACAGCGCCCAGGCCCAGAGTTCAGGCCCCATGACCGGACCCCCCCCCCCAAAAAAAACACAAAAACAAAAACAAATTTGAGACAGAAAATGGCTGAGTCACATGTCCATGGTCAGATAGTGAAGGACAGAGCCAGTACCAGAGCCCTGTAGGCTGACTTCAAAGCTCATGAAGATTCTCAGAGTTGAGCCTCAGTTTGTTCCAGGGAGCAGGTACCATCCCGGCTCTGTGGTGGATTGGGGATACAAATGGAGATGACAGACTATGGGTCTTAAGTAGCTGACAGCTTGGAGAGGAAAATAGGTCTGAGTTATGGCAGCCAACGAGAATGAATATTTCTCCTTCAAAACACATTATGAGAAGCCAACCCCATCCTACAATGTGACCTAGAGGTCACCTGGGGTTTACTGTGCTGTGTAGGAAATCAGCCAGTAACAGACTATAGGACAGAAAGGCTGAGAGCCTTGCACCCCAGAAAGTCCCAGTTCATTTCTATCCCATGGGGCAGCGACCATTACCAGCTTAGAGGATGAACCTCAGTTCCCCAGCACATCAACAGGACTATTCATTTGTTTGTTTGTTTTCTCTTTGGTCTGACACTCAAACTGGAACATACTTCCTGCTCATTGCCAGGTGCCCTACCACCTAAGCCATGCCTTCAACCTCTTATTTATTTCATATATGCCATTTCTACTCCTGGCCACAGCCGACTTCTGACTGTAGCTCCAGGTGGAGATCCCAGTAATGGGATTTTCTAGATGAAATATGGCCTTGGGACCAGAGCAGCCACCATTTAAACAATGTTGGCAGTAGTTCCCTCTCTTGGGAAAGCCATGGCAAATACTCGGGGGAACTTCTTGTAAGGTCCGCTCCTGGATGGCTAGCAGACTCCACCCTCCTCGCAGCAAAGTCTCCACCCAGTACCTGCGTTACCTAGGCAACTGGGACACCTGGAAGAGGTCACATCTGCATCCACTGAGGTCACATCTTAACCTGATGTGGCCACACCTTTCCCCCCCCCCCATACCCTAGATAAGGGCTAGCACAGGCCCAGGCTCTCTCTCTCTGTTCTATTCTAACTCTCTCTCTCTCTCTGTTCCTCCCTGCTCTCTCTTGCTGCTCCTTTCTAGCTTTCTCTCTGCTCTAGCTCTTTCCTCTCTCTTCCCCCTCTCTTTCCCCTCTCTTTCCCAGCAGGTCTACTGAATAAACCTACCCCTTACCTGAATACCACGTGCGTGCTGGTGCTGTTCTTACTCGGCTACCTCTTTTTAAAAACCTAACACTTCTCTCTTCTATCCAACTGTGGGCTATAAATTATTTTCTGATATAAACAGAAAATAATTTTTAATAAATCACTCTTTGGGTTGACCTAGCAAATGAAAATGTATTTGTGATCATTGGTAATTCCCAAGAAGTTCAAAGAAAAGTCCTTTGCCTAATACAGTCAACTACCACTGTGAGGGAAGAAAGTTCTAGTCCCTGGGATAACTGAGGATCAACACTTCAGGTCACAAGCTGTTTCTGTTTTGGCTATTTTGACAGAAAACTTTAGATAATGCCTTTATGAAACCCCCTGCCCCGCCTAGGTTAACTGGACTTGCTGAGTTTTTTTGTTTGTTCGTTTTTGTTTTTGTCTGTCGTGGGGCTTGAACTCTTGGGCCTGGGTGCTGTCCTTGCGCTCTTCAGCTCAAGGCAAGCACTCTTCCTCTTAAGCCACAGCACCACGTCTGGTTTTCTAGTGGTTTTTATTGGAGATCAGAGTCTCACAGACTTTTCTGCCCAGGCTGGCTTTGAACTGTGATCCTCAGATCTCAGCCTCCTGAGTAGCTAGGATTACAGGCGTGAGCCACTGGCACCCAGCTTTTTTTTTTTTTTTTGGCCAGTCCTGGGGCTTGAGCTCAGGGCCTGGGCACTGTCCCTGAGTTATTTTTGCTCAAGGCTAGCACTCTACCACTTGAGCCACAGCAGCACTTCCAGCTTTTTCTGTGTATGTGGTACTGAGGAATTGAACCCTGGGCTTCATGCATGTGAGGCAAGCACTCTGCCACTAAGCCACATTTCCAGCCCAACCTGCCTTTCTTTAGTGAATAAGGGTTAATGACACAGCCAATCTGCCTCCATTTTGCATCTGTGTCTTTTTCTTTTGTTGGTAGTGGGGACTTGACCTCCATGCCTGGGTGCTGTCCCTAAGCTCTTTTGCTCAAGGCTAGTACTCTACCACTTTGAGCCACAACTCCACTTCCGGTTTTCTGGTGGTTAATTGGAGATATGAGTCTTGTGGACTTTTCTGCCTGGAGGCTTTATACCACAAGCCTCTGATCTCTGCTTTCAGTGTAGGATTACGGGTATGAGCCATTGCTGCTGCATCTGTGTCTTTTGCTCTGAGCCATCCTTTCCTGCAGTTACCTTGTAGCCATCTTGGAAGGCAGGAGGGACAGCACTGATCTAAAAACATCTTTACGAGGGAAATAACCTCCATGGAAAGGAACAGCAGATCCTTCACAGGACAGTAGGACAGATTGCCGCCAACAAGCCACTGGACCATCATGGCCATGACCACCTCCTATCACCTAGGGGCACGTCTGTGACCCGGGTTGTTGAATGATTATGCATACTTCTCCCCCCTGCCCCATTCTTCCTGCTGTAACTGAAACCTATGGTACATGTCCATATGAGGAAGATGGTGATACACATATACATACCTTAATTCTTCTCAGGTTAATTAAATATCCTTTCTCTGCCCTCCACCGTTATTTGTCTCTCTTTGGCATATGGGGCAAGTGGCCAGACCTGACATATGAACCTTAGGAGTTTGGGCTTGGAACTTACAATATCCTATATCAGAATGGCTCCCTCCCCCCACTTCCTCCCTTCCGTTTCACTCTGAGCTCAAAGAAGTGGAAGACTACTTAGCTGTGAAAGTGTACAACTGAGAAATGAGTCCTGTGCTTAACACCAGGGGTTATGATGTGTTACAGTAGTAGCCATCATCCCAGCAAAATGCCCCTGTCTCAGCATAAGGGCAAATAGAAGAGCGTGAGTTTTCCCTTCAAAGGCTGCAGTCACTTTGGACACTCCATTTCTCTAAGATGCCGTTTCCTCATTTGCATAACCAAGACAGTAACTTCTTTCTTCAACCCAGGGCCTCATGCTCTTGCTTGGCTTTTTTGCTCATGATGGGGGCTTTCCAACTTGAGCCATGCCCCTAGCTAATTTCTTCTCTTCTTTTCTTTTCTTTTTTCTCTTGAAGATAGAGTCTCACTACATAGTATAAGTTGGCTTTGAGGTCTGTCTTCCTGCCTCAACCTCCTGAGCTCTGTGATTACAGGTGCACAGCACCATGCCCAGCCTGAGATAGTTATTTCTGTATCATGATGCTAATGGGAAGATTGAATGGATTATATTGGCAAAGAATGTAGCAGAACATCCAGAACACAGTGAATACCCACAGGTCTTGGCTCTCTTCCTTTCCCTCCCCTGCACCAGCTGCCTTTGGTCAGTGGACCATGAAAAGCCTATGACAATGTCACCAACTCAAAGATGAAGGCAGGGCTGGTGGGTCCCTGCTGAATGCCACAAGCCTCTCACTGATTGGATCTTTATCCTGAAGGGCCAAGACACCATTATTTGTGTGTCCCAGTCTTTGTCCTGAGTCAAGCCAGAAGAGGGACTATGTGATTCTTCTGTCAGCCTCTAGAGGGTGCTAGTCTTGTCCATCCTCTGCCATGAGAAGGTCCATGTCACCAACATCAAACACTCACTCCTGGCTTAGAAGGCTTGCCTACAGGACAGGAAAGAGGACATGGCTCCATTGTCTGGGGGAACAAGTAGTGATGTCTTACATGGCATGGATGGCCCAAGTCTTTGCAGTGACTGGAGAGCAGTAATCTGGCCAGAGGTTCCCAGAAGGCTCAGTTTCCATACACAGCTCAGATCTCCATGCACAGGTCCTTGGAGACTTCCTAGAGTTCCGGGGGAGTTTTAGGGCTGAGGCCCTAATGCTACAGCTGTGCTGGGACCTTAGGGATCAGGGAAGCAGCTGGCAATACTCCTGGGGCACGTTAATAGGGGGGGAGGATGGGAAGGGTGAGAGAGGGGGGAGTGGGGAGAAAAGGGCTTGGGTGGGAAGGGCAGGGTAAGTAAGTGCAGGATTGTTGATGTTTTTGCTAGGACTAATTCCAGGGAGCAAGTGTTAACAGCAGGAATCTGGTCCAGGCCCTACTGGTAAAGCAGGCAGGATGGATTTCTGATACTCAGCAAACTTCTGTGGACATGAAGATCTGCTTGTCTTTCAGGTCAGAGGCAGTGATTTCAGGACAGAGACGAATTACAACAGAGCTGCTCAACTCTAATATGCATTCAAATCCTCAGGAATTCTTGTGAGTAATTGATTTTCATCTGGTATTTGTGTGGCAGGGCTGAAATTCTGCATTTCTAACAAGCTTCCAGACCATGGCAGCTGCCATGAAGCTGGGAACCACACTTTGTGTAGCTAGGGCTGAGAAGAGTTACACTACCTTTGCAAATCTGGTCAGTGTTTCTGTGTTCCTAGAGACCTCAAGAACAGATAAGCTGGTTATTAAGACTATCACACCTGTAATCTTGGCTACTCAGGAAGCTGAGATCTGAGGGGCTTGGCTCAAAGTCAGCCTCAGAAAAAGGTGCTGTACACTAAGCAGATTTCCTGACTTATAGATAAGATAGACATTTTTTTGACTGTGCTGACCCTGAGGCTTGAACTCAGGATGTGGGCATTATCCCCGACCTTCCCTCCCCCCCCCATAGGCACTCTACCACTTGAGCCACAGCTCCACTTCCACCTTTTTAGTGGCTATTGAAGCCAAGAGTCTCACAGACTTTCCTGCCCTTGCTGGCTTTGAACTGCAATCCTTAGATCTCAACTTCCTGAGTATCTAGGTTACAGGTGTGAGCCACCAGCATCTGGCTTAGATAGATAAGGTAGATTTTAAAGCCAGGCTAAGATCCCCCTTTCTTACTGTGAGTATAGAATTCCCTGCATATACTCTGAACTTGGTAAGAGGTTGGCAGGGTGAGGTCAGTGAACACTGTGACCAGCCAGGAATCAGACTCACATATGCTGGCCAATATTTCTTGATGGGATAAAATTTCATCAGTGTCCAACTCAACTATCTGATTTATTGCTATCTTGACAGGTAGCAGGAAAAAATTAATCCAATTCACCAAAGATCTTGATTTGGTTTTAGTTGTCCTGCAGAGGAAGAATTATCTGTGTTGTCTGTAGTCCCTTGTTTTCATGAATGGCTGCATAGATCTATCTGTCCAAGTTCAGGAAATATTTCTACTTAAAACTGTAGAAAAAGATTTTAGATCTAGCCTCCTATATACTCCAGAAAAGGAAACCATGTTGGAGATTTCATTTTGCTCACCTCTGCCATAAACACTACCAACTTCAAGACTAACTTCTGTCAAAAATCACATCTGTCTGGGTAGTGGGATCTCACACTTGTAACCCTAGCTATCAGAAGGGTGGGATCTGAAGATCACAGTTTGAAGCCAGACCAAGCTGGAAAAGCTGTGAGATTCTTATCTTCAATTAAGCGCTCAAAAAGCCAGAAGTTGAGCTGTGGCTCAAGTGGTAGAGTTCTAGCCTTGAGCACAAATGCTCAGGGACAGTACCTAGACCCTGAGTTCAAGCCCCAGTACTAGCACCCCCCCCCCATACAATCAGTTCTAGTTTGGGATGGATCGATTGTAGGCTGATCTCATAGAAGACTGAGTAGCAAACGCTCCATTAATTATTTATTCTCCAACCCTTTAACACCATTTCACCATCTTTTTTGTGAAGGAAACCATCTCTTCCCCACATCCTGCACCTCAGGTTAGATGTGGTCTGAATGCTGTGAATTCCTACAGGATGTAGTGTTCCCATCTTCCAACTTCCCTTCTTTTTCCTCCCAGACTACATTTGGGAGTATAGAGACTGTATTTGACTTATTTGGCACTGCAGTTCTACTTAAGACCTTGTACATGCCTGGCACCTGCAGCATGCTTGACAAACAGCTGCGTGGACACACAGATGGACTGAGAGATGGATAAAGTTGTATGCTCCCTCTATATAGCTCATGCTAGAGATCAGTTCTTCCAATTATGATAGACATCTTTTGTTTTCCAGTCAGTAGAACATATCTCACTTTTCAACAGACTAATACAAACATTACAAGAGTCAAATGTCAGTAATGTAAGTTTAGAAATTTTCTTACCTAAGGCATAGTCCCTTCGAGGAACACTAGGAGGAGCTTTGACTTTTAGCCTGGAGATAAAAATAGGAGACCAAAGGTCAGTAGGTAGGCAGAACAACTGTTGTTATAGAGATAGATAGTTTGTCGTTGTTGAATAGGAAGATTACAACCTCTTAAAAGATTAACTGTGGTGAGGCTCTTGGTCTGAAGATCTCCACCCCACCCTCCCCACCAGCTCCTCAGGGCATCACATGACTATGACTTGGTGAAGGTGAAGTGGTTGGTAACTTGGCTCTGTGAGGTACAAAAACTAGGAAGCATGGCATTCAGAAGTCCAGGGAAAATCAGTACTGATTGGTTATAGCAAGGTAGGACAAGATGAACTATACTTTAATGTCTTATAAATAAATGTTTTATAAACACAGGACAAAAAGTAGCTATAATAAACACTTTGCTTATAATTAGTTTGTACCACTTAAAAGCGTGACAAGTAAGCACTGAGTGTATCAATATTCAACGTCTACAGTAAATCACTACTTTTAGTAATGATTTATCATTCTGTCTAAGAATGGGTGCCAGTGGCTCATGCCTGTAATCCTAGCGACTCAGGAGGCTGAGATCTGATGACTGTAGTTCCAAACAAGCCCAGGAAGGAAAGTCTGTGAGATTCTTTTTTTTTTGGGGGGGGGGTCCGGTCGTGGGGCCTGAACTCTGGGCCTGAGCGTTGTCCCTCAGTTCTTCAGCTCAAGGCTAGCACTCTACCACTTGAGCCACAGTGCCACTTCCGGCTTTTTTCTTTTTGCTTATGTGGTGCTGAGGAATCAAACCCAGGGCCTCAGGCATGCAAGGCAAGCGCTCTACCACTGAGCCAACTTCCCAGCCCCAGTCTGTGAGATTCTCATCTTCAACAAACTGTCAGAAAGTCCCAAGTGGTAGAATGCTAGCCTTGAATGAAAAAGCTCAGAGACAATGCCCAAGCCCCAGGACTGTATGTGTATACAAAAAAGAATGATTTACTTGATGAAATTTAAAAATTTGTAAGTAAACACACAGAGTAGCCTTTAATTACTAAACTATCATGTCTATTTTTAGAGGCAGTGTATAGGAAAACTATTATATATAAAAAATTTCATTTATTAGAAGAATGCAATACAGAAGCTTATATGTGGGATGTGTGTGTGTGTGCATGCATGTGTGTGCGCACGCATACATGCATGCGCACTGAGCCTGGGGCTTAAACTCGGGGCCTGGGTGCTGTCACTGAACTTTTTGGCCCAAGGCTCATGCTCTATACTTTGAGCCACAGCTCTACTTCTGGCTTTTTGGTATTCAATTGGAGATAAGGGTCTCTTGGACTTTCCTGCCCACACTGTCTTTAAGTTGCTATCTTCAGGTCTCAGCCTCTTGAGCTAGGATTATAAATGTAAGCCACTGGCATCTGGCTTTGATTTTTAAATCCACAGAAGCCCTCTACCAAAGCAGAATTGCAGTTCTTTAGAAATAATAATGCTTACATTTGTATTGAAATTACTTTTTCCACCATAGTCTCTTATATCTATTATTTCATCCAGTTACCCAATAGTCCCCATCAAACTAAACCTGTGATGAAGTCTGGAAAGAGATTGTCCCTGGAGTTGTAGGAACAAAAACCAAAAATAAAGCTGGGCCTGATGCCCAGGTCAGTTTATGGAATAGTAAACTTTCCAAAAACATATAAACCCACTATTATTCATTATTATTGTCATTCCCTTAAAGAAAAGAAGAGGTATTTTAACAGCCTCCAATCATCCTGGATCAAGGACAAACTCAAGAATGGACCATTGAGCCCTGCCCACAGGTTAAGAATAAAGGATATATTTTGAACATTACTCAGTAGCTGGCAGCTACCGAGTCACCCAGCACTTCCGGGTCCTTCTCTGTTCAGATGGCACAGACCCATGAAAACCTGGTCACAGCTTTATGTAAAGGAACCAGTGTGTTCAACTGTGCTTCCTGCTTTCAAGGCAGCCCCTGTTGGCTGGCTAGGAGGGTGAGCTTAACTGCAGCTCACTTTGAACCAACAAGCCCTTGATATTGCCCAAGGTAATGACCATGGTGGCCATTATTCCAGGATGAGAAACATGATTTGCCAAGTAAAAAGAGCTCTGGGGGACAATGCACAAAAGGCTTGAAATAGATACTCAGAAACAATCAGAGTTTCATGGCTGCTGTGAACATGACTGACTATGGAATAGAAAAGTGTTTCATGCAGAGATTTCATATTACAGAGAACTAGATTTTGTGAGTTCTTATTTGGAATTCTTTAGGAGCATCCTGGGGGAGGAGGGTTTGACTTGATAGTTATCAGGCTGATTTTCCTGCTTTGACCTTGGTCAGGCTACTCTTTGGCAGCTAGAAGGAAAGTGCAAGTGTACTGAGTTCCTCCACTCACTTTGTTTCCAGAACAAAGTGATCCTGCCTCTCTCCAGGACCCCCCTCCCCCCCTCCCCACCTTCCTTCTACCCACTAAGAAAGGGCCACAAGTTAATCAGGCATCTCCTCCCTTAAGTAAGGGAACTCTGCTTCCTTCCATTCAAACACTGGCAAATTTATTCCATATAAGTAAATCTGTAAACAGAAGCTAACTTACTTTTTGATTTTGTCCATGATGCCACCTTCATTGTTCTTAATATCATGGACTATCTTTTGAAGTTGCCTGTAAAAAAAACAAAATAAAACATAAAAAATTAATAACTAGGCTGACTTTTGAAGAAAAAAAGACTTCTAAAATCTTTCATGAATAAAAGAGAGAGAGAGAGACAGAGAGAGAGAGAGACAGAGAGAGAGAGAGAGAATCCCTACAGCAAAACCTCCAAATACCAAGCATTATTTTGCATTTAATTAAATTGAGTCTTTGCAAGTCACCAACAGTTTGGAGACCTTCAGAGAAAGTTCAGAATCTGATAGACCAGTTGGGTTCTTTCAGTTGGTTGTGACAGAAATTCCTGGATGGAAAAGGCACAGTTGATCTCCCATCTGATCCTGCCCCCTGAGTTTCTGGATAGGTTTGAAGTGGAGCAGAAGAATTTGCATCCCTAATTAATTTCCAGGTGAAACTGATGTTTCTGGTCCAGGACCACCCTTTGAGCAGCAGTGGATGGTGATAGGTAATGTCTTTCCCACAGTGGGCCTTAGTTGTGCCTGAATAAAGCAATACAGAATTTATTTGGGGAAAATTAAGGTTCATTTTAACCCAAGTGCAGAGCTGAGTGATCCACATGAAAACCTACACAAGTAAGAGCTTTACCAGACTTGCTTCTTAATAGGACTTGACTTTTCCGTTTCAATTTAGACCTTACTATGCCTGAATATGTTCATTAAAAAAAAATCCTCTAGAGTCATAGCTTGCAAAGGCTGCAGAGGGAGAGGAAAAGACTATGGCACAACATAGACTACATACTGTGTGACCACTCAAGAGGCCCAGGACCTTTGGCCAGGACTGCTCAGCAGTTCCTGACAGGTGCTGGAAAATGAACCAAAAGTAGGGAGAGGTATTGGCACTGTAACCTGAATGGCAGAAAATAACCTGAGCTGAGACAGGAAGATGAGTCTAGATAGCTCTGGCTGCATCATGAGACCCTGTCTCAAGTAAACAAACAAAAAATGATACCTGCTAAGTGAAAACACACAATTTGAAAAGCCTCCACACTGTATGAGTTCTGTGTGGGACTCTGGAGAAGACAACAGTATGGACACAGTAGGTTTAAGTGGTTTCTCATTTGAGGGTACAAAAGGAAGATAGTGAATTCAAGGCCAGCCAGCCTTGGTTACATGAGAGACAGTCACCCCCCCCTACTGTCCCCCCCCCAATAAAAGGCCAGGTCAAAGTTTTCTTCTTCTAGGCTTCTAGGAGAGGTTTGATTGTGAGGAGAAAAAGAAGATTTTCACACTCTCAATTATCTTCCACGTGCCCACATTACCCAAAACACCTTTAAGCTTCCATCCTCCTATCTATGGCCTCTCACAAGGCCAGGATTACAGGTATGTACCATTATAGCCAGTGCATTTGTTGAGACAGTCTCACTAGCTTTTGGCAGAGATCCTCTTAATCTCTGCCTTCCAAGTAACTGAGATTTAGATAGGCATAAATAACACATTTTTTAAGGGGAAACTTGTGTTTTTCAATTTCATACATAAATGAGACAATGTGGTACTTGTCTTTCTGAGCCTGGCTTACTTCACTTTAAATAATAATGTTGAGTTGTACGTCTGTTGTAAATGACAGGATTTTATCCCTTTTAATGGCTGAACACTATTGCCTTTGTGATATGGACTATGTACTCTTTAGCCATTCATCACTGATGGACACTTAGGTAGTTTCCATTGCTTGTTCTGACCAACAGTACTGAAATTAACCTGGGAGTACAGATATCTCTTTGACATCATGATTCCATTCACTTTGGCCATATATATATCCACTAGTAGGATAGTTGGATCAGATGGTGGTTCTTGTGTGCATGTGTGGGGGGGGGGGGGAAGGTGGGTGTGTACTAGGGCTTGAATTCACTCTTTTTTTGGTCAGTTATGGTGCTTGAATTCTGGGGTGAACCCTGTTCGTTCCTCAACTCTTCAGCTCAAGGCAAGCGCTGTTCCACTTGAGCCACAGTGCCACTTCCAGTTTTCTGGTGGTTAATTGGAGTTAATAGTCTCATGGACTTTCCTGCCCCTGCTGGCTTTGAACTGCGATCCTCAGGTCTCAGCCTCCTGAGTAGCTAGGATTACAGGTGCCTGGCTTAATTCAGTATTGTTTAACTTTCTTGCTCATGGCTGGAGCTCAACCATTTGATGAGCCAGGTCTCTAGGCCAGCATTCTGTGGATTCATCAAAGATGTGAGCTTTTCTGCCTGGGGTGACTTCAAACAGTACTCCTCCAGGTCAGCCTCGGGAATAGGTAGGATTGCATGTGTGAGCCACTGGCCACTGGCTGGTAGTTCTACTTTTGAAGGAGCCTCCATGCTGTCTTCCTTAATGCCTGCACTAAATTAGGTTCCCAGCAACCCAGAGCTTGCTATCTTGTCTTTTGATAGTACCGTTCTAAATGGAGTGAAGCGATAGCTTGTTGTTTTTTGTTTGGTTGGTTTTTTGAGACAGTCTCACTATATTAACCCAGGCTGGCTCCAAACTCATTATACAGGCAATCTGCCCTCAAATGCCTGATACTCCTGCCTCTAAGCTGAGATTATAGGCTTGTACCACCTTGCTAAGCACTTATTGCGTCTTTGATGTTCATTTCCTTGCTGAATCTGCTGATGATTTTTTTTTTTCAGGTTCCCATTGATCATTTGTGTTTTCTTTTAAGAAAAGCTGCTTAGGGGCTGGAAAGGTAGCTCAGTGGTAGAGCGCTTGCCTTGAATGCCTGAGGCCCTGGGTTTGATTCCTCAGCACCACATAAGCAAAAAGAAAAAAGCCAGAAGTAGCGCTGTGACTCAAGTGGTAGAGCGCTAGCCTTGAGCTGAAGAGCTGAGAGACAGCGCCCAGGCCCAGAGTTCAGGCCCCACAACCGGACCCCCCCCCCAAAAAAAAAAGCTGCTTAGGTCTTTGCCCATTTTAAGCTGCACTATTAGCCTTTTCTTTCTTTTGAATTATGAGTTCTTTCTATATTTTATATTATACATATGTATTTCTGATATGTATATATATCAGATGTATAGTTCTCAAATATTTCCTCCCATTCTGTAGGTTATTTCTTTACTGTACTATCTCCTTTGCTGTGCAGAATCTTTCTAAATTGATGTCATCCCACCTGTCTATTTTTACTTTTGTTTCCTGTGTTTCCAGGGTCCTTTCCAAGAAGTCCGTGATCATTCCAACCAATTTCATATATTTTGGACATTTTCACACATGGGCCATTTACTTAGGCTTTAAATACACATTCCTCTGTAAACTGAGGGCTTTTAGATGTCTGCTGCAGGCGGTGGTGGAGAACCAGGCGCCCTAGTCTTGAGGGAGGAGAGGAAGCAGACCAGGGCCAACCTGAGAATCCTGGAGAAGCAAGGGTGGTGTGACGTTCGTGCTGCCTGCCAGCGCTGAGAGCCTTGGGTGGGCCTGAGGGACAGGAAGGGGGCTGTAGTCTCAGGCTCCCCCTCTGTTCCTTCCAACCTAGTCTCTCTCCCAAGTTATCCTCTGAAACGCCAAAAGGTGTCCTATATTTGTTTATTAAAAATCCAGAGTGTAGCCCGGAGCTGGTGATTCTTGCTTATAATCCTAGCTACTCAGGAGGCTGAGATCTGAGGACTGCGGTTCAAAGCCAGCTCGGCAAGAAAGCCCATGAGACTTTTATCTCCAATAAACCACTATAAAACTGGAAGTGGTGCCGTGGCTCAAGTGGTAGAGCGCTAGCCTTGAGCTGAAGAGCTGAGGGACAGAGCCCAGGCCCAGAGTTCAAGCCCCACGACTGACAAAAAAAAAACCACCCAGAGTACAGCCGGGCTCTGTTTGCTCACACCTGTAATCCTAGCTACTCAGGAGGCTGAGATTTGAAGATCACAATTCAAAGCCAGCCCAGGAAGGAAAGTCCATGAAACTCTTATCTCCCAATAACCACCAGAAAACCAGAAGTGGTGCTGTGGCTCAAGTGGTAGAGTGCCAGCCTTGAACTGAAGAGCTGAGGGACAGTGTCCAGGCTGAGTTCAAGCCCCACAACCTGACTAAAAACAAAAAACAAAACAAAACAAAAACTCATAGGGCTTGCCTTTAAACTACACGAAGGAGGAAAAGAGTAATTAGGGGAACCTGGAAATCTTCATTTTAATAATCTTCCTGGGACTTTTAGGTCATCCAAAGCTGAGAACTTTTGTAGAAAGGACACAGGGCTGGGCATGGTGGTACATCCTTGTAATCCCAGTTTTGGGGAGGCAGAGGCAGGAAGATGGTGAATTAAGGACAGCCTCAGCTCCATAGGGAAACCAGGTTCTCTCCTTTGAGGTCAGGCTTAATGCGAAAGAGCACAAAAGGTGATGTTTCAATTTCCCAAATACCTTCCACCTGCCATATTGCCTAGCTAACCTTTAATGACAGAGCTCATTCTTCTCTCTACAGTGAGAAGACCGGGCAAGTTCTGACACTCTCCCAGGAAAGGGAAGGCACAGCCAACGGGGCTTTGAGTCCATGGTACTGGGAGAAGGGCAGGAGGAGCCGCACAGCTACTGGCAGCCCAGCGTCTCTGTTCACGGTGTTCAGGGTGATAGAGGGCATAGAGCTGCTTCTCATCGGCCAGGTTTCGTGGCAGCGCCTCTGGACCCACAAGCTACAATCTCCAGTACTAGAGCTTGAACTGCTGAAGCTCTGATCTTACATCGATGGCAGCCTCTCTTCCTCTTCTTCTTGGAAGAAAAGTTAAGCTAGAGAAGTGGCTTTGGATTTGACTGCAATTAGAATATGGCAAAGTGGTTTGGTGTTCCAGGCCTGCACTTGCTAGTCAGGTACTTCTATCTGAAAGGATCAATGAAAGGATCCACCACATCCAGCCCAGGGGACAACACAGAGGCAGGCAGGCATAGGAGAAAGATTATTACAAGGTTTATTAGAGGAGCCATATTTGCCCCAGAGAGAGAGAGAGAGAGAGAATGCATGGCAGCCTCTGCTATAGGTAGCAGCAGGGTCTCAGGGTTAGGGAGTGAGTTGGATGGGTGGGTCTGGGCAGAGAGAGGGAAGAGCCAGCTATATTGCAGGAACTCCAGGATAGGGAGGAGCTCAGGATTAGATGGAGCTGAGGACCAAAAATGGGTATAATGCTTACACTATCACTTGAGCTATACCATCAGCCAGCCCTTGTTGTGCTGGTTATTTTCAAGATGGGGTCTCATTTTATGCTCAGGCTGCTCTGGACTGCATAATCTTCCAATCTATGTTGCTGGGATGACAGGACTGTACCCCCATGCCCAGCTATTGGTTGAAATGAAATCATATGAGCTCTTACTGCCTGGGCTGTTTTTGAACTATGACCCCCCCCCCAATCTCTGCCTCTTAAGTAGCTAGGATCACAGGTGTGAGCCATCCATACTCACCTCTAATGATTAAATATAGCAAATGACTTTAAAAATATTAGCATCTGTCAGAAATACATTTTTTGTCAGTTGTGGGACTTGAACTCTGGACCTGAGCCCTGTCCCTCAGCTCTTCAGCTCAAAGCTAGCATTCTACCACTTGAGCCACAGTGCCACTTCCAGTTTTCTGAGTGGTTTATTGGAGATAAGAGTCTCATGGACTTTCTTGTCCGGGCTGGCTTTGAACTGTGATCCTCAGATCTCAGCCTCCTGAGTAGCTAGGATTATAGGCATGAGCCCCTGGCACCCAGCAGAAATGCATTTTATAAGAGCTTAGTAGGGGAAAGGGTGTTGGAAAGCACCTTGCTTTCTTTTTAGCTCTTCAGCGCCCTCCCAGAGGAGCTTGCCAAGGCAGGATTTTATGTTTCAGGTCCTTCCCTTGGACCATTTGGTTTAAAGTAGAAACCTTTGGTTCAGTTCACCATGTTGAGACTGAACACCATTTTTGTCTGGAATGTTTCACCCATGCAGCAGAATGCCTCCCTCCTCCAGGAGGCCCACAGTCTTGTCCAGTTCTGCCCCTGGCCTCCTCGTGCCCACTTCCTCCAGCCTGATCTTCCTGGGGGCATTTTTGTTGTTATATTTAGATTTGCAAATTCAGTACCCAAGGCTGCTTTCTTCTAAAGGGTGAGCTCACAATGGAGCTGACAGTCCCTTCCTGGGAGGAATGACCTGAGGAGCTTTCCAAGGCTGAGCTAGTGTCCCCCACGCTATTCCACAGGTACTGAGGCAGTAAAATCCATGAGACTCTAATCTCCAATAAACCACCAGAAAACCGGAAGTGGTGCTGTGGCTCAAGTGGTAGAGCCCTAGCCTAGAGCTGAAGAGCTGAGGGGCAGGCCCAGCATTCAAGCCCCACGACCAGACGAAAACAAAAACAAAAAAACAATTCTTGAAATCTTTGCCAGGTGTAAATAAATATCTATGGCTGTGTTCATTACAAGCAAAATTAGGAGTCTGGACCTCAAAGGTAAATGGTATAAGACAGCATGGTGATCTCCCTAGGCCTCAGTACCTCAAGTCAAAGAGACTGGATTAATCTAGTTGGAGATTCCTTTCTTTTCGCACTTGATTCTTTTCTTTGCCCCACCCTGCTCTGGCTGGGGCGGCCAGTCAGAGGATATACTGCCCCATCCCCTTAACAGAGCAGAGCCTCTACCCTGCTATGATTATAGTACAAAGCCCCAAAGGCAGTCATTAGAAGACTATCTCACCCTAGCCAGCAGGCAGACTTGGAGAAGCAACCAGAAAACAGGGAATGCAACACTCATTGAATTTGTGTTATGTACCAGGTACCACTTAATCCTTTTAATGTCCCTAAGGAGCAGGCCCTATGATTATCTCATTTTTTTTTATTATGAAAAGGAAACTCTCAAGCATGATTACACCTGCACTTCAGTAGGGTTAAATGTACTCTCCTCATTATGGTTATTCCCCCATCTTTATAAATGAGAACATTTGACTCAGAGTGATAAGTCGTTTGCCTGGCCTGATAGTGACTGGGCTGTTATTCAAATCAGGAGACTCCGGAGCCCACACCCTCAGCCCCCTCTGCCTTTATTTTCCTCTGGCCTCTCTCCAGAGCCGGTGACTGGCTTCACCATGGGCCACCTCTTCTCTTGGGTCACCTTCTCCTCTGTCTCTGGCATCTAACCTAGCCCCTAATAGGGTCACTTGATTCCCCATCTCTGCCTTTCTGTTGGCTCCCAAGACTTTTTGCTAGAGGGGAGCATGGGATGTTAGGGCCTGTCTCAGTCATGAGGGATAGGCAGAGAAAAAAGAGGAAGGGTCTGATTAGAGTGGGAGGGGAAAGAGAAGGCAGTACACAGGTGTCAGAGGGGATGGGAGGGGTTCTCTAGGGGGTGGAACCTGCTGGAAAGTAGGATGACCTACCAGAGGAGCTGGAAGGAGACAAGCATCATATCTCCATGTGTCTTTCTCAACAACCTACACAGAAGGGTCACCCAAGATTCCTGAAATGGAGGGGCCATGTCCACCAGCACCTGGACAGCTAGTTGCCAGCAGCAGCGCTTCTTACCACGGGTACACCAGTCATTCAAAGCTATTTACCGTTTTGCTCCTGTGGTTCACACTCTATCCTTTCATTTCTGCCGAGAGCAGCAAATATTTGGTGGTAGTTGTTGGCATTTCTGAACTACTGAGCTGGGTTATAAGCAGCCAGAAATCATGTAGACTTGGCACAAGTTGGAGAAGGGATGATCCCACTGCTATGCTGTGTCCTTAAAAAGAAATCCTTCTCTCATTTACCATCAGAGGCAGGTAGGCATGGAACATATTCTCCAAGTGATGGTCTAGCCGGGCACTGATGGCTCACACCTGTAATCTTAGTTTACTCAGGAGACAGAACTGAGGATCATAGTTTGAAAACCAGCTCAGACAGGAAAAAGTCTGAAACTCATCTTCAATTTACCACCAAAAAGCCAGAAGTGGAGTTATACCTCAAGTGGAAGAGTGCTAGTCTTGAGAGATAAAGCTAAGGGAAGGCACCGAAGCCCTGAGTTCAAGTCCCATAATGACAAAAAAAAAAGATTGATAGCATGACCAGGTAACTATGCTCTGCCATGCTGCCTTTAAAACGTTCTTAGTGGATTTGTCACCTGATGTGACAGCAGAATGTGTCATTGTTTTTCCTTTCCCTGACTTGAGGGGCCCTTGGGTCCTCTGGGGATGTGGGTGGGACACTCTAGCACACTGGAACCTTGCTGATGCTTACTCTCACCAGGCCTACACACTGTGACAAAGATGAGGGGAAGCTTCTTCATGAATCTACACAAAAGCAGGTTATGCATACAGGAGATGATAAAGGAGGCCCCTGTGTCCATGGATGACACCGGAAGAGCCTGGCAGGCCTGTTACTCAATCCTTCACTGTATTGGATTCTTGTATGTTTGTTGACATTGTGCTGTGTTCACAGTCTCTCCTCGGCCAGCCCAAAACACTGAATCTACAGTTGTCCTTCTAAAAGTGAATGATACTTCCATGCCAGCCCACAGAGACGTTTTAAGCTGAGAGAAGTAAAAGGGACACAGGATAACATTTCATTCTGTTTGAACTTAAATTCTCTATCTTCTTCAAATACTTTCAGACATAGCTTCCCAATTGGGGAAGTCTGTTTACTTAAGGTTGGTCTCCCTAGATCCAACCCTCTTTATGAGTACTTTCCCTGAACAACAGCTTACAGGAGAATGAACCCCCTGTGTGGTAGTTGGGCATGATGGATGTTCTCTGCCTCCATCCCCCTCCCCTCAACATGCTGGCTGACAGGTAGGTGATCCCTGCCAGGTGCTTGATTCTGATGGATGCTTTGTTCCTTCCCCTATTACCCTGGCGATCTTTCATTCGAGCCAGAACTCTGACCCACTGCCTTGACCTATGTGGATGACTCTCCTGACATCCTGGGTGCATAAGAGAAACTGAGGCCAGGAGTCATTTTAGAAAAGGACATTCACTGAGTTCTTACTTCTCTGTCATGTATTTACTGTTCCAGTGGCCATGATGCATTGTATGTTATCAGCATATATTATATCATTCCCACTTTACTGATGAAAAACATGGCTAACCTTAAATGTGGGGTGGGGGAGGGAGAAAGGAAAAAAACATTTAATGTGTTTCTCAAGCACTGAGCTGGTTAATGCAGAGCAAACATGCAAGCTCTCGGGGCTTTAAGCCAAAGTTCTTATTCTTCATAGCACAACAAAACAGCTGTCTGCACCCCACCGCACTGGGGTTGTGTGGTCAGTCTACAGGGAAGAGAAACTCTGCTCTGTGTAATTATCACATCCTCAGGTGACGGAGCCACGGTGGGAGCATTCTGTGGAAGGCTTAAGGCCGTGTGCCCCCAAACATGCCTGAGTCAGCGAATGATTCAAGTCTGGGCTTAGAAACTCGCAATAACATGAATTCTGACAGTGTGAATTCTGCAGGGCTTCCCTCCATTTTCTGGCTTAGTAAGCTGGCTGCCATTCAGTTTAGGAAAAAAACAGTCTAGGGAAAGCAGAATGTTGGTCAAGCTGGAATGTCTTACTGCCACTAAATTACAGAGGGAGAGGGCTGGAATCATGGCTCTAGTGGTAGAGTGCTTATCTAGCAAGTGTTAGGCCCTGAGTTCAATCTCTAGTACCATCCTCCCCCCTCAAAAACAATTACACAGGGAGAGGGTAGAAAAAGCGTGTGAGGCCTGCGCTGCCTCCTGCTGCAGGTGTCACAGAAGCCCAGTGCTGGAGTTGGCTTTACTGGTACAACTTGCATAGGGGACTTCACCTCTTTGGCATCAGCTGTTCTATCTGGGACTCAAGATGGCTCCTCAGCTCCTCGAAAGAGGATCTTGTGTGCTTGTCTCTTGTCACTACACCTTGTAGGAAGAGTGGACCTGGTTATTTAGGTCCAGTGTCAGATTGAAAATTCAAGCTACTTATGCAAAGGTACTAAGATTTTTCAGGCCTGTTTCCACAGGGGGCTTTTGTGTGTGGCCACGGGCCCTGCCCCAGTGGGCTGGGCTATGTGTTCCGGCTGTTGTGTAAAGGGGTGACAATCTGGACACTGTCTGGGCCCCCAGCTGAGCTGCTAGAGGGCATCAGGGGTGCTCCTGGGGCATTGAATCTTTCTTTAGGAAGTTGTCAACAGAGAAATGGGCCCCACTGAGTAGATATCACATGTCTCTTAAGTTGGTTTCTTTGCTTTGCTTAGAATTATGCATGGGACATTGCCATACTGACATTCAGGTGATAGATTGTTTTGAAGCCCTAGGAAAATCTGTGCTTACAGTTGGACTCCCTTTCAGAAGGGAAGTGAAGGCAGATGGGCGGCAGAAGATGGGTCTATGATGGGGATCAGGGGCCTGTGGGAGGAGCTCTTTGGGGAGCAGATAGCCCTTGTCTATGGAACAGATGCAGGGAGGAGGGAAGTGTGGAAAACAAGCTTGCTCACAAATGATGGAGACCTGGGCATGGGAAGCATGCCAGTAAGAAGACTCAACACACAGTTGTAAACTCTTTCTCTCTCTCTCTCTCTCTCTCTGTCTCTATCTCTCCTCTCCCTCCCCTCTTTTTTTCCTCCATCCAATCTTTCTTTACTCATATCCTTTAGCAGGCTCAAATTCCTTGCTATCATTACAAGAAAGCAATCATAAGGTCCTCTTTGAAAATGAACTGAACTATTCAGTTCTCCAAGTATTAGATGGGATTAATCATCTGTGGGGGGAAAACCCAAGGGACTGTCTATAAATACATGCCTGAAGCATTCATTCAGTGCCTGCCAGCCTCCTGTAATCTAGTGATCTGTGAGGCAGAACTGGAATGCAACGGTGGTTCAGCTCTTGGCAATTTAACTAGTTGCATCCCAGCCTTTCTGGAGATAGGTCACAAAAAGGAGGACGGAGTTGTTCTGCCATGGTACACAAACAATGGTTAGATCTGGGAGGCAGGGCAGCCCAGACACATGGACTCTAGTCTGGGATCATTCTGGGGTACCTGCGCACAGAATAGGTGAGATAGTTGTACTGAATTTTCCTACAAGGTGACTGAAGTCTACTCTCATTAAGCAAGTTTCTGCTTATGTGGATCCTATGCAGTTTGCCCACAAAGAGAAAGAGCCTTGTCTGGCTGCTCTGAACATCTCATCCATCCATTTCGTGGATGCTCAGCTGACACAACACAGGAAAAATAGTCAGGCTGCCTGAAGGATTGTCTTATCTCCAGAGGCTGACTCTAAGCCTTGTTTGCAGCCCCCAGCTCTGCTAGCCACTCCAGCCATAGGGCAGTGGATCCATTAGTGGAATGTAAAGGAGGAGAGACAGCAAATGACCACTGGTTGTCTAGTTTCCTTTTCACCTACTTGTTATACTGACCATGCAATGTGTACTCCTCTGGGTACACTGATCCATGCCATACTTGGTTTTCATGGTAAGTTTGTGAGAAAAGAACACTTCGTTTTACTTGACAGTGGAGGAAATTGAGGCTTAGAGACTGAAGAACTTATTTAGGACCCATGGCTCATAATTGGTGATTGGAATCAGCCCTTTTGAACCTCTCTTATCCTTTCAAACACATCAAGAAATAATGATTCCTGAGGGTCATGGGACATAGTAACAGTCTCACAGAATATAGTATTCATGTGGAACAGAGTCTCACACAGCATTAGAACATAGAGGGGATTCAGGTGTTGTTTGGTCCATTTTGTAGAGAATTTGGGTCAGATAAACATTGAGGGCCTTGGATGGAGTGGAAATAAAGGAAACAGAAGGGGAATATACAGAGATGCCTCAGAGTGCAATCTGGAAGGTGTGGCAGATGAGCAGGCATGACCGGATGAGTCAGAGTTAAGTGTTGATCAGGAAACCACTGACTGAAACAATACCGGGAGGGCCAGAGGTGGAAGCGAGAGGTGGAAAGGTAAAGAAAAATTAAGTTTGTTTCTGAAGAACTTCACTTGAAAAGACAAGGAATGGGATATTCCTACTGAAAGTTTCCAAGACCTGAGAAGAGAAGGCATGTCCCAGCATCTGTGCAATTAGATCTAGGGTCAGTGTCCAAACAGTGCTTCACAGATGCCCACTGCAGGGTCCTGTTATGCTCCTACAGTTTTGTCAACTACTTAAATGAGGGTTGAGAGATGTTTGCATGTCTATAATCCATGCAAAGTGAGAGGGATATCAGAATCAGTAGACAAAATAGTCAAAATTTTAAAAAGAAAGGAAATTAGTATGAAAGTTGCCAAGGATCAATATAATGTCCTCTGTTTATATAGAATAAATAAGAGAAACAATGATAATGATATTCAGAGGTATATTTTTAAATTCAATAATTACTGTGTGCCAGGATCCTTATGTGTCATTTGCTTCCTTATATAATCAGCTTATGACATCGGTACTGCTATTAACAGTACCAGACCAGGGTCAGGGAAACTAAGTAAACTTGCTGAAAGTCATAGAATCTTTGATTTGTCTGACTAAACAATGCTCAACCCTTTAGCCAGTAAGATGAGGATTTGCCCACACTAGTGTCCAAGTCCTTTTCTACTTGTAAAAAGAAGTGCATGTGTGTGTGTGTGTGTGTGTTATAAAGAGAAATGCACAAGTACAGATGATGAATCTTCTAAGAAGTTATTAAGAATGTCACTTTTCCTTTTCAAACTAGTTTCAGTAACCTGAAAACAATGAATTTTAATGTGATTTGGAGTTGGACATTTTGAAATAGTCAGCTGGAAGGGTGACATTTTTATGATCAAAGGAATGGTTAATAGTGGAAGAACTGGAAATCCAGGTCTTAGCTGGGCTTCTTATGTTATCACTTCCTTGTAAAAAGCAAGAGAAAATCATGGTTCACAAATGACTAAAAAATCTTGAAAGTGTGTGATCTGCTCCTAATAGAGGAATCTGGGCAGGGGAGGGCAAAAATGGAGAGTTCTCACCTCTCTTCACATCACTGGCCTCAGTTCTTCCCACACAACCTCTCCAGATAATTCCCCACCTCCAGCCACGTCCATCTGGAGCACCTGTCCCTTCGTGTGGAGAATCCCTTATTTCCTTCCAGTCCTGCCCTCCCTCATCTCCTTGCTTCACTCTGTCTTCTCTTCCTGGTCATTCCTGCTGCCTCCGGTTTCTTTTCAATCCTGACAATGTACCCTGGGTTGGGATTTTCTCTCTGAATCTTTCTCTCTGAATCTCTCTCTCTGAATCACTCTTGCTCTTGGGTAAAGGTGGCTAAAAACTTGAGCAAATTCTTTGATAAACTTGAATAACTTTGTTTTTTTTATTGTAAAAATACTGTACAGAGGGGTTACAATTACATGGGCAAGATAGTGAGTACATTTCTTATCAAGCATTGTAGCCTCCTCCTTTGTTTACCCTTCCCATCCCTTCCCAGACTCCCCCCGCACCCCCCACCTAATCCTCCCCCCCCCACCAAAGTTGTAAAGTTCGTTTTTGACATGAGAACTTGTACTTCTCAAACTTGAATAACTTTGTAAGAAACAAGTTCTCCATGCATACTGTCATAGAATGCCAAGTAGTTAAGACACTTTCTGAATTAAGAAAGAGTCAGGGGATTAGGAAAAGAAGGGAGTGGAGAAGAATGTAATCAAAGTACATTATATGCATGTATGATAAGATCATAATGAAACTAATTTCAAAAATTGCCAGATGCCAATGGCTCATGCCTGTAATCATAGTTACTCAGGAGACTGAGATCTGAGGATCATGGTTTGAAGCTAGCCAGTGCAGGAAAGTCTATGAGATGCTTATTCCTAATGGCACAGCAAAAAGTCAGAAGTAGAGCTGTGGTTGAAGTGGTAGAGGGCTAGCCTTGAGCAAAAAAGCTTAAGGAAAGTGCCCATGCCATGAGTTCAAATCCCAGGACCAGCACACACACACACACACACACACACGCACGCACACACGCACACACGCACACATACAAGCACAATGAAATCCCATACTTTGTACAATACTCATTACACACCTAATACATCAGCTATACTGTCTTCTTTTTTTTTGTTGGTCATGGAACTTGAACTCTGGGCCTGGGTGCTGTCCCTAAGCTCTTCAGCTCAAAGCTAGCATTCTACGATTTGAGCCACAGTACCACTTCTGTTTTCTGGTGGTTTATTGAAGACAGAGCCTCTTCACAGACTTTCCTGCCTGGGCTGGCTTTGAATTGCAATCTCAGATCTCAGCCTCCTGAGTAGCTAGGATTACAGGCATGAACCACCAGCACCCAGCTATACTGTCTTCTTAACTGCCCTTCTTAGTACCCCCATTTGAATATATTACTATATATCACTGCATTTATATTATACGCTCACTTAAATTTAACAATTTGAATTAGTTAAAGCCTTCATTCTGTTTTCAATATAAAATTCATATTGCAAAAGAGATATCATATATAAAATAATAATAATCTTTTTGCATTGCAAAAAGATAAAATTGGAGGGAGGGGCATAAGAAAGAGTAATAAAGGGGTGAGTGTGAATCAACGTATATTATATGCATGTATGGAAATATCACAAATAAGCCCCCCCATACTGTACAGTTCATATAAGCCAATAAAACAAGGTGGAAAATAGTATTTTAAATCCTTATTCCTTACCACAACCTGTTTTTACAGAAAATATTTAAGGTGGTGCTTCAGGTTCACTGTGTTTACAATTCATTTCTTTGAAAAGTTCTACATCAACAGGGTACAGTTTTACAAAAACAAGTCCATTCTGTAAAGACAACTTAGCTACCAAGTGGGGGAAGAGCTGCTTTTCTCTAAGCAGATGAGTGTAGTGCATGATTATCCACAAAGTCATTTTGGTTTTCTATCCTATAATTTATGCTTACATATTGCCTGTCAACCATACTGTGATCAGGCTGGACTTTGGCTTACAGGAAGGGATCGTAAAAAATGGTTTAAGTTGGATTGCCTAGTTAGAACTTCTGAACTTCCTGAAAGAGATTCAATTCAATGTTTAATTTCGCTTGAGGTTAGGGAATACGCCTGAGGAGGACCTTTGGAGCCATCTGGCTTGATTGAGAGAAGCCTTGATACTCAGTAGTGTCTTTGCTGTGTCTGGCCTCTGCCTCTTCTTTTTTTTTCCTGTCACTGCTGTGCCTCAATTCTTCTTCTTTCTCCTCCCCCTCCTCCCCCTCCCCCTCCCCCTCCTCCTCTTCCTTCTTTCCCTCCTCCTCCTCCTTCCTCTTCTTCTTGGTCTTGGGCTTGAACTCAGAGTCTGGATGCTGTCTCTGAGCTCTTTTGCTCAAGGCTAGCACTACCACTTTGAGCCACAGCTCCACTACTGGTTTTTGAGTGGTTAATTGTAGATAAGAGTCTCATGGGGACTTTTCTGCAGGCTGGCTTTGAACCTTGATCCTCAGATCTCAGCTCCTGAGTAGTGAAGATTACAGGTGTGAGCCACTGGCACCTGGCAAAAAAATGTTCAACTTTGGATGGTTGGATTACTCAAGTGCTTTCCCAATCAGTATCCCAGCCTCCAGCTTCCTTGGTCCCATCCACCCTGTCCACTGTCTGTAGGCTTGCAGGCTTAGTTTCTCTAACAACACAGACTAGGGTGGGATCCCTGTCTGTCCTCGTTGGACTGTTCCTACCATACACATCCAGCTTTATCAGGACTGTCTCATTCCATATAAGCCCTGCTCATAGCGCTGCTGGCCAGAAAACTCTGCTCACTGTCCACAAATGGGCTCTATTCACATCAGCTTCCATTTCTTCCCTCTCAGCTGGCAACGCTTTTCCTCAAATTCTCCAACAATTCTCCAACTTGTATCTGACGTGCCTCTCAGAGCCTAGTTCTTGGAGCATCTTCTCCATGAAAACTTCTCCAGGTACTGTGATTCTCTTCTCTATTCCTCAAGTCCCTTACTTTTTCCATTGTTTTACCTCCTCTTCTGAGAGAATGCAACCCCCAAGACAACAACAGCGCATGATCAAAATGGCTGACCGATGCTCCGTGTGGAGCCCTGGCTCCATAGTGTAGCTCAACTTACTCTTACCAGGCCTGTCCAGGTATGAAGGCCCACATGCCTTCCACTAATTCCAGGCTACTTTTTCTGAACTCTTAAAAACTCCAACACTAGCAGGGTACCAGTAGCTCATGCCTATAATCCTAGCTATTCAGGAGCCTGAGACAAACCCAAGACTTTTTTTTTTTGGAGTCCAGTCATGGTGCCTGAACTCTGGGCCTGGGCACTGTCCCTCAGCTCTTCAGCTCAAGGCTAGCACTCTACCACTTGAACCACAGCGCCACTTCCAGCTTTTTTCTTTTTGCTTATGTGGTGCTGAGGAATCGAACCCAGGGCCTCATGCATGCAAAGCAAGCGCTCTACCACTGAGCCACTTTCCCAGCCCAAACCCAAGACTCTTATCTTCAATCAGCCAGGAAAAAAAGCCAGAACTGGATGCATGGCTCAATGGTAACACATCAGTCTTCAGAAAATAAAAACACCCCAAAATAAAAACAAACAAACAAAAAAACTAAGCAAGAATGCAAGGCTCTGAGCTCTGAGTTCAGACCTCAGGGCTGGCACAAACAACCAAACAAAACCAACTCTAGCTCCTATTTTTGATGACACATCTACACCGTATGTCGTGCCACAACATGAAAAACCAGAGTTCTAGTAGCAATTGGAATATCACACATTCCCTAAACACTTAAGGTTCCTGTCTCTAAAGGCCGTAACACTATTACAATGAGACAAAAAGACCTTCAAGATAAAAGTTTGGGAAGCTTCTTTTTCATAGCTCCTTGATTTATACCCTTAGTCTACTGCTATTTATTGTAAGTGTTTTTTTTTAAATAAACAGTTATTACACCCTAACGAGGGCAAATATGTTCTGATATATATCCACAAACTAAACGAGAATGAAACTATGGTGAAAAACACAATGATTGCAGCTCTCTTTAAAATGTCATAGTAATTCACAGGGCACTGGCATAGACTCAGTTTAGACAAACCTTTCCTTAGCAAGGTTCCTCCTATTCAGAATGAAAGCTCACTTTTGACAGAATCCCAGCACTTGGCTCTCTTCTTTTATTGTACTGTATTCTATTGTTGGCAAAAAGCTGGCTACAGATGTCCCACTTGTTCAGACACGTTTCTTTAAAAAAAAAAAAAAAAAAACTAGTCTATTTGCCCAGAACAACTGCCACCCACTGCCTTCGCACCGGCAAAACATTCCAGGGGTTCTGTGCTTGGAGACGCCAAGCACCTTGGAGAGAATAAAGGAGAAGAGGAAGGGTAAGAATCCGATGGGAAAACCTTACCTCAACTTCTGACTGGCAGGGACAGTTATCTTGTTGAGCTTGTCCATTCTTTCTGGTGAGACTCTCACGTCACTGTCCGGAGGTCAGAGAAGGTCAGCCACTCCTGACCCTCCTGGGGAGCAGCATGGCAAGCCTCTGTGCTCAGGGGTTCCAGTCACTGGACGTGACTTCAGAGAGCTCAGGCTGCTGGCGAACACGCCTGCACTAGGGAAGTAAAACTTGCTGGAGCACATCGTCAAGTTTCATGTTTCTACATAATCATGTGATCTGGAGAGCCAGCCAGTTCTGCTGATTACTCCTCATTGTGTAAACTTTAGTAGTGAAACCTTTGGGCATGCAAATTGCTTCCTAGTGGCTATCTCTTATAATCTGGTTTGTTCACAGGTTGGGACCAGCTTCTGACTGGTCACTTCCTGTATGCCCCCAACACATATAGTCCTTGTTTTCAGCAGGTGGCATGAACTCTGTCCCTGGCAACTTCCTTTGCTCAAGGAAAAGGCGAATCATCAATTCCATCTGAATGTTTCCTAGGGACTTTCTGCTCATTTACATAAAGTCATGGATAAGCTTTTTCCATTTACAGAATCATTATATGAAATGGAATTTTAGGGATTGAACTCAGGGCCTCAGGGCTTCATCATGTTTCCTACATAGGTGCTCTACTGCTTGCTAGCAGGTGCCACTTGAGCCACATCTCCAGTTCCTTTTCACATTAATTTTTGAGGCAAGGTCTTGCTTTATGCCTTAGGAAGGACAGAACTGTGTGATTCCTTGACTTAATGCTTCCCCAAATTTCTGAGGATGAAAGGCACACACCACTGTGCCCCAGCTCCTGTTCTGGGATAATAAATGTGTGCTACTGTGTCCAGCCATGGTTGAGATGGAGTCTCACTGGGGTTGGTCTCAAACCTTGATCTACCCTCCCCCAATCACTGCTTCCCAATTATCTAGGATTATTCTTCCCTGTATATGTCAGGGTGACAGATCCATAGCAAATGAGAGTTTACTTTAGAGTTACAATGGCTTTCTCCTAAAGCTCTGTTTAAGATGAGGTAGGTAATTTTCTGTGCAAGGTTATTTAGGGGTAGAGATGGAAAGGGAGATGGCCTCTTTCTAAGCTGGGTAGAGTCAGGAGTTAATCATTCTGAGAGCTTGGCACGTTTAAACCAAACCAGATGTCAGCAGAGAAGAAACTTAATTTCCCAGCCATGTAATTGCCAGCATCAAGTGCCACTCCCCTCCCCACCTTTGTCCTCTCCTGCTCTTGACAATTGCTCACTTCATTGTCTCATCAGACCCAGTGACATGCCGGGCAGATATAGGGCCATCCCAAACCCAGACAGGTGGGCAAAGCCAGGAGGATGGAACCACACCTGCGGCTGCTGAGTTCATCAGACAGCAATACTTTCCTTCTGGGAGTTTCGCACTTCCTCAACCTGGCCCCCAAACCACAGATTTAGAGAGTAAGGAAGCAGTTTGGGGTTGGTCAAGGAGAAAGAAGATAAGAGGGTCTGAATGCATTTCCCTGCAGCTAGCAGGAGTCCTTGATTAGGGTTCTGAAGTGAAGGATGCATTTCCAACATTTACCTAATCTTCTCCTGGGTCTGAAGAATACACAAGGTTAAGAAGAGGGTTCTCAGCCTCTTTGGTAACAGAACCAAGGGAGAGATAGGAAAAGAGGAACAGATAGAAGAGGTGGGAGGAGGAAGAGGAAGAGGAGGAGGAGTGGGAAGGGGAGAAGGAGGGAGGGGTGGAGAGAGAATGTTAGTCCAATAAACTTCCAGGCAACACTAGGCCCATTTGGTACAGGCAGCCAATAATCAACCTCTTCCCCACCTTTATTGCGAGAAGGCATGCCTTTGGACAGTTACAACCATATAAGGCAACAAGATCCCCTTAAAGTGACCTTCAAGTCTGGGCAGCTGCACAGCCCAGTATCTGCCACGTGGGCAGCAGCCATAAATCCTAGTCTGCCATGATGAAGTCCCTGGTTCACACATCCATACCTAGGTCTCCACCTCCTGGCCCCTCCTACCTGGCTCCTGTAGGTTATATAGACACTTCTTTTCTTCTCATTTTGTGAGAAGGGGTCTGGCTGGACCTTTGCTGGCAATAAACCTTTTTTGTTTGTTTTTTCTTTGTGCCTGGATATCTGTAGTTTCTGGCAGGGCCTAACAGGGAGGAAGAAGAGGAGAGGGAGGAAAGAGAGGAGAGGGAGGAAGGAGAGGAAGAGGAAGGGGAGAAAGGGGAGGAGGAGGAAGGGGAGGAGGAAAAGGAAAAGGAGAGTGGGGGACAGTAATAGAGGTAGAAAGCATGGATGGATTTCTTTTCTCTTAGCCTCTTTGTTCAAACAAAGGTTCTACACTTCTCCAGGTCATCCTGATTACTCACATTCATGCTCCACGTCTGAATTTCTGGTTCTGCCACATATTTAGGAGTGGAGTCTTCAAGCTGTTGAAAGGTGAGGCCCTCCTGCTTGGCCAGGCCACTGACTTGGCTAGGACAGCAAAGCAACAAGATCCTATCTCATGGAATCATTGGTTTCCCCTAGTCTAGCAGCTCAATGTTTTTCAAGGGATTTGGAAGGTACTCGAGATCCTTTACCACTTCTTTCCCTCAGCTCCTAGAGGAAAGAAACAAGTAGACCAACTTGATAAAAGCATGTATGATGTTGTCAAAGATGAGGAAAAATGGGCTGTACTAGTGAGATGATGCTCCTTCTGAATTGTCCTGTGCACTCCAGCCATCACTTGCCTTTTCTCTCCACCAGCAACTTTGATCAGCACCTGGTCTGGCAACTACTTATTTCCCCAGAGAAAAAAGTCAGGGGTGGAAGTTACACTTCTGCTTTTTCTTTTTACAGCCATTTGCCTTTCTGCTTTTTACTGTATTGAGGCTGACGTGATAAAAATGAGAGTCTGCTTTCCTAGACTATTTTGTTCCATGCAGTGTGATGTGTGGCAGCCCTGCCATCACTGCTTGGTAGTGGTAACTGGCTTGACAAGGCCAAAGCAAGGATCATCTTAGCTGATAGCTCATAAATGGAACAAGCCTCATGACATGGTTCAATAGCATATGCAGACCAATGTGCCATGATGGGCATTCAGACCCGATCTACGTGGCACTGTGGACGTGGACACATGTCCACAGTGACAAATGACTACATCTAACATTAAAGAACCTTTGAGGGGCTGGGAAGGTGGCTCAGTGGTAGAGGGCTTGCCTTGTATGCATGAGGCCCTGGGTTCGATTCCTCAGTACCACATAAGCAGAGAAAGCCAGAAGTAGTGCTGTGGTTCAAGTGGTAGAGTACTAGCCTTGAAATGAAGAGCTGAGGGACAGCACCCAAGCCCAGAGTTCAGGCCCCATGACTGGCAAAAAAAAAAAAAACAAAAAACACAAAACTTTTGAAATGCCTATATACTGCTGATAAAACTATAAAACACAATCACTTGGAAACAATTTTAATATAGCTAATAAATTTCATGGCCTATTTCACATCTATAACTCAGTATTGGCCACAGATATAAACAGCATTGCTATTGGCCCACACACCAAGGTCATGTGTAATTTTCATTGGACTCCTGTTTCCATTTCCCCTCCCCTGTTTTGTTCTATATGGAGATTGAATCTGCAGCCTTTAGCGTGCTAGGCAAACACTGTGCCACTGAGCTACACATCTAGACTCGAAGTGTTGTTTCTAATAGAAAGTAAAATACAGTCCTGGAAATAACCCAATTGTTCATCAAAAGGAGAATACACAAATTATCTTGGCTCATTCACCTAACGGAGTGCTATTGAACACTGAAAACAAATGAAATATGGATAAATGACAAAAATAATTTGAGCAAAAAAAGCAAACTGAAGACACTAATGTGGCATGGTTTTGTGTATATTAAGTGTGAAGATTTTTTAAATGAAACAATATGTTATTTAGAATGCATACATATATGGCAAAAAACAGTGAAGAGAATAATAAATATAAACTTCAGGTGAGCGGCGAGTATGGAGTGGTATTGGAATAAAAGAGCACACAAGGCTGCAAGCAATAATAATATCCTATTTCTTGCAGAGGACGTAAATGTTAATTTTATTTTAATTATTTATATTTCACACATATTGTATGCGTAAAATATTTAACAAGTAAAATTTAAATATACATTTTTTTTGTTGGTTGTGGGGCTTGAACTCTAGGCTTGGGAGCTGCCCCTGCGCTCTTCAGCTCAAGGTGAGTGCTCTACCATTTGAGCCACAGCACCACCAGAAGTAAAATTTAAAGATCAGCTCTAGAACTACTAAGCAAAGCTACATTAGTATGCCTAAATCTACATCATTTCTATGGGAAGTCTTGAGAGCAAGAGAATATTATATTGAAGTTTAGGGATCAAACCAGCCAATCCTTGTTTCTCTTGATCTCTTTTTCTGTTTCTGGCAACTACTACAATATACTTAGTGAATGCTTTCACTGTTTCCTATACTATGATGACATTCTTTTTATATGTGAAGAAGTTGATTCTTAGGGAGATTAAAGAACCAGTCCAAGTTGTGCCATTCGTCCATGGGAGAGCTAGGACTCAGACTCAGGTGTATTTCCAAAGTCCACACTGTAAATCGCACTCAGGGCTCTGCCACTGCAAGAGACCTGTGATTTAGAAGAAAACCCTGCCCCAACATCAACTTAACCATGACTTTGAGTGAGTCACTTAGTTTCTTAACCACAACGTCTCACTGTAGAGGATAGAGGAAGGGATCCAAGGAGCACTCAGGCTCATTCTCACTTGGAATCTGAAATACTGTCAATGGGCACAGAAATTGGTTAGCATCAGTGGAAACACAGAGTTTTCGGCCTTATAACAACTACCATGTCTATTTTAGGATATGAAATCTGAGTCTTTGAAAGGTATCAAAACTCACTAAAGTCCATCCAGTCTTCATGAGCTAGGTCACTAACCCCTGGGCCATTTATTGCCTCGTTTCTCTTTCTTTGCTAGCTTCTTGCTTGAGGTGGGGACTAGAGCATCCCTAGTAGTATTTTGACACTCATAGGCATGTGTAACAAAGCTTGCCATTGGTCCAGCCCATGCCTGGTCTTCTCAACTAGCACCAGTCAAGGGCATCAGATAGGGGAAGGTCTGAAAGGCAACTAAAGAACTCAGGGAGACAGTGGGAGGAAATAGCAGAAGAGGATAGGCAGAAGGAAAGACAGAAAAGGAAGTGTGACAGATGCCAGTGGTTTGCTCTCCCCTTTTGTGGCAGGAGATGCAGGAAGGGAGAAAGAAGGAAGAGGAGAGGACATCTGTGGCTTGAACAATTGGGCAAAGAAGGCCCTTTAAAGCTCAAGGCTCAGTTCCCTATTTTATCTGTTCAGAAAGCTCAACATTCTGTATATCAAATTGGCCTAGAGTAAATAAAGCATCAGTCTTACTATTCTGATGAAAATGTTGTCCAATCCCCACTTGGAAATAACATTCCAGTAAGCTTAGTGTTGGGATATATAATTCCTGGCCCATGTATCTGTGTCTTCAGCCCCCAGAGCCAATCAGCCAACCAGTTTCTCTCGTGATAGATTTTTTTTTCAGTTGTGAGACTTGAACTCTGGACCTGGGAGCTATCCCTGAGCTGTTCAGCTCGAGGCTAGCGCTCTACCACTTGAGCCACAGCGCCACTTCCTGTTTTCTGGTGGTTAATTGGAAAGAAGAGTCTCACGGATTTTTCTGCCCGAGCTCAGATCTCAGCCTCCTGAGTAGCTAGGATTACATAGGTGCCTGGCCTATGACTGATTTTTACCTTCACTTTGCACTTTACCCTAGGTCTCACTGGGATTCCAAACTAGCTTCTTGCAAGTACTCCTCTCTAGCTGCCAGATCCACCCCAACTCAGGCTTTCAACAGCAGATTCTTCTTTAGAATTTTGAGGCTTTTCTGTTTTTCTAGAATCACATAGTAATGCTTTTCACATATAATCAAGTCTCCTCTGTGATTCACCCTATCTTCACTACTTTTCAGGAGGTGACCATCTCTTTGGCCAGACTACTCATTGAACACAACCTCGCCTTTTCATTTACCCAGTAACCAGCCAAAAGCAGCCATCCAGAAACAAAGAGATATGCAACGTCAAGGACATTCAGGCAAAAAATTAACAAGAGCCTATCATGATAAACATGACAGGTATGGTGATGCGCATCTCTAACCCTGGGAGGTTAATGCCAGAGGATCTTGGTCTGAGACATCCAAGGTAAAAATTGTGAAACCTTGTCTGAGACATTAGGTAAAGCAAAAAGGACTGGGGATGTGTGGCTCAAACGGTAGAACACCTTTTCTTTAAACCAATATCCTATTTAGTTGTATTGACTCTTGAATCTGATTTCATGTTGAACATTTCCTCCATTGCTTTTTCCATGTTTTTTTAGAAGACCAAGTGGTTCCCTTGTGGAATTTCTACATATGTAATTTTTAATATGTAGGTTATTATTATCCATTATTTTAATATGTAGATTTTTATAACCACCAGTTTTGGGGCTTGAACTCTGGGCCTAAGTCTCGTCCTGAAGCTTTAGAGCTCAAGACTAGTGCTCTAGCCACAACCCCACTTCTGGCTTTCTGTTAGAGGTAAGAATTTCATCATTTCTCATGCCTGGGCTGGCTTCAAACTGTGATCCTCAGATCTCAGCCTCCTGAATAGCTAGGACTACAGATGTGAGCCACCAGTGCTCAGATATTTCTTAAGTAGTAAAATTGCTGTCATAGGCCAGAAGGCAAAGTGTAAGACCCTATCTGAAAATCAAACTAGAAACTAAAGTACTGGGGTGAGTCCCAAGTGGTAGAGAACTTGCTAATCCAAGTGTGAGACCCTCAAGTTCAATCTTTAATATTGCCAATAAATAAATAAATAAATGAAAAGAAATCACAATACATATTTTGTTACTAAAAATAAAAATAGCAGGATAAGCGTTCTTTGTAGTTATGATCTTTGCTAAAATACATTTCACCAAGCATGCTTCACAGTACGATTTTCAAAGTCACTTGAAATAATTATTCTTCTCCTGGATAAGAAACCATTTAGTTCATTTGTTTCTGTTTGGTGTCATTTGTTTTACATACGGTGCTGTCATCTGGGTTTGCAATCTCCCTACCCCTGCCTCTGGCGAAACTGGTTTTATAGGTATGAAGCACCACATCTAACTTTTTGCCCAAGCTAGCCTCCAACTGGGTTCCTCCTATCTCTACCTCCCAAGTGGTTGGGATTATAGGTATAAGCCACCACATCTTGCCTTTCAAACAGAAGTAGAAAACCCAATTTGAAGTGAACTAAGCAAGAAAGGAAATAGTTGAGTGGTCCATCTGTTAGAGCTCTGGTCCCAAAAGCTATGGTTTAAGAAGCATTTCTTGCATTCACTAAGCCTCTGATGACTCCCTTTAAGCTGTTTAGACGGCTTTTTTTCAATGAGCTGCTGCATGCTACTAAGAAACAATTGTAGGGCTGGGAAGCTGGCTCAGTGGTAGTGCTTACCTGGCATGCATGAAGCCCCAGGTTTGATTCCTCAGTACCACATAAACAGAAAAGGCTGGAAGTGGTGCTTTGGCTCAAGTGATAGAATGATAGCCTTGAGCAAAAGAAGGTCAGGGACAGTGCCCAGGCCTTGAGTTCAAGCCCCAGGACTGGCAAAAAAAGAAAAGAAGAGAGAAGGAGAGAAAGGAAGGAAAGAAGGAAGGAAGGAAGGAAGGAAGGAAGGAAGGAAGGAAGGAAGGAAGGAAGGAAGGGTTGTAAACTCTAACAATGTTGCGAACCTATTGTTAACATTACTGGGAAAAATCATATAATTTCTATTTTCATCACAGGGCAGACATTTCTACAACTGTCTTTTGAACCTGGGGGCCAAAAGCACCATTTATAGCTTTGTGTCTATGGGGAAAATGCTTTCAAGTGCTTAACAACCAACTTACAGGAAAGATACTGAACTCAGCTGCTTTTAAATAATGAATTTCCTGTGATATTTTGCACACTTCAATGCTAAACACTGATATGTGTATGTGTGTGTGTGTGTGCGCGTGTGTGAGCACACATGCTAAAATTGGATGCCAGGTGCTATATTTTCAGACTGACCAAGCGTGACTGGTTTTTGTTTCTTAAAGCAACAGAATTATATATCTGTTTAAAAGAATATTTAGAGAAAAGAAATTTCTAGGGGAAAAATCGAAGGAGAAAAGATATATGGATTGTTTATTTTTTTTTACTTATTTATTGAGACATGGGCTGGCTTTGCAGTGATACAGCTGGTTTTACTTTGAGTTCAGCCGTCCAAATGGATGGCCACTATGAGGTATCTAGTCTGCTTCAAAGCAAACTCCGAGCAGAATAAAAAAGGTAGGAAATTTAAAATCACATAATGAGGATCACACCAAATTTGGGTCTTTAATAATCAGTATGGTCACTTAATGCATAGATCTGAGGGAGTGGCCAAATGCTTTTGCCTGAAAAAACAAAAACAAAAAAATTGCTGGGCCCAGAACTTATTCCTTTTACCCTTCACCTCTTCATTCCTCTTTGTTTCTCTTCTATACCCTTGACTGATCCTCTCAGTTTCTTTAGTTCTCTCTCACTTCCTCTAACTGTAGAATATGTTATGGTTAGAATTTCAGCCTCCTGTGCCAAAGAAGAGCAGTTAGCTATGCCCAGCTTTTTCCCTTTCAGAACAACCAGCATATCACTATTTCTTTTAAGATTTGTTTCTTTTGTATACACATTGACATGATAAAGCCTTTCCCTCTGTACGTACTGGTGTGGTTTTCTGTGTACAAAATAATGCTAGCAGCTAGGTGCTGGTGGCTCATACTTGTAATCCCAGCTACTCAGGGAGCTGAGATCTGAGGATCACAGTTTAAAGCTTATCTAGCAGGAAAGTCCCTGACACTCATCTCCAATTAATCACCAAAAGCCAGATGCAGAGCTGTAGCTCAAGTGCTAGACCATTAGCCTTAAGTGAAAAAGCTCAGGGACAGTACCCAGTACCAACACACACACACACACACAGAGCTACAGACACAGTCATACATATACACACATACACACAAATAATGCTATCTATCTTGCTAAAAAAATTCACTTGTGCTTTTTAATAAAATCCACTATTTGCTAGCAAGAAGAACTGATCCCATGCTTTATGGAATCTGGTACAAAATTACTACACAAGGCTCTGAGTTCAACAATTACTGTGGATTTCAAGGTGGTACCTGCAGATCATTGAATCATTGAGTCTCTTCTGAGTGTGTGACCCTGGGTGACATTCATTACAGCACCCGGGCCAACTGGTGAATAGAGGGTTTTAGAACTGTTTTCAAGTTTTTAGGACTTAATAATAAAATATTCTCAAAGTGTGCTAACTGTGGAGGGAATGTTGGAATCACATCTCCCCCAATACTGGAAATATCTATAATGGCATGGGGTAGGGGTTCTGTGTGCTATGACCTAGGATGAATTAGCACTGGCCACACTGAGACAGACTGTGGCTGGATCTGTGGAAGGATGATAAAGCCAGGTTTCTCTGCTTCAAGCAAGTGAAATCAAGGTCACATTTTTCTTCATCAAATGTCCCTTGGCTTCACTCTATCCAGATCCCAGGGGCCTCTTCTTCCACCCACTGTCCCCACTTTATTATTCCTGGTGTCCTTCTTGCTAATTTGATGAGGTATCAGTGACATCGTCCACATTGTTCTGTGGGATGGATGAGGAAGCGCTGTCCCACTGCAGCTGTGTCTGCCCAGCAGGATGCCTGGTAGACAGATTTCAGCGCATTTTCCAATGGCCACTGTCATGAGAGCTGGCTTTCTCTTCACTACCATTTCCACCCCAATGGGCCTGGGGTGCTGTCCCCCAGCTCTTCAGCTCAAGCTGAGTGCTCTACCACTTGAGCCACAGTGCCACTTCCAGTTTTCTGAAAATCCTAAGCACCGGGCTTGGGATTTTATCTTTACAGCCTGTTGGACTTGGGCACTGATGGGAAAGTTGGGCCTTGGCAAGGTTAAACAATTGATAATAAGAGGAAGGTATTTGGTTCAATCACAGCCATAAGACTTCATATGCTGGGTGCTGGTGGCTCACGCCTGCAATCCTAGCTTTTCATGCTTTTTGCCTAGACCAGCCTCGAACAGGACAGTAATCCTTCTACTTGTACCTCCTAAATAGCTGGAATTACAGAAGTGTGCCACCACACCTTGCCCTGTTTTTTGTTTGTTTTGAGATAGGTCTTGCTGGGTAGCCTGGTTAGCCCTAAATTCAAGATCCTCTTATATCTGGATCCTGAGTCCCAGGATTACTGGCATGTCACTGTGCCCAGCTCTTCTTCTATTTTCTGTCTCTCCAGCAGATCATATTCCCAAGTACTGATGCAGCTCCATCCATTACACTCTCCCTCAAAACCCTGTAGGTGACTCTGATTTCTCAGTCACTCCTTCCTTTCCCGTGGCTTCCTACCCACTCAGACACTGTCAGAGATGGGAAAAAATAAACAACAGTGGATCAGCCAGGAGAAAAAGCTGACTATTCTAAAGAAGTTGTAAAGATTTAATGAACACTGGACATTTAAAAATCTGGCCTTGTGTTGCAATGCTAACTGTCAATGCTTTGCACAATCTCAAATAGCTGAAAATCGGTCCCACCCCCCTTTATAATTCATACAACTCTTTTAGATGCACTAATGTACTTGAACTGTAAGCCACATCATGGCATCATTGAGAATGCTAAGTCCATTTCACAGAGGAGGAAACTGAGACACAGAGAAGTTTTGTATTTTGCCCCCAATTAGTCAATATGAGAAGTAAAGTCAGGTGCTCTGATTTGGGAGCCAATGTTCTTTCCACCTTCCCACACAGCTATTTATTGAACTTTAACTTCAGCTCAATGCACATTTTTTTTTCTTCTCTTTTTCCCCAAATGACGAGGGACATAAGTAGAAAGGCCCGAGAGGCAGGTCTACAGTTCCGCTTCTTACCTATCCTCTTGCTGCCAAATATAGAAGTCACTGGCCTCTGCTGGTTTTGTTTTTTCAAAAAGTAGGTTACAGATCAGCGGAGAGAAAACAGATTGTACTTAATAAAAGAATCTAGGAACATTAAATGGTGAAGGCTAAGATGAAAGATGTTGAAATCTTCTGAAAGTCATTCATTCACCGCATGTAGACTTTCTCCAACAGGGACTTGTTTTACAACCCAGCGATGGAAATTCTGACCCCACGAGGTGACAAGTAGAACTTCCACACCATGGAAATCAAGCTCTGTGTAGCCAACTCAGGAAGCTGCTACCACAATGGTCAGAACATAACAATACATAAACTATCGCTTCCAAATTTAAAAATATTGAATATGATTTGTTTTCTTATTTTTAGAAAGTAAACAGTTACCAAACTTTAGAAAAGATTACTGTATTGGAAGTGAGTCACATTTGCTCCCTCTCCGAACTATTCTCTTTGACAAACAATTATGAAATGTCTCAAACTTATTGCATTAGGACCCGAGTTTGGTACCACAATCACAGTGAAAGTGTGCTTCTGTGGGCCGTTGAACCCCTTTTCCTCCCAGGTGGTGATAAAAGACTTATGCTTCCTGGCAAATAATGAGAGGGTTTTGGCTACCTCCCCAGCAAAACCAGCTGTGGAGAAATGGTTTGGCACAGATGTTCTTAGACCCTAGCACCACCCTGTGTGCATCAAGCTATATTGCCAGCAGAATTCTCCTTGGTCTATCTTGATGGAAGCGCACATGGCATGCATTTGTAATTTCAGGACCAGAACTAAACCCTTGTAGTCATAAACAGAGTTTATCTAAGTGGATAGATACACCTTATTTGTCTACTTTAAGAGTGGGAAGAGACTGATGGAGTGGCTCAGGTGGTAGGATGCCTGCTTTGTAAGCAGGAGGGCCTGAGTTCAAATCCTAGTACCTCTAAAAACATAAGTAAGAAATTATAACCTCCTTGTGCAACCTTTTGGAGACCAGAAAAAAAGTAAGGGGGGGGGATAGATTAAAAAAATAGAAGAGAAGTTAGGTAGGGCAGAAGATAAGTAAAATAGGGAGTGAAAGTGCATTCTTCAGGTAACTTCCCAGGAAGCTGCATCTGAGATGGGTTTGTGTACAGAGGTCTGTTGGGGCCACCTTTGGGATCTTGTCTGTCGGACAGTGAAGGGAGTTGATTAGGCAGTGGAGGGAAGAGGGAAGTAACACAAGTGGGGGCCAATCTTACAGGATGCACAGAAGCTTGGCAGCCCTCAGTTGCCACCTACTGAAACAAGATGGCTGAGCCTCATCACCTCGCTCAACCACTGAGCACAAATTGACATGAACTGCTCCCAGGGAGATCCTGTCCTTAAACAAGATGGCTGCCAGCAGTCAGCCAATGTTCCTGACCTGAGGGTGGCTAGGCCAGATATCATAATACCTAGCATGGAGGGCCAGTGGCTTTGATGGGCAATTGCTATGGGGCACAGGATAAGCAGAGGGTTCAAAGCATATGGTCATCTGCTTCTATTTATCATCCATTTCAGTCCTCAGACCCTGAGAGTTAGAGATGCGACCATAGCATAAAATCTTACCTATAAATATAGTAAAGGACAACTGAAATAGTCAATAGACTCTTTTCAGACCATAATGGTCAAACCGATTTGTAATTTGGTTAATTCTATATGCTTTACAATTTTGGCTATGATCCTATCACTTTCCAACTATATATATATATATATATATATATATGTATATTCTGTATGAATATGTATGTGTGTGTGTGTGCATGTGCATGTGCATTCTAAAATGTATGTGCATGTGCATTCTAAAACTAAGCTAGAGCCAAGCACTGGTGGTTCATATCTGTAACCTTAACTACTCAGAATGCTTAGGTCTAGGGACTGAAATTCAAAGCCAGCCCAGGGAGAAAAGTCTATGAAACCTCAGCACAAAGCTAGACTGGAGGTGTGACTCAAGTAGTAGACTGTCAGTGATGAGCAAGAAAGATGAGTAAGTTTGAGGCCTTAAGTTTTCAAACCCCAGTTCTGGCACGCGCACGCACAGACACACACACACACACACACAAGCTAGGCATGGTGGTGCATACCATAAGGAGACATGAGGATCATGAGTTGAAGGCCAACTGAGGCTATATAAAAGTACCCTGGCTTCAAAATAAAACGAAAAGAGAAAAGAAACATTCCAAGCCTTCCTGGCAGGGCAGATTTAAGCCCCAGAACGCACCTGCGATCAAGAACCAAACACAGCTGTTGAGGCAACAGAGGAAACTGATGCTTGGTATAAAACCAACCCAAAACACGCCTGCCCGCGCTGGCAATGGCAAAGTGCCCAGATTGACAGCACGAAATAAATAGAGAATGTGAGGTATTTGATAGAAAAGAAAAGAAAACTGCCGGAAACAGAAGTCTTCTCTCCCAAACTGCCTTCCTCCAATGTGCAGCAGCGGGGCTCCTGAGGATAAAAATAACGTTTGTTGGGGAGCAGAGACCCACCTGTGCCCTGACCAGGGAGAATGTGCAGCCACCTCTTCCATCCCACAGCAGGAGCAGGAGAGGTCTTGAAGCAAGCTTTGGGGCCAGTGGCACGCCAAATGGGGCATGAGGGGATGGTGTTAACCATGGGAGGCAACTACAGAGCATGAGCAGAGTGGCGGCCAGTGACACGTGTGACCTTAGCTCTCTTTTGGCTGTCATCCTGTCGCTGGCAGGTGCATTGGTTGTGCCCACCAGCATTTGGCAGGAGAGGAGGATAGAGAATAGTAACCTAGCACCCACTGTGGGCCTGGTAGGCAGGTGTTTGGGGATTGGTCTGTTGGCTTTGGTATGTGTATATTTTTTGTGGTACTGGGGTTGAACTCAGGGCCTGGGGCTTGCTAACCAAGTGCTCTACCACTTGAGCCAGACTTCAGCCTTTTACAATTTTTCTAATTTTTTTTAGTGGGGGGGGGGTCAGTCATGGGGCTTGAACTTAGCCCGGGCGCTGTCCCTCAGCTCTTCAGCTCAAGGCGAGTGCCTCTACCACTTGAGCCACAGCACCACTTCCAGTTTTCTGGTGGTTAATTGAAGATAAGAGTCTCAGACTTTCCTGCCCAGGCTAGCTTTGAACCATAATCCGCAGATGTCAGCCTCCCGAGTAGCTAGGATTACAGGTGTGAGCCACCGGTGCCCGGCTCTGATTTTTGATGCAAAGTCTAGCAACCTTATCCCTGGCTGGCCTCAACTTACAGTTCTGACTCTCCTGAGTAGCTGGGATTATAGGTATGTACTGTTATACTTAGCTTTTATCCCGTACCTTATTTGTCACATACAATACTATGAAGTTAGCAGTGTAATTATCATTTTACAAATCAGAAGCTGGGAATCCCGCCACTCAAGGAAATTGTCCAAGAACACACACTTGGTAAGTGGGGTCCCACAGGGAGCCCTGTCCTACAAAACAAGCAAATAAAATGCAAACAAGCTGAAGAGCAATGGTTGTGTTTCTTGTCACACACTGGAAATATCAGAAAACATATCAACTGTTATTTAGCTTACTTGACATAATCAAATTACCTTTGACTTATCACTTTTTACTAAGGACACATAATGTAAACTCAAGTAATGTAAAGTGATTTCTATTATGGTAACACGCATAATTCATGTTTATTGTACAAAATTTGTAAAACAATAGCCAGATATGGTGGTACATACCTGTAGTCCCAGCTAATTGAGAAGCTGAGGTAGGTGGACCTCCTGAGCCTGAGAGTTATAGACCAGCTTGGGCAATATAGTGAGAACATGTCTCAAAAAGAAAAACTAGGGCTGGGAAGGTGGCTCAGTGGTAGAGCGCTTGCCTTGCATGCATGGGGCCCTGGGTTTAATTCCTTAGCACCACATAAGCAAAAAAGAAAAAAGCCGGAAGTGGCACTGTGGATTAAGTGGTAGAGTGCTAGCCTTGAGCTGAAGAGCTCAGGGACAGCGCCCAGGCCCAGAGTTCAGGCCCCATGACCGGACCCCTCCCCCAAGGAAAAAAAAGAAAAACTATAGCTACTCAGGAGGCTGAGATCTGAGGATCATGGTTTGAAGCCAGACTCGTGAGACTCTTATTTCCAATAAACTACTCAGAAAAGCCAGAAGTGACGCTGTGGCTCAAGTAGTAGAGTGCTTGCCTTGAGCAAAAGAAGCCCAGAACAGTGCCCAGGCCCAGAGTTCAAGCCCCAGGACTGACAAAAAAAAAAAGAAATAAGAAAGGAAAAAGAAAGGAAGGAGGAAGGGAGGGAGGGAGGAAAGAAGGAAGAAAAGGAAAGAAGGAAAGAAGGAAGGAAGGAAGGAAGGAAAATTTGTAGAACAGAAAAGCACAAAAACAAAAATTCAAACCATACATATATCAAATGATATGTGAAATCCACTATTACACTGTCAGGCTTACCATCTGCCTTTCTAGTCTTCCATATCCAAATTCATGCCATATAGTTACCAAGTAACTAAGTAGTGTTCTGTCTAAGTTTACCAACCAAAACCTCCTGAACGTTGATTCTAAGTCTTCATTATAAAAATAATGCTGTGATGAACATTGTGGAACATAGGTCTTAATGTATCGCTCCTAAAAAGAGAAACAAAATGATGGGTTGAGGGATTTGAATATCATGCAGATTTTTTAAACACTGTCATCAAATTATTCTTTTAGAAACACTACACTTTTGTGTAGCAATGTGAGTGAATACTCGCTTTCTATACTTCCATTTCATTGGACATGGTATCAGTTTAAGGTTAGGTATTTTTTCAAGGTACACTAGGTATTTCTGTTGAGAGACTTGAATAGAGATGATTGTTTTGCATTCATTGGAATGACCTTGCTGGACAAAGCAAAAAGAGTAAGATAATTTCAGAAAGTGTGTCTCAGCTGGGTGCCAGTAGCTCACGCCTATAATTCTAGCTACTCTGGAAGCTGAGATTTGAGGATCATGGTTTGAAGCCAGACCATGCAGGAAAGTCTGTATGACTCTTATCTCCAATAAACCACCAGAAAACTGGAAGGGGTGCTGTGACTTAAGTGGTAGAGCGTTTGCCTTGAGCTAAAGAGCTGAGGGACAGCACCCAGGCCCAGAATTCAAGCCCCATGATTGACAAACAAAGAAAAAAGAAAAGGAAAGAGAGAGAGAGAGGAGAAAGAAAAAGAGCGAAGGAAAGGAAGGAAGGAAGGAAGAAAGAAAGAAAGAAGGAAGGAAAGAAAGAAAGAAAGAAAGAAAGAAAGAAAGAAAGAAAGAAAGAAAGAAAGAAAGAAAGAAAGATGTCCTAGTCCTAGGGCTCAGACAACAAAGAGATGGAGTTGGAATTGTTGAAAACTGCTAGTTTGGATTGGGTTGGTAGAGCACAGTTCCACCTCCAATTTCATGAGATCCATCAAAGAAAGATGGGTATAAGTTGAAAAATAATAGCCTAACAACCAGATAAACAACAATCATATGTTATCATTATTTTTGTTTTGGTAGTATTGTGGTTTGAACTCAAGGTCTCTTGCTTGCTGGGCAGGTACTTTACCATTTGAGTCAAAGACCTATTTTGTCATTGTTATTGTTTTGAGGCAGAATTCTGCTCTAACTCAGACTGGCCTCAGACTCAAGATCCTCCTACCTCAGCCTCCTGAGTGTTGGGATTTTAAATATGTGTATCATTTTTGGTCCAATGATCTATTTTAGAATTCTATAACTGACTATTTTCTAGACAAAATTAGCCCACTGGGGAGAAAAAACTAAGATATGTTGCATTTGGACTCAGAAGAACTGAATTTGAGACCGTATTTGTTCCCTTATTCTATCATCTTGAGTACTTGTCTGAGACTTGGTTTCCCTATCTATGTGCAATACACCCACATAAGGGAACTTGTGGCTCGTATATTGCTGTAGAGCACTTCAGAGTGGCAGAGTAGAATACAGATCTGAAAATCATAGTTCTAGGTGACCAGTAGAAATGAAAGTGTGGCGATGCTGGTTATGTAGAATCAAAGCACCCACATACAGCATGCAGCACCCCATGCAAACTTCACACCTGAATGACGGTGAGAGGAAGAGAAAACCTCTGGCCTGGGAATTAAAAGGAATCCATAAAAACAAGAGAAAGACTTGAACACTCAGAGAGAGAAGTGATATACCAACAATGGTACTTCCTTCCCTACCTATCTCATGAGGTTTTCTGAGGAGCGATGGGGCTACGCACGTAAAGGCAGATGCTAACTTACTGTTCCCATTAAGCTCTTCATACTGGAAGAAGGAATTGAACAGAGACAGGCATTCCTTCAGCAGGAAGCTGTTACCAGGGTGATGCCCATGAAGACTTCCCCTGGCTTCAGAGTGTGCCAGTGCCAGTGAGGTGACATCAGAGCCCTTATGCAGGAGAGTGGCAGCCTCCTTCTCCCCCTCACTTCTAAACACACCCCTCCACTGTTCAGCCCGAGACAGAGCAGTCTCTTCCTATGGATCCACTGCCAACAGCTCACTCAGGCCCTCGCAAGAAGAGACCCAGGCAGATGGGCGCCTTGATGTCCTCCACTCCTCAAGACGTCAAATTTCGAGACTTGGTCCTCTTCATCTTGGAGAAGAAAATGGGAACCAGCCGCAGAGCCTTCCTCATGGAGCTGGCCCGCAGTAAAGGGTTCAGGGTGGAAAATGAGCTCAGGTAGGATACTGCGGCTCTCACTTTTTTAAACAACGTAGGGAGTTTTGAGGACAGCTTCTTTAGCACAGGCATCAACCTTGATCATAGTTTTCTGAATAGAGTATCGAGAGTGATTCTGGTTAAAGACTCAGTGGCAGCTCATCTGATAGACCTGCCAGTGGGATGTGACCAGATCTCAGAAAGGAGGCAGTTGGTCACCTAGATTGGTTCCTTTTCCACTCTGCTCCTGTTAAACAGCAGTTCTTCTTGTTTTCCTCCCTGCTATATATGCTGGCCTTGCTTGAATCAATGAAGAGAAAACAGAACAGGATTGAGAAGTGATATAAGAACCTGGCTATAAATGAGGGTTCCAGATCAATCTGCCCAGGGATTGCAGTGGAGACAGCAGGGACCCACGCAATTCCTTGACAGATGAGGACCTATATGAGTCTCTGGTTCTGACAGAGTAGATGGACCACAATTTTGTCAGAAAAAAAATGTAAGCATGCTAGGTGACATTTGTTCAAAAAGAATCTTTGGTATTTACAAATAAAACTGTCAAGTATTTCTTGATAAATGTCCGCTCTAATGTGTTGGGAAGGCATAATTAAAATCCAATAACCAGATGTGTTTAATTCCACAACACCATCATTCCTAAGACATGGACTTTTTAAACATTTAGTGTTTTGCTAAAAGGTTCCCATGCAGAAATTCCAAATCTCCTTTGGCCTCTCTTCTTTTAATTTCTCTTTACATATTCTACTTTTTTCATTCCTATGTCTTTTCTTTCTTTTTACACTTCTACAACTATTTGCAAGCTCAGTTTCTTACATTGCTTCTCAAAAATCATAGTTTCTATCACATTGTAAAATCTGCCTCATCTCACAGACTTACATAAAACATTAAAAATTAAGAGGAGGAAGGGGTATATAGGGATAGAGGCAAAAAAAAAACCATAAATAAAAAAAATGAACAGAAAGCCTGAGCAAATATAGGACTGATTTTCATGGTCATGAAATGTGGTGAGAGTCAGCCAGGTAGATGAGAACCAGCTGTTCAAGATAACCACTTACGTGGAAGGCTCTTTCTAGAACGTCCATACTTCCAGCATGGGCCCCTGACTTACAGAGCTGCGATCCTTTGCTTATTCAGTGGCTGAAGCAGGTACTTAGGGGATCTAATGAAAGGCAAGTTTCTTCTGTTGGAGACAGCCAACAAGACCCACTCTGTGCTCCAGATGCCCGCTGCCACGGGCCAAGCCCAGCTGCACAGACAACAGAGGAAACAAGTACCTGGCAAGCAAACTGCTTGCTGTTGGGTGTTTGACTGGGGCAAAGTTTGCAGGCTGGCAGCTCCAAAGACTCATTAAACACACCTGAGATCTATGGGGTAGGAATAAACCACAGGAAATAGAAGTCCTACCTCTCTGTAGCTAAAGACATAGGCTTTATGTGGAGAGGAAAATAAAAACAGTATGGGAGGAAGAAATCTCAAGACAAGAAATCTAGAGCTCTTAAATCCTGGCTCTGATCTTCCCAGCCATGTGGTGTGGTCAAAGTCTCCTCTCTCCAATCTGATCTTATTTTCCTCATAAATAGTCTAAGGTGATCAGCAAGCAGGAGAATGGGTGTCAGTGTACTTTGGTAAACGGAAATGCTTATCTGGTGTAAAGTAAGATTTTCTTGGAATCAGCTGGATCTGTTGTGCTATATATCAGAACTCAAGGGAGTGGGCTCCTCTCTGGGGCATGAAGTAGATCATGTGACAGAAACTAACAGAGCAAAGACAGGAAGAAAACCCACCAAGCTGTTAGAAGGAGTTCTTAAGGGTGGGAGATTATGGATACTAATATTTGTGCCGGTACCAGGACTTGAACTCGAGGCCGTAAGCTCTCACTCTGCTTTTTTCACTCACAGCTACCATTTGATCCATGCCTCCAATTTAGCTAATTTTTTTCTGGTTAATTGGGGAGTTTTCTAAAATTTTCTACCTCTCAGTCTTTGAAGTAGCTAGGATTACAGTTATGAGCCACTAGTGCCCGACTAAATATTTTTTATGATCTGATATTCTATGTACTAGTTGTCCTTTAAAATAAAAGTACACAAAAAACCCTAATATATGGCTACCCAGTTCTTTACTTTTAGTCTTCTTGTATTATTTTGGTTTTGTTTAGCTAACCTGGATGCTTGTCCTTCCCATTCATTCAGTATATATAACATTGGAAATATGGCTTTGACTTCATTCATTATCTGAAACCATTGTCTCCCAGGTCCATGGGAAACTCATGGTAGTAAACACTGTGTTTTCCACCTGCGTGTTGGCTGACTCCCTATCCTTGACCAGATTCAGGCATGGCTTTTATCAGCCTCAAGGGCACATTGTTAGATCAGCCTCTTAAAAATGCCTGACAGAGAAAGCTCAAGGCAGGCAAAGAGTTGCAGACAAAACCCAACAATGGACAGCTGCTTTAGAAAGCTGCAGTTATGAATCTTTTCTCCACCCCTTTGAGCTATGAGTCTCCTCATCAGTTAGAACTGTCTTTGGTCTCTTTGTCTCCTTGAAATGTGAACACTCAGATAACTCTCACTTCCCGGTGTCTGTAGGAGGGCACTAACACACCACCAAAGTTTGCTTCTAATATAATGTAATGTCATGTAATATATGTATATTTCCTATAATGTATGAATATTACTTTTGTCTCTGGCAACCTAATACAAACCTCAGTTTTATCAATGCAATAGCAAGGAACATTAGCTTCAGTCTTGCTTTAGTACAAATTACTTTCTATTTCAAAATTTGCAAGCTTTAAATTATTGAAAAAGTCAGGTGCCAGTGGCTCACACCTGTAATCATAGCTACTTAGGAGGCTGAGATCTAAAGGATCTTGGTTCGGAGCCAGCCCAGGCAAGAAAGGCCATGTGACTCATCTCCAATAAACTACTCAGAAAAAGCCAGAAGTGGCTCTGTGGCTCAAGTGGTAGAACACTTGGCCTTGAGCACAAAGAAGCTCAGGGATAAAAATAAATAAAATTATTGAAAAATCCCATTTAAGGTGGCACTAACAATCCTGACATGTTATTCTTGGTTAAAAGCATGACAAGACTGGAAACAGAAACCTGGCTAGTAAGAGCTCAGGATAAAACCTACACAGCTGCTTCCATCTCTAGATTCCGAGGATTCTGAAAGACATTAGTTGCTGTGGGAAATTGGCCAGGAGGGGTTATAAACTATAAACAACTTGGTTTGAGGGTAAATCATTCAAGTCACTGTTTACAAAATAAGTCCTACATCAGATGGGAGGAATCCAGAATGATATCTCAGGAAACCAAGCGAAAAGCAGGTGACCTTCGGTGAGTTTAAGAAAGCCAGACTGGACTGGGTGACAGGTCTGTCTCTAGGCAAAGAAAATGGGTGCATGTCTTTCATGGAAGGCATTTCTAGTTGTTTGGAGTGAGGTAGCACTAGCCTGGGAAAGGAAGACAGGAAGAGAAAGGCAATTGGTAGCTGAGGGGAAATTCAAGCCTCAGAACTAAGATCTGAGTTAATGTTGTAAACCCGAGTGTCTGAGCACTAGGTTTTTAATCTATTTCGTGTATGATCATATCCTTGTGTTTTAATTGACACCTAGTAATTGCACATAGTTATGGATTACAGAATAATAATTCAATACATATCTAGAACATGTAAGAGTCAATGGGGGTAATTAGTGTTTCCATCTCCTTATAGATATATCATTTCTCTGTGGTTGGAGCTTTTAAACTCCTCTCTCTGGTTCTTTATGAAGTATAAATATTTTCAGTACTGGAGCACTCAGAGCAGAGAGAAACTTGGGTACCAGCAAATAGACAAACAGATGCCACATAGAGCAATGGGAAATTGTCAGTGTGGTGTACTGGGGTGTGGGAGAGCGAGTCTCCTGGTCATACTGTTTCCAGCAGGCTCAGGACTGAGCATAGAGGAAGGCACAGCCAGAGGTGGACTTGTCTGCCACAGGCAAATGATAGCCCAACCTTGAGGAATCGCACTGTACGCAGATCTAGACCATTAGGTGGAGAAGGCCAAGTGAACTCAGGCAGCACAAGAAGATAAAATTCAAAGGGCGAGGACAGGGATGGCTCTCTAAGCTTGTATTTCTTCCATTATTCCAGACAAAGGACTAGTTTACAAAAAAAATTCTTTTACCCTGAAGGTTTTATTTGAAAACAAACAATAAACCTATTGTGGTGATGTCAAATCCCTGTTCTTACCTTGTTGAGAACCCAGGGCTCACACCATATGCACTCCAAGTAGCACGGTCTTAAGAAGTCTGGTTTGTTGGACTGTTTGTCTAGGGTATGCTTTAAGATTGTTTTTGTTGTGCAAGAGTGGACATTTAAATCAGAGTCTTCTGTCTTCTGAATTCGATTCCATCACTGACATATCTACTTACATGAGCCAAAGAGCATACATGGCTCTCATCCTCGGCGTAATCTTAGACATACTTCCTCTGTCCTGGGAAAAGAGGCAGAGGGTGGGGGGAAGAAAGGGAGTGGGGGGGACTTGGAAACTGAGCCCCAGAACTCCTTCTCAACATTCTTTTCTCTCTCTGACAAAGCCCCATTATAACAAGATGAATATCATCTCTTATCCAATATTATAAATAAGTAATAATACATAATAAAGAGTCTGATGATATAAGAATGAAATGTTTCCCTCTGAAGAGGTATAGATGACTAGTATTTCCTGCATAAGTGTGTTCTCTATCCTTTTGATGTCTTCTTAAATCCTTCACATGACGTTTATTACACATATTTTTTGGAATTAAATGGACCTAGAATTGGGAAATCAGTTGCAGCTGTTTCCTTAGGCCTTGTAAAATGTTTGATCCTAGTTCATTTCTGACTTGGCATGCCTGCCATCAGACAGCCTTAGCCCTAACTTCTAACCCCCACTTCTTTCCCAGCACTAGCCTCAGATCTCACCTGTCAACAAGATATTCTAATTTAGGTCTGCCACCTTTTAAAGCAGCATACCTGAAATACCTTCAGTCCCTTCCTAATCTTCCCTGCAAAGAGGTACAATTTCTTAAATCCTTATTTCTACCAAAGGTGTTATTACTTGGGATTATGTTGGAGGTCCTTGATTCTGATTTCCACTTCAACTTTCACAAGTCACCCATATGAAATGTCCTGTGTTTCTTTTTTGTCTTTCTTTCCAGTGCAGCAGGAACAAGGCTGGATTACGACCATCTCACACCTGGCCTGTTATTTCACTCCCCACCCATCATTCTTCCCTCCAAGTCATTGTGTGTACTGGATCACTCTTGTAAAATAACACTTGCAGTGCCATGAACACCCTGCTCACAAGATCCTTCTCTGGCTTCAGAACCCCAGAAAAGAAGAGCCAACCTCCTCAAAGGGGCTTTGGCTTTTAGACCCTCTATAATTTGGTGGTCCCTACCAATTCAGCCATTTCCCAACAGCCTCCTCACTCCAGTCCTGGCCAGTTCTTCCCTGTTCCTTTACTTCTGAACCTACTCTTTCAGAAGAACTCAGAGTTCTGCCTTCCAGATACCCTATTCCTATTCAGCCATCTAAACCACATACAAGCCCCAATTTCCCACAGTATCTGACTCTCCCAGCTCATACCAATCTCTTTGTTTTCTCTGAACACTCCTTACTGGTCTAGTCTGTATTTTGTGTCTCTTCAAAATTCATTGTTAACCCCTGGTTTCATTTGAGAAACTATTATATAGAAACCCCCCTTTTTTCATTCTTTGGTACCTAGTTTTTTTTACGCCTACCACCACAAATAACATTTTATTATATGCAGTGCATATAATAGTAAACCTCAACATACTCAATGGATTGAAGAGAAAGGGGAAGTCAAGGAAGAGAGTGGAAGGAATAGAAAGGGCTTAAAAAATCATTAGGTCTCACGGGGTGATGGTGGCTCACACCTGTAACCTTGTTGACTAAGGAGATTGAGATCTGAAGGATTATGATTCAGGACAGCCTGGGCATAAAAGTTTTCTAGACTCCATCTGCAAAATAACTAGCAAAAAGTAGAGCTGGAAGTATGATTCAAGGAGTAGAGCAGCAGCTTAGCCAGATGAGTCAAAACTCAAGTACTGCCCCACCCCAATCATCTGGTCTTATGATATGATGCCAACTGTAAAATCTTGTTGAAAACTAGATATAATAACATACCTGACCTACCTATGACCATCAGAAAAAGTATATTTTACAGATATCTGACTTTCACGATGTCACTTCTATTCCTTCCTTTCTCTCGCTCTCCCTCTCTCATAGCACAAGTTTGCCTCGGACTCTCAGTCCATCTGCTTCAGCCTCTTAAGTGCTGAGATTGCAGGTGTGTACCACCACACCCAACTACTTTTCCCATTCTTTCAGTGTAATAATCCATCACTTACTTGAGAAGTTACGTGGATATGTAATGACATGATAAAGCTTGGAAAACAGAAACATGGCAGCTGCTCAGGTGTTAATAGGGAAAAGATCCCTGGCTGTCTTACATCACAGGAATGAGTGCACAGCAAGACATATAAAGCAACAGTGCCTAAAGGCTGGCCATAAGCTATCAATTAAATCAATTTAATGAGATGCTGCTATGGTTTGAATGTGTGTGGTCCCTAGAACTTGTATGTTGAAAGCAAATTCTTGAGATGACCATTGTAGGTGGGAGATAAAGTGATTGGTCAGGAGGGCTCTGCTCTGGTGAATGGATCAATGGCTTTACAAAAGAGGCCTTGGAGCCCCTTCCTACCATGTGAGGACACCCAGCAGGTGCCACTTATGAGGTAGGGACCCTTACCAGCCACCAAATCTGTCAGCATCTCCATCTGTCTTCCCACCTTTTAAAACAATGAGCAATCAAATCCTGCCTTTAACACATTGCCCCATCTAAGGTACTTTGCTTTAGCAGTTAAAACAGACCAAGGCAGACTTATAGCTATACTTACGTCTCTTTGTATTTCAGGTCCTGATATAAAATGTATTTCTGGCTGTGGGTTGCAGTTAGAAGGCTGCTGGATTGAAATTGTCTAAGGACAATTTCACTTTCTATCTTCTCTGGACCTTGGCGGTCCCTGGAACATCACATTCTTGCTAATATTGGCTGAATTTTTCCTGCAGCTGACATGCAACATAGACTGTTCCCCCTCCACTAATTTAAATGGAGGATTCCTTTGCATGGGGTCCTGGATGCTGGTCCAGTCTAGCATGCATCTTCCCCTTTGAAATTGATACTCTAAACCTATATGAACTCCAAGATATGGACACGAGAGGTTTTTCTGTGTCATTGTTGTTTTTAATGTACTATATGATTTTTATATTTCTTTTGTATGCTCTTCCCCCTGTAGTATATTCCCTGTTGTCACCATATTTGATTTTGGTACCTGGCATCTTGTATATACATTTATCTAATTTGGGGAGGGGAAAGGGAATAACAAAATGCTGAAACAAGGGTACAGGATGACCCATTGCAACAGTGATACTCACAAGACACTATGTTGGAAATGAACGTTACACTTCTGGGGGAGGAAGTGGGGGAAGTGGGGAAAGAAAGGGATAGTAGGAGAAAAACAAAGAAGTAAGTAACAATGTTCGACAAGAAATGTACTCATTACCTTACTCATGTAACTGTAATCCCTCTGTACAACATCTTTTTTTTGGGGGGGGGGTGGTCCGGTCGTGGGGCTTGAACTCAGCCTGGGTGCTGTCCCTCAGCTCTTCAGCTCAAGGCTAGCGCTCTACCACTTGAGTCACAGCGCCACTTCTGGCTTTTTTCTTTTTTGCTTATGTGGTACTGAGGAATCGAACCCAGGGCCTCAGGCATGCAAGGCAAGTTATCTACCACTGAGCCACCTTCCCAGCCCTGTACAGCATCTTTACAATAAAATAAAATAAAGAAATTGACACTCTGAAACCTGGAAGACAGAGGAGAGCTCCAGATGTTGTAAACTCCTTTACCGGATTATTTTGTGTTGTATTTTCCAGCGATTCTGTCACCCACATTGTAGCAGAAAACAACTCAGGTTCAGATGTTCTGGAGTGGCTTCAAGTACAGAACATCAAAGCCAGCTCCCAGCTGGAATTCCTTGACATCTCCTGGCTGGTAGAATGCATGGGAGCAGGGAAACCAGTGCAGACGACAGGAAAACACCAGCTTGTTGTAAGTATCCTGGGCAGGACCTTCACTGCCCTTTGCTTGGTGCCCAAGAGCATGGGCTATGGAATCTATAGACCTGAGTTAAACCCTAGGTTCTCTACAAGTCACTGAGCTTTTCTGAGCTCTGGTTTCCTCCTCCATGACATAATAATGCCTCCTCATAAAAGAAGCATGAAGATTAGAGTAGCAGGTACCATGTCTGATACATTGTAGGAAATGTGTAGATGGGAGCTATTTGCATGAATACATTTATGCACAAATATTTCAAAATATTTATGGCTTGATGTTTTTGCAACCAGAAAAGTATTTTTCTTACTAAAATTATTTGGGAAAAGAAAATGACGAAATAAAAAATAAGGAAACTTAAGCTCTTAATTGTAAATGCTTTACCATAGTTCTAGGCCATTTGGGAAAAGACATTGGTCCATAATGATATTAGTTCCCAGAAAAGAAAAATGATCATTATTTGGTAGTTCCTTTTTCATGTTTTGTTTTATTTCCAAAAAAAGATACATATCATAATGAAACTTGCTGATTAATATAACTTAAAACAGAAAAATACGTTAATAATAGCAAATTCAAATATTAAGATGTACATAATATTTTAAAACATAGATAATTGCTAAAAATTGTTTCCAATTATTTTCTACATGGCTGATGATTGTTATTTTTGTTCAGTGCTATTTAAAATGGGTGGTTATACATTTGTTTAGGTGAGAAGAGACCATCCACCTAGCTCCAACCCAGGCCTCCAAAACACTCTACCACAGACTGCACAAAAGATCTCTCAGTACGCTTGTGAGAGAAGAACCACTTTAAACAACTGGAACCATGTATTCACGGTAAGAGGTTTACCAATATTCAGGACACATGAAGGCCTTGAAGCTTCTTTCTGTAGGCCTACAAACTAAATGATGATTTATCTGGAAATCTGAGAAAGCTATCTCCCATATCTACTCATCCCTTAGGCTATTTCTGATTCTTCTTTCTACCAAGCATCAATCTCTTTTATTCTTTTATTTTGGAGGCTCATCCTTCTTGCATGGAAATGGACCAATATCCTTGGAGTCTATTCTCTAGAGAGGATAGATTGCTACTTAGTCAGAGTTGTCACTATTGAGCACAATACTCTTCAAAGGAAAAATATCCTGAAAAGCCAAATACTGTAACTAGCCAAAAACATAGCAAGGACAAATCATGCATCCATGATGCATCCACAGCTTTTGCTGGGAAGCTAACAGACAAAGAATTGGCTAATGTGGAGGCCAGCCTGGGATTAAGTAGCTGGAGCAAGTCGATGCCTCTCTCTGAGCCTAGCTTCCTGGTTTATGCAATAAGACATTAGCTGTAGCATCTCTGAGGCTCTCACTAGCCCTGAAGCATTCCAGATGACCTTAACAAGTCCACAGCTGCTTGTCCCTGAGCCTAGTGGTCCATCATCACCTGCAGAAAACATCCGGTAGAATATCAAACACAGAGCTGCTCATTTTTACACTTCCAGCCCCACATCTGTGATGAAGACCAGGAAATTGAAGCTACTGGTTTACTGAGTACGATGCCACACAACTGCAGCTGTTTCCTCTGCTAGCAGTGCAAACACACTTCACCTTAAATAACCCTGTACTGGGGTCTGCACTGTCTAGGAGCACACCCATTCACCCAACAAGCCTATGTTCAGCACTGGCTGTGCTTTGGGCCTGTGCTAAGAGATGAAGATGCCTGGAGATCCTGGCAGAACCATAGCCACAGGCTGGTGAAGAAGGCAGCAAAGAAGGAAGGAACATGCCTAGGCCTTATTAATAGAATGCAGTGAGCACTAGAACATTGATTGGTTAAATCATTCCTAAATATCTAACAGCAGCTAAGAGAGTTTCCTCATGATACATTCAGCTTCCGTCTTTTCAGTTCAGCTCTACTCCATCCTAGAGGGGAGGGTGCCCAGTTGCAGGAGACCAATCCTGTCCTTCAAGGAGATGGTCAGGTGCTTTTCAGTATGTAAGGAGAGCAAGAGACATTATTGAGTGACCACTGGCTGAGGACTCAGAAGCAGCCCTTTTGCTTATCGGTTTTTATTCTTCAGGATGCCCTTGACATACTGGCTGAAAATTCTGAGTTTAGAGAGAATGAAAGCTGTTGTCTGGCATTCATGAGGGCATCCTCTGTACTGAAATCTCTGCCGTTCACCGTTAGCAGCATGAAGGACACAGAAGGAATTCCCTGTCTGGGGGACAAGGTGAAATGTATCATAGAGGTAAGGGCAAGGTAGGATTTGTCACACCTCTTAATAGGGAAAGGGTAGAGAGAGAGGCAGAGGAGCTGGAGGGGGAAAGAGAGAAGGAATCATGAAATCATATTTATTATAATCATCAGGAAACTATTAGTTCATTCTGTCTATCTCAACATATGTTTCTATACAGGATATTTCTGAGATAACTCTTCATATCTATAGAGTTAGATGTATGTGTGTATAATCCATACCCCACTATTATCACGGCTGGCTCTATGAAGGACCAGTTAGTGGAATAGAAGAGCTCTCTCATTATTACTCAAGTAACTTAAAAGCTCAGTGCAGGGAGATGCCTGACTTCCAACACAGGCTGTGTGAAAGCTGTGATGCCCTCAGTGATCGTGTGGTGTGCAGTGAATTTATTCCTCCTCTCTATCTGGGTTCCAGGAGCTGGGTAGTATTTATGTGTTTAAAGATGTTTAAGGATTTTCCAGTTAGAGGCTGGTGGCTCATGCCTATAATCATAGCTACTCAGGAGGCTGAGATCTGAGGATTGCAGATTAAAGCCAGCCCAACCAGGAAAGTCCGTTAGACTCTTATTTCCAATTAACCACCTGAAAACTAGAAGTGGAGCAGTAGCTCAAAGTGGAAGAGTACTAGCCTTGAGCAAAAGATCTCAGGGACAGAGCCCAGGCCTAGAGTTCAAGGATTTCCCTGCAAGTTGGTGATTTGGTTATAAGTTTCAGTATAGTCAAGGGCACAACACATTATTTAAGGAAAGGAGCTGATGTCATAAAGGCTTAAATGTGAACTGGCTATTCAGTGGGTGCAATATTAACCTGCTCAATTGAAAAGTCTTTTTATTTTATTTTATTTGTTTATTTTTGTGTTGGTCGTGGGGTCAGAACTCTGGGCCTGGGCACTGTCCCTCAGCTCTTCAGCTGTAGACTAGAGTTCTAACACTTGCACCTCAGCCCCATTTCCAGCTTTTTCTGCTTATGTGGTGCTGAGGAATCAAACCAAGGGCCTCATGCATGTAAGGCAAGCACTCTACCACTGAGCCATCTTCCCAGTCCTGAAAAGTCTTTTTATTTTAACAAGTTCGTCTCCATTGGAAAAGGAATTATCAGAAATATTTGGGCATATATTTGTCAATGAATATTTTGCCTATGGTTCTGTAGGTTGGGCCCCTCATAATTCTGTATTCTACCTTGAAGGATAGTGAAGGAGTCTTTTGGCATAGGAGGAGCTTGCATTGTCAGGATTACAGGGAAATTGTTTTCTCCAGGCCAGCCAGGGAAGCATTCTGTGGGCAACAGGTGCGCCACATGAGAAACCATTCTTCTAGATCTGTGACTGGGAGTCTTGTACTGTGATTGTCCAGTGGCAATCAATTAAACTATTTTTCACTTAACAATGCAGGAAATTATTGAAGATGGAGAAAGTTCTGAAGTTAAAGCTGTGTTAAATGACGAACGATATCAATCCTTCAAAGTAAGTATATGTTTATTGAAAAAAAAAGCCTTTTGGTTAATCATATTGTCTTCTCTTGGGCTGCCATAATGAAATGCCATAAACGGAAGAGCTTAAATAATAGAAATATATTTCCTTCTAGTACTAGAAGCTGAAAGTTCTAGATCAAGATGCTAGCATGGTTGGATTCTTGTGAGGACCTCTTTCTGGTTTGCAAATACTGGCCAACTTGGTGTGTCCTCCTATGGTAGAAAGAAAGAGAGGAAAAAATAGGCAGAGGCAGAGACAGTGAGAGACAAACAAGGAGAGACAGGGCCAGAGAGAGAGAGTGCTCTGTGGGGCCTCTTCTTACACAAGCACAGATAGGACCTTATCTAAACTCAATAACCTCCTAGAGGCTCCATTTCTAACAATCATGCAGGAGCTTAGGACTTCAACATATGAAAATCAAGTGGGGAGAGATGAACAATTTGATGTATAGTAGAGTCCTAGGAAGAAGATGCCTAAACAAATGTAGATGCCCTAGATTATAGCTACCCTATGGTGATATACAAACTACCCTACCTTCCAAGAATCAGTGATTGGTGTTTACAAATACCAAGGTGACAAAAGGACCACGTGGGCTGAACAAACTTACTCTTGAAGAGCCACCCCCTATCTGAGAACAATTCCCTACACCTCCATTGATTTTGATATGATCTGTAATTTCCCAACATTCCCTCCCCTAGAGTAGCAGGTAGAAGGGGCTTTGACCAGATCCTTCCATTCAAAAATGATGCAAAGACCTAAAATGTGGCTGTGAGCAGGAGCCGGTTTATAAATATAAATAAATCGGTGATCCAATCTGTGTTCTGCCACTAGCCACCTGTGGGGTAGGAGAGATCTTTAACCTCCATGGGCATTTCTCTATCAGTGCCGAGGATAGACATGCAGCCCGAGATTGTGCTGCACTGGAAGCACAGGCCATCTGCTACCTGAGTTCTATGTGAGCCCTGTGCAGATAGATGCTTCTCGCTCTCATGGACCATGTACCAATAGCCTTGAAGAAACCACCAGCACCCACCTGCTTGTTAGCTCAAGAGAAGCTGTGTGGGAGCCTTGCTCCTGCTCTCCCTCCTCTCCCTCCCCCCCATAAACCTTGGAAAGTCTCATGTCATTTTCATGGTGATTATCCTCAAAATTAATAGCATGTCTGTCCTTCCCATTAGTTGTTTACTTCTGTGTTTGGAGTGGGATTGAAGACATCTGAGAAATGGTTCCAGATGGGCTTTAGAACTCTGAGCAAAGTCAGATCAGACAAAAGCCTGAAATTCACACGAATGCAGAAAGCAGGTATGAGTTCGCCTAAAACGCACTGCTGCTCTGGGTGGGTTGGGTTGTGGAAGAGACTGGAGTCAGCTGTACTTCCACAGGAATCTCAGTGAGCTGAACTTTTTTTTTTAATTGGGGGTGGATCGGTATAATCTGTTGATGCTTGAATCCAAGTTTTGGTTCTAGCACTTTCCAGATGTGTAACTTTGAGTAAGTTATTAAAACCTTAACTTCCTCATCAGTAACAGGGAGAATATGTCAGATAACACTGTGTCTGACACCGTGGGAAAGGCTTTTCCCAGTGGCTAATTTGATTCCTTTTTCCCATGTCAAACTGAAGTACTCGCTGACCTGCTTTGTGTGGGCTTGTAGACATTTGGGTCCTAGCTCTCTCCTGGATAAGAAATGTGGGTAAAGAGTCAAGAGAGGAAGGGAAATTGACCTGGGATCTTGAGGCAGGAGGATCAAAAGCCAAAGACCAACTTGACTACACTAGTGAGAGCTTGTATCAAAAACAAACAGAAAGGAGCAAGCGGAAGAGGAGGGGGAAGAAGAAAAGGAAGAGAGGGAGGAAGAAGATGAAGGTAGAGGAGGAACAGGAGGAAGAAGAAGAGGAGGAAGAGTGAGGAGGAGGTAGGGGAAGAAGAGGAGGAGGAAAGAGGAAGAAGAGGAGGAAGAGGAAAACAGAAGGAAGAAGAGGCTGAGAAATGTATTCTTTACCTGACATATAACTGAATCCCCTCTATATATCACCTTTATAATATATTTAAAAAGAAGCTTGGCTCTTCATTAGGATGTTGGATCAGAGCAGTTGGGGCTCCTGAGGGATGTGGACACTGTGTCCTTGGTAGGCACCCAGAAGCCATTCTCAGAAATCAGAGCTCTCTCAACTAAACGAATGTCTCCATAGAAACAGAGTTTAGCTGATGCCTGTGGCCTTGTAGCCCCGTAGGGGGGCAGAATCCCCGCTCCACCCTGGTAATGCTGCACGTGCCAGAGCGTCTACCCTGACCTACCCTGTCCAATGGCCTCTCAGGGTTCCTCTATTACGAAGACCTCGTCAGCAGTGTGACTAAGGCGGAGGCAGAGGCAGTCAGCATGCTGGTTAAAGAGGCCGTCCGGACATTCCTTCCCAGTGCCTTGGTCACACTGACCGGAGGGTTCCGGAGGTGAGTGACTGGGCTGCTCCGCCTCCCTTGCTCTGACACCTTCTGTGACTGTGGGTCACAGGCAGGCTTCAGTGAGCACACAGGGCCTTTGACGAACTGGCACCAGTCTCTCCCTGGAGCTGTGCCTCCTGTTTCTCTGTTCATTTTCAGCATCCTTAAAGGGCAGGCCACTCCCTGTACACGCAGACTGCTTCTTGTCTCTGGCTCTGCTCAGAGGCAATTCTCTCCTTGGGCTGCCTTTCCTGGTTAAGTTCTTCCCATCAATTTCAATGCCACCTCCTCCCTAAAGCCTTCCTTGATCCTCCCCTTCTCTGGACTGGAGTAGGAAGCTCTCTTCAAAGCTGCTGACCATGTGCCAAGCCTCTGGTGCAGTTTCCCAGGAGTTCACTCCCATGGGAGCTTGCTCACTAAGCGAGTGGGCTCCGTTCCCACTCAGACCAGGGTGCTAATGCCTGGCATGGAGTGGGGGTTCAGGATAACTTGGGTGACTCCATGAATGATTGAGTGAACTTCTCAGAGATGTGTGCATTTCTTTGATACTGAGGCCACTATGTCAGAAAGGGATTTATTCCTCTTCTTCCATCCCTTGCCACCTCTACCTTTCCTTCGCAACCTCTGCCTGGTGGCTGCTGCTATTCTGACCAGTGAGGCTTGGGGCAAAGGAGAAAGGGGAGAAAGACTGAATCCAAGAAAATTCACTTCATCTCTGTCCTAACTCCAGGAGTGCTGCTCTGTGTTATATAAATGCAATCTGGCTTGCTTGTGCCATGCATGTCTTTGTGTGTATGTGTGTGTGTGTGTGCTGTCGGTATCAGTGAATGTACAGAAGAAGTATGCATTGTTACTTTCTGCCCATCTGTACATAGCCATGTACATTCTGTATATGGTTTTTTCCCTGTCATAAATCTATTTTGCAAGAAGTGGTGCTGTGGCTCAAGCAGTATAGCACTCGCCTTGAGCTGAAGAGCTGAGGGACAGCACCCAGGCCCAGAGTTCAGGCCCCACGACCGGACCCCCCCCCCCCGCAAGCCCAGAGTTCAAGCCCCATGACCAACCAAAAAAAATTTTTTTTTTTGGGTCCGGTCGTGGGGCCTGAACTCTGGGCCTGGGCACTGTCCCTCAGCTCTTCAGCTCAAGGTTAGCACTCTACCACTTGAGCCACAGCACCACTTCCGGCTTTTTTCTTATGTGGTGTTAAGGAATCGAACCCAGGGCATGCAAGGCAAGTGCTCTACCACTGAGCCACCTTCCTAGCCCCACCCCCAATTTTTTTTTTGTAAATCTAGTTTGCAAAGCAGACAGTTGCAAGAGCCAATATCTTGTTTGTTAAAATGTTATGAGGAGCAGGGCACTGGTGGCTCATGCCTGTAATCCTCGCTACTCAGGAGACTGAGATCTAAGGATCATGGTTCAAAGCCAGCCCAGGCAGGAAAGTCTGTGAAACTCTTATCTCTAATAAACCACCAGAAAGCCAGATGTGGGGTGGTGGCTCAAGTGGTAGAGCACTCTTCTTGAGCTGAAGAACTGAGTGACAGTGCCCAGGCCCAGAGTTCAAGCCTCATGACCACAACAACAACAAAAAATGTTATGAGGCCTGGCATGGTGATGCACGCTTATAACCCCATCTCTTTGTGGGGTGGACAGAGGAGAATCATGGTTTAAGATCATCTCATGAGACCTTATCTAAAAATACACTTAAATGCAAGAGCCAGTGGGCCTGACTCTAGTGGCAGAGCACTGGCCTAGCAGGGTGAAGATCCTAAATTAAAAACCAGCACCTCCAAAAAGAAAAAAGCCATGGCTATTTTTCACTATAAGCATAGGGCATAGACACAAAAACAATGTTTTACAAAAACAATGGCTGAAAAAAATCTAACCTAGAAGCCAGGTATTAGTGGCTCACGCCTGTAATTCTAGCTCCTCAGGGGGCTGAGATCTGAGGACTGTAGTTCAAATCCAGCCCAGGCAAGAAAGTCCAAGAGTGTCTTATCTCCAACTAACCACCAGAAAACCAAAAATGGCATTGCGACTCAAAGTGGCAGAGCACTAGCCTTGAGCTGAATTGCTCAGGGTCAGTGTCCAGGCTCTGAATTCAAGCCCCACAACCAAAAAACAAACCAAAACAACAACAAAAAAAAGAAGAAGCTAATCTAGTGTTTGGAGGTGTGGCTCAGTTGTTAGAGTGCTAGCCAGTCTCTGATCAAAAAGAAAGACAAGAATCTAATCTAATTAATTCATTTTGAACTTTTTTTTTTAAACTAGAGGAAAGAAGATTGGGCATGATGTGGATTTTTTAATTACTAGCCCAGAAGTAACAGAAGAAAAAGAACAGCAACTTCTGCATCAAGTGACAAACTTGTGGGAAAAAAAGGTAAGACAAGGGTGGTGGCTCATGCTTGTAATCCCAGCTACTCAGGAGATAGACACCAGGATTCAGCCAGCAAGAGCAAGCAAGCCTTAGTGAGGCTCCATTACAACAGACAGATACGCTGTACCTGCCTGTAATCCCAGCTACTTTAGAGTTTACAGGTGAATTGCAGTCTACATGCATACCCAGCAAAAACAGGGCCTGAGTTCTGGCAGATTCTCTCAAAGTTTTTCTCAGCCTCTCCCCGCCGTCCCCCCTCCCCCCCCACTCCCTCTCCACTCAATACCTGTTCTTCAGGAAGACAAGGACAACCATTTTTTTTCACTTCCTCTCCCAATGTTGTGAGAACATGCATGCACCCACCTTCTGCTCAGCCCTGTGAAGATGTCAGTTAATCATACCTGCTCTCCACAAGAGACCCTCCCTTCCTTCCTGACCTGTCTTCTTCTCGCTTTCCAGGGATTACTTTTATACTGTGACCATGTGGAGTCGACATTTGAAAAGCTCAAGTTGCCAAGTAGGAAGGTGGATGCTTTAGATCACTTTCAAAAATGTTTTCTCATTTTGAAACTGGACCATCAGAGGGTGAACAGTGACCAGTCCTCCCAGCAGGAAGGAAAGACCTGGAAAGCTATCCGTGTGGACTTGGTCATGTGCCCCTATGAGCGCCGAGCCTTTGCCCTGCTGGGGTGGACAGGCTCCCGGGTAAGTGCTACGTTCCCAGACAGAGGTCTGGCCTGCTTAGGCCTGGGAATTACTGGCGGCCACAGGAGTGAGGAGGGCCAGGGGACCGAGGAGACACACTGGGAGAGTTTTCCTGAAACCTGGCTGTCAGAGTCAGGTTAAGACAGAACACTGATTCCCCATGTGTGGACCTTAGATGAGCAGCCTTACCTTGGAGCAGCTTAGATCAGTGAATTCTCCACCCCACCTAGAAAGTAGAGACAGCCACCTGTGCTTGAAACACCCAGACTCGATGACAAGTCCTTTCCAGCTGTCTGAACTTGAACAAAGTTCCAATACCTTGTAGAGATTCCATTTAGCCAATGGGAGAAATGATGACCAGGACCTTGGCTACTTCACTGGATTACAGGTTGGGTGAGAAGATGCTCTGGAAACCTCAAATACATGCTAGGCAGCCAGGCATGATGTAAGCAAGGGTCGGGTCATCTTGTTTCTATGGCCTTTCTTCATCTGAGGCTTCAGACAACATCCTCGCTCTGCCTGTCTACAGTGTTGCTGTGAGACTCAGATGCAGCTTTTAAACAATGAAGCTGGAATTGCTTGGTGCAAAGAGCCCAGGCTTTCAGACTCAGAGGCTGAGCCCTATTTCCACCACTGGCTGTGTGGACCTCCTCCTTCATCCTCCTCCAGGGTGCAGCAATCCCAGGCTTTCTGTCTAATCCATCTAGAATGGGTGGAATCTCCATCTGTGCGTCTCTCAAGAAAGCTAACTGAACGACTAAGTTATTCACTGTCCTTGTTTCCAAGCTTTACATGTCCTCATCCCGGGCTTTGGACCTGGCCAAGGCTGCAAAGCCCACTCCTGCTCATGAAAGAAGCCATTGTAGCCTGGATGGCTCTTTCTGGAGTCTTAGCAGGAGGCTGAGAGAGTCGAGAAGACCTGACTGTGCAATCCCTCCATCCTGTGACCAGCCAAGATTCCGAGAGGTTGTGTGAGCTGCCATGAGGTACACAGCCAGGCTAGAATCTGGGACCCCATTTCCTTTTTCTCTTCTGCAATGATACTCAAAATCCTAAAAGAAAATTATCCAGAATTTCCTTTGGATCAGAATAAGCTGGACACAATTCTCCCTCTACCAACTAACATCTATTCAACCAGCGTTCATCTTACAGCCACCTGCCAGGCACTGAGGAAATAGAATGATAGAACAAGATACATCTCTGCTCTCACCTAGCTTCAGTTCTGTTCATGGGATCAGAGTTCTGCTCTAAGAGAGCCCTGCCCTGGGGAAGAACACCACTTGAGAATGTTCAGTAGAAAGCAGTATTCATTAGAGGGTCTCAGCTATCTCTAGCTGCCCAATACCAAAGACATTAGTCTAGACATGGCAGTGATTTTCTTTTTACTTTCTCTTCCCAGCAGTTTGAGAGAGATCTCCGGCGCTATGCCACACACGAGCGGAAAATGATGTTGGACAACCATGCTTTATATGACAAGGCTAAGGTAGAACTTTCTTCTTGAAATGGCCTGTTTTGGTTCCCATTTCCAAGGCTTATTTCCCAAGTGAACACATCCCCTGATCTGATTTTAACATTTTAAGCTAACTTGTTAGCTTTGCTACAAGTGTCCCCATTCCTAGATGATCACAAAAGAAAATTCCCACAGACCTACAGCCCCCTTCTGGCCCAAAAGACAGTTTGAGGGCTTTTGGTTCAAAGATGATGAGTGAATATGGCCTCCAGAGCTACTAGAGCAGTGGGCATAACTGAACATGTTAGATTCTTGGCATTTGCAGCCATCTCCAAAGAAAATGAAGGATCCTTTTAAATTATAACACCCACTTGAGCACTCCTTACAAGCAGGAGCAGGAGCATTCTGAATGGCTCAGAGTCACAATTGAGAGATTTTTGCAAGGAGCAGGGCAGAGCTAGACATTGGTGACTCACACCTGTCATCCTAACTGCTCAGGAGGTTGAGATCTGAGAATTGAGGTTTGGAGCCAGCTGATCAGACAAACATGGTAAGGTTTTATGTTTGATTTTTTTGGCGGGGGTTGTTTTGCTTGTCTTATGGTTTGAACTCTTGGCCTGGGTACTATCCCTCAGCTCATTTTGCTCAAGGCTAGTGCCCTACTGCTTGAGCCACAGCACCACTTCCAGTTTTTCTGAGTTTATTGGACATAAGAGTCTCACAGACTTTCCTGCCTGGACTGGCTTTGAACCACAATCTTCAGATCTCAGCCTCCTGAGTAGCTAGGATTACAGGCATGGGCCAGTGGTGCCCAGCTATGTGATTCTTATCTTCAGTGGTTCAAGTAGTGGTTCAAGTAGTAAAGCACCAGCCGTGAGCAAAAAAAAACAAGAGAGAGCATAAGTTCCAGAGTTCAAGTCCCAACACTGGAAGAAAGAAAGAAAGAAAGAAAGAAAGAAAGAAAGAAAGAAAGAAAGAAAGAAAGAAAGAAAGAAAGAAAGAAAGAAAGAAAGGAAGGAAGGAAG
>NW_012267252.1:827541-833272 GCF_000151885.1 Dipodomys ordii
AAGGAAGGAAGGAAGGAAGGAAGGAAGGAAGGGGAGGAAGGAAGGAAGGAAGAAGGGAGGGAGGGAGAGGGAAGGAAGGAAGGAAAGAGAAAAAAGAAGGAATGGAGAGAAGATGAGCTTAGCCTTAAATCCTAGAAGAACGGGGGTGTACTGGAATTGGGGGTACAGAAAGCTGGAGATACCGCAGTACATGTAGTCATCTCATAATTACTAGCAGTATATAATTCTGCCTTTGTTTGAAAATTGCCTGGAACTTTCCAAATAATTTAATAAGAAGACCTCTTTGGGGGCTTTGATTTTTTTGTTTTTGTTTTTGTTTTTGGGTCCGGTTGTGGGACCTGAACTCTGGGCCTGGGAGCTGTCCCTCAGCTCTTCAGCTCAAGGCTAGTGTTCTACCACTTGAGCCACAGCGCCACTTCCGGCTTTTTTTCTTTTTGCTTATGTGGTGCTGAGGAATCGAACCCAGGGCCTTAGGCATGCAAGGCAAGCGCTCTACCACTGAGCCACTTTCCCAGCCCCGGGGGTTTTGATTTTAACCATAGACTCCAAGTGCCTTTTGCTGAGTGTGGAAAGCTGACATGATTTTACCTCAATTTTATTATTATTATTATTATTATCATCCATATTCCTGAATGGGAAGGAGTTAGTTATCATGACTTATGCTTCAAAGCAGGACATTATGTTTTGGCAATAAGTTCATGGTAGAGAGACAGTTTTACAAGTAACACTTTGAGTCCACACTAAGAAAAATATCTGGACATGTATAATTCTCATGATGCTTTATTTCTCATTATACTTTCAGAGGATATTTCTCAAAGCTGAGAGCGAAGAAGAAATTTTTGCACACCTGGGATTGGATTACATTGAACCATGGGAAAGAAATGCCTAAGGAAAATGTTGACATTTCTCCTCATGAATTTTTTTTCAGTTAAAAAAAAAGTTGTGCTTCATAGTAGTAAAAGATGCTTGGGGGGGGGCGGGTGTAGCTGAGGAGGTGGGAGGGAAAGGATGGTAGGGGAAAAACAATGCTGGATAAGAAATGTACTCATTATCTTGCTCATGCAACTGTAACCCCTTTTCTGTACAGTATGTTTACAATAAAAATCTTAATAAAAAAGATGCTTTAAGCACATTTAGAAGTCTGTAGGTCTTGTGGCAATGCAGATTGTTTCTAGAAAGACACGACATGGAGACAGGAGGTGGTAAGGAATTATGCTCTAACAGGACACTTGTACAGCTGCCTAGAACTTGCAAACATTTCCAGATGCTGTGATGTCATTGGAGAGCCTTGGGGCACATCAAAGCTTACTCTGCCCCAGGGTGGCAGAAATGCCCCTCTCATCAATAAAAACAGGCGAAAACAAAGTGGTGGAATTTAGTTTTATTTACTCAATTATTCTAAGTATTTTTAATCACAAATGGAACTGTTAGAGAATAAAGAGCTATGATTTATCTTGAGGGGGCCTAAAACTTTCATTTGAGCATGCAGAAATTCCAAAAGGGACGCTGGACCCTTCTAGAGCATTGTGGGGAGGAGGTGGTGTTGATTCGTGGCTGGCTTGACTCAGCTTTTGTTCAAAGCCAGCTTCTCTCCAACCACACGGTGCTGGGTCCCTAGGTACCGTGAACAGAGGGCCACACTCAGGATGCATCCCATGGCTTTCTATTGGATATGAGAGTTATTTCCTAAACCACCACCCGGGAATCTGTCCCAGGAAGACAGCCTCCCTTCGTTTCTTCATCTCAGGGCACCTAAGGGAAGGGAGAAGCTACTGGAATTTCCTTCTAACTAATTCTGGCTAAGTGCTGGTGACTTGTGCCTGTATAGGAGGCTGAGATCTGAGGATCGCAGTTCAAGGCCATCCTAGACTCTGAGAGCCAACAAAAAGCAGCAAGTGATTGAACACTAGGCTTGAACAGAAACACCAAACAAGAGCACAAGGCCCTGAGTTCAAGCCCCAGTCCCAACACATACAAAGACAAAAATCTCATTTTGACCTCTTGTTTGCTCCCATAGGCCACAAACTCACTCTATGCCTTTGAAAAAAACAAAAACAAAAACCACAAGATCAGCTGCTTGCATGACCCTGCTGACGAGAGTTGGGGGGAAACTGATGACCGCAGCCACATGCAGGGGTGAAAAGGCCAGAGCACAACTTTGCAGAAGCCACGTGGAAGGAAGGAAGGGGGGCATAGTGGCCGAGCAGATGGGGAAAGGTCCCCAGCCTCCATGGAGGATGGCGGACATTGAGAACTGAGCAACCCGGGCTCCGTGGCTTGGGCTTTCCCATGTTCTCCATCTGCTTTCTTCCCATTGTGGTTTATCCAACCTTATCCAGATGCTGCTTTCCAGGATTACTCAACAGATTGCGCTAGGGCTGGCAGGGCATTCTCAGTGGGCTTTGCAGGAAGTGAGGATGGTCAGTCCTCTCTGCGCCTAGATCTCACGAGCATCTGCTCTGCAGGCCCTGAGCAGCACCCTGGACAAGGTGAACCACTATGTACAGAAGGAGGTGGGAATCTAAGCAACATTCCCATCAGGCTTCAATATGGCCAGGACCAAAGATTACCAGGAATCCAGCCAGGCACCAGTGGCTCATGCTTCTAATCCCAGCTACTCAAAACGCTGTGATCTGAAGATGTGGTTTTAAAGCCAGCTGGAACAGGAAAGTCCAGAAGAATCTTTCTCCAATTAACCAGCTGGTGGTGGCTCAAAAATAGCACCAGCATTGAGTAGAAAAAAGGCAAGCTAGATTGTAAGGCCCTGAGTTCAAGTCCCAGTACCAACACCCCCCCCACACACACACAAACACACACACATACCTACAATCCCAGGACTGACAGCACAGCTGGACACACTGCAAACCCCACTTTGAATGAGATAGCTGGGAGCCACTGCCCCGGGGGAGCATCAGGAGCCCCACAGACTGTCCCCAGCTTAGTACACATTCCCTGAACCACCTAGGTCTATTTTTTTAGACAGAAGGGATAAGGCTGGTTCACCAGTTTGCCATAGGCTAGGCGGTCACTGATTGCCCTCCAGCCAATAGACAGGCTGCTCTTGGATCAGGGGTGTATTGTGAACCTAGACACAGTTGGGGTGCATACATACATGCATGTTGGGTGGTGCATGTGTGCACGAATGTGAGTGTGTGCACGAATGTGAGTGTGGAATATGCGTATGTAGGTGTGTATGTGCAGTGCCTTTCTACTGCCCAGTGTTCCCCAGGTATAACATTCAGTATCATGTAGATAGTGTAGAGACCAATATTTCATGATATAATCAACATCTACTTATTGACAACAGCCATTTTTCCAAAACACAGACATAGAATAGAGAACACTGGGGAAAAAAAGGGCACAGTGGCTCACACCTGTAATCCTGGCTACTCACAAGAGCCAGAGATTAACACATGATTTAAGGAATGGTCAAGAGACACTCCCCCTATCGCAGTCAAATTTGGCACATGCCTGTCATCCCAGATACAAAGAGGTTTCAACAGGGGGAAGATGGCACACACCATGTGGAGAATACCACAGCACCCCCTCCAGACCCCCGCCACCAGTGAGCCTTGACGAATCCAACACTGTCTCATCTGGAAGAGCATCCTAAAATGTCACACTAGGAGTCCCACAAATGCCTTCTGCTGGAGCTGCACCTGTACTTTTTTCACTTAATGTGTTAGCAGAACCCAGTCTTCACCAGTCCTCCTCCTGTGCATGCAGAGCGCCCTCTCGTGGTTGTGTTTGAAAGCAAGCACAAGGATCCAGGTAGATGGAGGATGCAGAGCAGAGCAGAGCAGGACCTTATTCCACAGATGACAAGCCAAGATCTGCATAGATTGCAAGATCTCACCCAGGCCACACAGCAAGTTAAGAAGTTAGAGCCAGAGGGTTTATTTGTAGAAGGAGGAATTGAGACAAGGTTTTACTGTGTACCTCATGGTTAAATGTTACAGGGCTAGATGCCGCAAAGAAAATTATATATTGTTATTCACTGAACTAGAGGAGAAAGGACATATCCACTTGAGAAGTGAGGCGGAGCCCAGAATACAGAGGCTGTGCTAGTATGTGGGCAGGGGCAGGGGAAAGACAGAAGTGGCAGGAAGGGGGCTTCAATTTTCAAGGTTTGTGGAAATACAAGGTTAGAAAATTTGACCTGCATGGAGGTAAACTTAGAGACAAATCAATCTAACCAACAGTGAAGGAGGAGCTACACACAGCAGGTGACCTATTTGATATCACCCTTCCCTTCCCCTGAGCCCTGGGCTGTTAACGCAGGGTTCTGACTTCTGGTTTTCCTGGTGCATGGGGCTGCCCTCCTGGAAGCACTGGAAGTGCTTGTACTAGGAATATTTCTGGGATAATCTTGGATTTAAGTGGGTGGGGACGGGAGGGAAAAATTGGGAGAGAAGGGGAGACAGGGTTCAAAAAGAATTGTACTCAGTACCTGATTCATGTGACTGTAACCCTTCTGCTTATCACCCCAACAATAGCAATAAAACATAATTTTTTTTAAAAAAAAATCTTTGATTTAAGCCCAGGGTGAATGTGTTGTATGCCCTTTAATATTCTGCAGAGAGAGTCATGGACATGTTATAGGTTTATCAGAAGGCCATTTCACCTCTCCCTTTATTCCAAAATAAGTTTTTGTACATATAAGTTTTTGTACATAACTTTCTAGTTTAGTAGAAACAAGTTGAAATAAAAAAATTCTAATAGATTGTAAGAAGATTAAAATATGGGATCCAAAACACGTCATGCCTTACTTGAAAGTCTACAAGGCTGTAATTTTTTCTTGAACATTTTATTCTTTCATTTTTTTTTTCTATCAGTACTGGGACACAGGGTCTGGGGACTCTCCCTGGGTTCTTTTGCTCAAGGCTAGCGCTCTACTACTTCAGCCACAGCTCCACTTCGGACTTTTTGGTGGTTAATTGGAAATAAGTCTCTTGGGTTTGTCTGTGGTTTGGCTTCAAACCATAACCTCAGAACTCAGCCTTCTGAATAGCTAAGCTTACAGGTGTGAGCCATCCGTGCCTTGCATTTTATTTTATTTATTTGAGACAGGGCTTTCCTATGGAGCACAACCTGGCCTGAAACGCCCTCCATAGCCTAGGCTGGCATTGAACTTGTCATCTTCCTCCCTCTGACCCCCGAGTGCTGGAATGATTACAGGCGTACACCACGCTGGCCCAGCTGACATGCACATTTCCCTCCAGTTTCAGCGGTTTGCTGAGTGGGGTTGGAGGATGCAAACCTCCATTTTATAAGTAAAGCATTGAGGTCGCCGATGACCCACGTCATGTCCATGCCACTTGGGATAGCCAAAGCGAGTTCAGCACACCCGGGGCCCTGCCCAGCCTGTGGGAGAAGCAAAGGCACCAACATGCCAGGGCAAAGCCGCTTTAAGACAGACAGACAGACGTGCTCGCCTAGATGGCTGGACCCAGGGACCGGTGACCCGTGGGACCACGCCACAGCGTCTGGGACGGAGGGGGCGGGTTGTGGAGTGGGGTTCCCGTGCGAGGACTCCACGTTTGCCAGGATGTCATGGTGGCTCGCGGTGGATGTTCCCTGAGACACCCCTGGGCCCAGGCTTGGGACCCGGAGAGGCAGGGGGGTCTGACTGTCTGACAGCCCGGGTCCTGCGCTCCGGGACACCGCCGGGCGCAGCGCCGCGCCCGTCCCGCAGAAGGCAGGCCCCGCGCGCGGTTTTGGGCTGGGGGGG
>NW_012267252.1:833322-881078 GCF_000151885.1 Dipodomys ordii
TTTTTTTTTGGTCGGTCGTGGGGCTTGAACTCTGGGCCTGGGCACTGTCCCTCAGCTCTTCAGCTCAAAGCGAGTTCTCTACCACTTGAGCCACAGCGCCACTTCCGGTTTTCTGGTGGTTTATTGGAGATTAGAGTCTCACGGACTTTCCTGCCCAGGCTGGCTTTGGACCGCGATCCTCAGATCTGAGCCTCCTGAGTGGCTAGGATTACAGGCGTGAGCCACCGGCGCCCGGCTAAGAACATGCGCTCCGGAGCGGCGCCGGAAACTCCCATCGGTGCTGCAGCCACGTGGCGCTCCGCCTGCCAGACCCGAGCCCCGGGGGGTCGGCCCGGGCCCTCTCACTCCAGGCTCAGCCGGGGCACCAGCCACCACAACCCCCGCCTCCGCTGCAGGGCTTCCGGGGGGCGGTAGCTGTCGGGGGGCAGGGGCTCCTCGCGTCCCGACACGGTCGTCACGTAGACGTGGGCTTCGTGCGTCCCCGCGGTGTGGCTCTCGGGCGGGGCTGCCCTCCGGGGATTCTGCAGGGCACAGCCAAGAGGGAGCTCAGAAGCCCGGGCCGTGTCCCCAGCGATCGATCGATCGGAAGGACAGTCCGAGGGAGCGTGGGAAAGGCCGCGTCCAGAATTAGGAAGGGCGAGAGATGAGGAAGGGCGAGGCGGAAAACAGTGAGGGGAGGGCCACGATTGCCCCGTGAGTGCGGGCGGGGGGGGGGCAGGCCACTCAGTCTCCTTCCTTCCTTCCTTCCTCCCTCCCTCCCTCCTCCCCCCCCCCCCCCCGCATCTAAGATCAGGACTGGTCTGAACTCACTATCTGCGGCTTTCATTCATCAGCTAGAGAGAGCTCTACCCACAGAGCCACACGTCAAAGCCTTCAGTTTACTTTTCTTATCCTCATGTATTGATCAAGTACAATGTTGAATAGGAACAATGAATGTCTTTATTTCTGTGTTCTTTTTTAAGATTGTTTTCAACTTTACCCTTAGATACGATGTTTGATTTTTTTTTTAATAAGTCAAGTTCCTACTCCAGTTCCAACTCACATGTGACTTCCCATATTGTCAAACAAGCAATATAGGAAGAACTCTCCCCTGATTGCTTTGAACTTCTCTTAGCTGGTTGAATAGTCACACAAGTTTTCTTTTTGTCAGTAAAAGAAATGATGGTATAGTGATTTTCTAGCATTAAATTAACCCTAGATTCCTATCTGTCCAATCAACACAGGCTGAGGAGCTTGAACTTTGAACTTCACTTGTTCCTCTTATTTCTACGTGTGACCTTATCATACTTTTTGTACATGGAAGGCTCTGAAAGCCTTGGTTTGGTTACTGTGTGAATCAACTGTAGAGACTAGAATAAAAGGTTCTCACCTCCGATATCTTAGGATTGTCACTGATTTCAGAAATTTCACATGGTCTGTCACTGTCCTAAAGTAGTACAAAAACAAACAAACAAATGAAACGTGAAAGGCTTGTGATCATAATCATGACTAAAACCAGTAGATTTTAAACCTAAATGCATGCTAGAATCCCCAGACCTTTAAAAACACCACACACACACACACACACACACACACACACACACACGCGCGCGCGCACAAACACGCGCGCACAAACACACACACACAGAGAAATCTCTCCCCAAATGTAACAAAACAAATTCAAGATAAATCATGGGGAACTACTTTAAAAAAACAAACAAGCCAGGTGGACTCTGTGGGAAAGTGATGAGAGTAGAGATAAAATGAGATTGGTCATGTTTTGACAATCAAGTCTGCCATAAGATTCTTTCTATTGTATGCTTCTCTCTATTTCTATTCTGATTCTTTCTATTGTATTGTACATTTTTTGTGTTTTGGGGTTTTTTTTGTCGGTCATGGGGTTTGAACTTTGGGCTTGGGCGCTGTCCCTGCGCTCTTTAGCTCAAGGTAAGTACTCCACCGCTTGAGCCATAGCACCACTTCTGGATTTCTAGTGGTTTATTAGAGATGAGAGTCTTGTGGAGATTCCTGCCCAGGCTAGCTTTGAACCATGGTCCTCAGATCTCAGCCTCCTGAGTAGCTAAGATTACAGGTGTGAGCCACTGACGCCCGGCTGTATTATATATGTTTAAGTTACAACAACCTTCACAATGGTTTGGCTTTCCATGGTTTCAGTTTCTTGTGGATACCTAGAACATGAAATGGTCATGGGAAATCCCAGAAGCAATGTTGAGCAATGTGATGAAATTCTGCTTCATCCCACCTGCAATGTGATCATCCCTTTGCCCGGTATATCTCCCTGCATATGTATCTACCTCGTAGTATGCCAGAGGAAGGGCAGAAACCACATTCACAAAGCTATCGTTTGTTGTTAGAATTGTTTTATTTGACTCTTGTCAACTCTTCCTATGGTTAAGTTATAAGTTATTGTAGGTATGTGTGCATAGTGGAAACCATAGTATCAGACTTCCCCTGAGGGATCCTAGAATGTGTCCTTTGTGGAGAAGAGGAAACCACTATATCCATAATAAAAATGCTTATTTACTGGGCTAGAGAGAAGTTTAATGAGAGAGCACTTGCCTAGCATGCACAAGACCCTGGGTTTAACCCTCAGAACCACAAACTATATATAAAAATATATATTATATATAATATACACTACTCATACATATATAAGGTATATCATATATAATTAGTATATGTGTGTATGTATGTGATTAGTACTACAGCTCTGTCACCCAGAAATTCTAATTTAATTGTTTTTGGTGATGGTAAATTTTTAATCTCTGGGATGATTTTAAACTGCACCAATGGTTGAGAAACTATTAAATATATGCCATCACCCACCATTACTCTCTAATGGGCTCGAAGTGCACAGCATACAACACATCTTTACATATGATGTAAGGATGATCATCAGCCAGGATCTGCTGCCATCCTCACAGAGTTTTGCCTGTCTTTTAAAATACGGAAGATTGGGCTGGGAAGGTGGCTCAGTGGTAGAGTGCTTGCCTTGCATGCATGAGGCCCTGGGTTCAATTCCCCAGCACCACATAAGCAGAAAAAGCCAGAAGTGGCGCTGTGGCTCAAGTGGTAGAGCGCTCACCTTGAGCTGAAGAGCTGAGGGACAGCGCCCAGGCCCAGAGTTCAAGCCCAGAACTGGCAAAAAAAAAAATAAAATAAAATACGGAAGATTGTTTCATTTGTTCAATTGCTTTTTCTTTGTCAGTGTTGGAGTAGAACCTGTGGCCTCTCACGTCATTGGCGAGCTACACCAATGGCACATGAGGGTAGTTTTTATGAGACCCATTGAGAGATCCATGCATAGACAATGTTACATCACTTCTCCAAGACATACAAAACATAAAGTGGCAGAGTCAGAATGAATACCTAGGTTTTCTATCTCCCTGCTGATGCTTATCAGCATGAAAACTGAGAACATTTGTAAATAAAGACAGGAAATGGAACCCAGTCTATCTAGGACTTTGCTGGATACACCTCTGGGTGGCTTTCACTTTTGAGCATGGTCCCTGAGGTCTGAGCATGGCCCTCCTATGTGTATTCAGGACCTCTTTGCCTTCAGTCTTTCTTTTTTTTTTTTTTGGTCGGTCGTGGGGCTTGAACTCTGGGCCTGGGCGCTGTCCCTCAGCTCTTTAGCTCAAGGTGAGCGCTCTACCACTTGAGCTACAGCGCCACTTCCGCCTTCAGTCTTTCTTAACAATATCTCTGGCCCCGCTTTGTGAATTCTGTGCCTTTCTAAACATCTCAGGCTACTATAACATTTCGCTGTTTTGGGAAGACATGATAGGGTTTCACTATGTCATACAGGCTGGCCTCAAACTCCTGATCCTCCTGCCTCAGCCTCCTGTACGATGGAATTATACAGGTGTGTTACCGTGCTGGGCACCACTGCCACTTTTTGCCATCCAAATGCCATCACTGTTGCTAGAGATTTCCCTGGGTGGCCTGAAAGTTATACAGCTCTAACTAGAGCACAATGTCAAATCTAAGATGGAAATCACGCTACAAAAACTTTTTTCCAGGGCTGGGAAGGTGGCTCAGTGGTAGAGCACTTGCCTTGCATGCATGAAGCCCTGGGTTCGATTCCTCAGCACCACATAAGCAAAAAGAAAAAAAGCTGGAAGTGGCACTGTGGCTCAAGTGGTAGAGCGCTAGCCTTGAGCTGAAGAGCTGAGGAACAGTGCCCAGGCCTAGATCAGGCCCCATGACCGGACCCCAAAAAAACAAACTTTTTTTTTTCCAGGGATGATATTGATCAAGATGCACTGCACTCCCAAACTGGTATGTTGAATTGAAACCCCTTCATGTAACTACTTCAAGATAATTCTCCCCCAAACGAGTGCCCTGAAATACTCATTCCTGCCACTCAGCCACACACACCTCGGCCCTCACCTCCGCCTGCTCCCTGTGTCGTCGCCGGTGGATCACGGTAAACAGCAAGGCCACCAGCAGGGCAGTGGCCACCAGGGACGGAATGCCTGCTGCCACTCCAAGAGAGGGCCCACAGTCCTGGCACACAGAGAGAACGTACTGAATTCAGTGCCTAAACACAAAACCTAGACCCCAGGGTCACACACACAATCCAAAGAGGAATGAAAGACGGTGAAAAAACATCTTTGTAACATATATGACAAATAACTTGCTTTCCCCAGTCAATATGCAAGTCTTATGGAAAGCTGCATTCGTCTTCACTTTTTTTTTTGGGGGGGAGGGTTATGATTTTATCAAAGTATAAAAGAAGCACAATTTCAGATTGATGACTTTCTACATGGTGAGTGAGCATGGCGATGCTGACATTCGTATCCAGGTGCGCCACACTGCCGGACCCAATCCTGGGCGTGAGCTCTACTGCTGTCTGTGTTTCAGTGGAAAACAGATGGCTTGTCTCTGCTCAACACCATGAAATCCATGTCCTTCCTCACTTTCAAGCTGAGATAGTTGTATGAGTAATTGTCAAGCCAAGTTCAGGGCTTGGTGATGGTGCCATAAATCAGACTCTTATCTTCCAGACAAATGCACAAGATTGGTTGAGCATTGCTACCCTCACCTAACAGCCAACTAAAGCGAGACTTGGGAACATTTTATATATATATATATATATATATATATATATATAATTACAAAGTATTAGTATAGACTTTATTTAATGATTAAATACAACTTAAGTTGTATTCTTCAATGGCTGACTTTTTGGGGGGGGAGGGGGGTCCGGTTGTGGGGCCTGAACTCTGGGCCTGGGCGCTGTCCCTCAGCTCTTCAGCTCAAAGCCAGCGCTCTACCACTTGAGCCACAGCACCACTTCCGGCTTTTTTCTTTTTGCTTATGTGGTGCTGAGGAATCGAACCCAGGGCCTCATGCATGCAAGGCAAGCGCTCTACCACTAAGCCACCATCCCAGTTCCTGGCTAAGACTTTTGTAGACATAACATTCTGAACTTTAATCATCATTATATAATCCTCATGTCTGGGGTTGAGCTAGATGTTAAAATATTGAATCATTCCCTAGAATTGGTTACTATTTACTTCATAAAGATGTAAAAAGCTTATAAATGTTCATCCACTTACCACTTCTTTTCCACTTGTGACAACTGGGGGGGAAGTCTACAAAAACAAAAAAGACAAAAGAACATGTCTCGTTCTTGTTTTGGGGTTTTTTTTTGGTCGGTCGTGGGGCTTGAACTCTGGGCCTGGGCACTGTCCCTCAGCTCTTCAGCTCAAAGCGAGTTCTCTACCACTTGAGCCACAGCGCCACTTCCGGTTTTCTGGTGGTTTATTGGAGATTAGAGTCTCACGGACTTTCCTGCCCAGGCTGGCTTTGGACCGCGATCCTCAGATCTGAGCCTCCTGAGTGGCTAGGATTACAGGCGTGAGCCACCGGCGCCCGGCTAAGAACATGCCTTGTGAGGAGATAAATCCTCATCTGACCTTTCCAGGGACTAGAGGTAGGAAGGGGAACCTGTGTGCATGAAGCCGCTGCTCAGCCGCTACTGGTGCCCTTCTTCACCTGCGCCTCCCTCCCATCTCTCTCCAGAAGCCTTCTGCTGCTCTTACCAGTATCTACTAATTGCATCAGCGAGCAATTATGGACCACTCACTGTGTGCAAGGCATGTTAGCCTTTTTCCTATATTGACTCCCATGTGCTTCTCAGCAGCTGGTGACGATAACAATGCCCATTTGACCGCTCAGAGGAGAAGGGCACAGAAAAATGGGGGAACTGGTGTGAGGTCATGCAACCCCACATGGCAGACTACAAAAGTCTGGCTCTAGGATCCACATTCCTATCTCCTGCTGTGCCAGACGCAGCACCCAACCTAGTTTCCCTAGAGTTCAGCATGACCCAGTCTGCCACAGGAAAGGGAATGTGGTAGAAATACCAACTGACTGCCCCGAGAGAAGATAACCAGGACATCGACTAACGCAGACTAGCTTAGACAAAACAGAATGGTGCACCCCACCCAGGTTCAAAGCAAGGATGGAAAAGTTCTCAGAGCAATGAACTGTGCAAGCAAGTACTGCAGAAGATGGCCGCTGATGTCCTAAGGTTCTTCTACCCACTCCCCTCCATGCCCCAAGCCACAACTTCTCTGCATGGCCTTAATAGAATGCATCCAACCATGTCAGAAGAAAGCCTGGATGATCTCCCCGCAGCTAGGGAGAAAGTTCCAGCCAAAGACAAGGTTTCGGCAGGTGATGAGAGGGATAAGGAAACCTGTCTGCAGACAATGAAATTAAAGCAAGGCAATATAGTGAATTGAGAGGTTCAAAAGACAGGACCCCAGGAGAGTAGAGCAGATGCCCAGAGAGCAGGACACAGATATCCAGAGTGGGCAGTGGTGACACCAGAAGTTTAGCAGTAAGTTGGAAGGGCCTAATATTTCACTCCTTTCTAGAATACGATCCTCCTGAGCACTAGTCTGGAAGTGCACTCAATATGCATAGAAATTACCAGAAAAGTCTGGACGTAGAATCCACTAAGACACTGAACAAGGACGATGCCTCACTCAGGCAACTCAACTGATGTGGCACCATGGCTGTTAGTGCTATCTCTGTATCGTTTGAGAACAGGAGCTGGGCAAGCAACTGTGAGTGAGGCTCTGAGTCCCAAGGACTGAAATCTCTCTCCATATGATGTCACCAGGAGCCTTAAGATGTTCACTCCCTGTCAAGAATGTATTCCAGCCAAGTGCAAGGGGCTCCTGTCTGTAATCCTAGCTACTCAGAAGGCTGAGATCTAAGGACTGTAGTTCAAAGCCAGCCCAGGAAGACAACACTGAGACCCCGAGTTAAAGCCACAGGACTGATACAAAATGAAGAAGAGGAAGAAAAAAAGACCAATGGAAGAACTTAAAGGTATAAAATTTAATGTAGACTAAGGAAAACAATAATGCAGAGACAACAAAAATCAAAATGGATGTTAAGAAAAACTGAACAGCAAGGGAATGAAGGCACCGATGTTCATGGGACCTTAGGGTTTGGGGTTTTCCCCCCCTGTTTTTCTCTTCAAAATGTTCATTTACTACTTTTATAATTGTAATCTTGTCTCACCACCCCTCGACTCTTTACCGGTTTCTCTGGCAGGTTGGGTTCATCTCCCACTGAAGGCGAGGCTTGTGGGGTAGAGTTCTAGGGCCACCATTGTAAATTCCACCTTGATCGCCTGCTGGACTTACCGTGTTAGCGGGCAGGGTAAAGTTGAGGGAAAAATTCTGCAAGAGAGAAGGAAGCATTCAAACTCTCAGGAATGGCTGGTGAAATCCCGACTCCTCCCTCCAACCTGGAGGCCCTAATGTATTTCAAAAGGATGTGCTGGTCTTCCAAGAAGGCTTCATCTCCACTCCTGGTGTTGGCCCCAGAAGGAGGGGTCAGCCTCTCCCCCTCCCCTGCCAAGACCCCAACCCCAGCTACATTAGGGGTGCAATCAGTGAAAGTTCTGGCCTGAAGCGTGCTCATGCATAAGGGCAGTAGAAACTTCATCAAAAATTTCAGCAAGAGACGAAAAGGTGTTTCATTCTCTCCAGAACTACGTTTAGGGGGAAAAATTGTACAGTTCTGAAATACTTTGTATTTTCAGCTTAAAGCAGAAAGCAAGTCCTCCACCCCCAGGGGTGGCACTTCTCCAGATGAATTCGCTTGGAGAGACAGGCTGCTATTATTACTGAGTCTAAAACAGGGGTCTGGGCTACGCAGCTGAACTGGTCAGAAGGGTGGGGAAGGCAAACCCACCCCCGGCCTTCCTTCCCTCCACACCTGGGCTCACACCCAACAGGGGCAATCAGCGTTTAAAGATGGTGGACTTTGGAAGTGGAACTGTGGCTCAGGGGTAGAGCACTAGCCTTAAGCAAAAGAGCTCAGGGACAGCCCCACGGCCAACAAAACAACAAAGATGGTGGGCTTCAGAGAGCAGCGAATGCCCTGCCTTGGTGTCTACTTACCTGTTTAAACCCTAACCAAGCTTGGTGGCTCCTTTCTCCTTCCTGTCCTTACCCTTACTCCAGTTTGAGCTCATTGAGACATCTGTCCAGGCTACTCCTTTCCACCTGGATGGGCCCAGTGAATGGACCCCGCTCTAACTTGGCCAGCAATTGTCTCTGACCCCAATTTCCCAGGCTGAGGTGGTTTTGTTTCCATTTTCCAGGCTCTCAACAACTGGTACTCAGCCATCTTGATGAATGGTTCCTGTCTAGTCCCTCAGTGATACTCAAGCTTCGGACAATGCAGAACTTGCCCTGCCCTCCAGCTCTTGATCTCCCTGCTTCCACCTGACTTTTTTTTTCATTCTAGGAACAATATAATTGCAAAATGTTAACATCAAATGTTAACAATAGGAATCTTGTGAAGAGTTGTAAAATATCAAAGATTGGCTAGGCACCATAGGGCTCACACCTGTAATCCTTGGTATTTGGGAAGCTAAAAACAGGAGGATCATGGTTCAAGGCCAGTGCAGGGGAGAAAGAAAAGTTCAAGAAACCCCTTTTAACCTAGTAGCTGGGTGTGGTGTCATGCCTGTGATCCCAAGCTATGCAGGAGGTCTGGGCAGAAAAGTGCATGAGACTCCATCTCAGTGGAAGAAGTTAAGCCTGATAGCGTATGCCTGTCATCCCAGCTATGATGAGATGCCTAAAATAGGTGTGTGGCAATCCAGGTAATCCTGCCTGGGCAGGAAGAGACCCTATCTCAAATTTTTAAAAAGTCAGTGCCAAAAAAGACTAGAGGTGTGACTGTAATAGAATGCCTGTTTAGCAAGCATAACACACTTGAGTTCCAACCCCAATATGTCATTTTAAAAAAAGCATGTTGTAGATGATATTTCAGGCCTGCAGTATCACAGAGGTAATTTTAGACCTTAAAACTTCACAGGAGAAGAAATTGAGACTGAAGACTCATCAGAAATGATCTCATGGACAAATGAGAACAGTTAGCCCCTCTGTCTCTGTCTCTGTCTGTCTCTTTCTCTAGCAGACAAATAAGCTTGGTCCTTGTGACCCAGATCTAAGCTGAGAAATAGCTCCAGAGCAGGCAGACTCAATCTGTGCAAAAGAGCTGGCACACATCTTTTGGCTAACTGACTGGTGGTTTGGAGTTCAGATGGACTATTGAATGAGGAAACCTCTAAACTGGGAGTGTCTGAAGCACTTTCGGCATATACTTCCCTCTAGCTCTGCCGGGAGATTTTGTCCTCCAATTAAGATGGCCATCCACCTGGCATGCTTCTGTGGTGACTTCTCCCACTCCTCTGTCACTTAGAAATGGGGCATCTTGCCAGGCACTGGTGGCTCATGCCTGTAATCCTAGCTACTAGGAAGGCTGAGATCTGAGGATCATGGTTTGAAGCCAGTGCAAAAAAGAAAAAGCCTGAAGTGGTGGTGTGGCTCAAGTGGTAGAGTGCTAGCCATGATGCTCAAGGACAGCACTCAGGCCCAGAGTTCAAGCACCAGGACTGGAAGGGGGGGGTGCATCTTTACTTTGCAAAAGAGGAAACCAAGTCTCCAGAATGCGCTTGGATGGCCAGGTCCATATAATTGGTTAGCTGTCACCATATCCAGGTTCTTGGTAATAGCCTCTTCCTACCACTGGCTGAGGAGGCTTAAAGGCGTCCATACAACTGCAGTTTCTGCATATGAATCAGAGGTTTTGTATACCTCTTCATCCATGCACCTGTTAGAGCAAGGGTCACCTGGGCCTCCTAGGTCAGGCTTCTGTTGCTCAAGGACCTCACCACTGTCCTTTGTGCTGACACTAACTGATCAGAGAGGCGCCACAAGGACACTTGGTGAGTGATGCCCTGAATGCAGCTGTCCAGCGCTTATGTCATCAGTGAATGCTGGTACTGATGTCATTAGGCCCCAGACAAAGCTTCCTTTACAGGGAGATGACAGAGAAGAAGCAGAAGCAACAAGCAGGCTATTGCAGGCATTGTTTATCAACATTCGGATGACAAAGATCTTGGCCAATTTCAGCATGTGCAAACATTCATATGTTGTAGAAACACAGTAGAGTGCTCTCATGGAGAGAAAACATGACACAGTGTCTTTCAGAGATGCAGCTGGGTAGGGTGAAGCAACCCTGGGCATAGGGCCACCTGAGCTGGGTTTGAGTCCAGACACCTCCATCACTTAATAGCTTAGATAAGTCACTCAACCTCTCTGGTCTCCGTTTGCAAAGCTATTTTTCCAGGCTCAGTTTTTCCATCTTCAAAATGGGATGCTATTGCTATTAACTTGCCCTGTCTATCCTCCAGGGTAAGCCCAAGGGATATAAAGTCTGTGGTAGTTCCTTCCAGATTATCACACTCTCTGGGATGCGAGAATTTGCATAGTATCTTGTTCTTCAAGGCCTGGACAGCACAGAGTTAGCATGCAAAGCCACTTGGGAAGTTTGTGTAAGATAAAGTAATAGTGCTCAAAGAATCAGAATTGGTACAATATATTTGTTGGTTGTTACTGATGGTTTGAGTTGTTGGTGATGGCCTAGGGAACGACTCCAAAGGCATTTGCCATCTTGGTGGCTGAGTGTCGCTGGTGAGTTTGCTGTTGGTGGGGGAAGGGGGAGAGATGGCAGTGATTCAGTTATTGAGCGTGTGCTGGAATCAGACACTGTTCTTTCTCATAATCTTCCCATGAGGAGAGCAGTGTTACCCCTATGCTCTGGGTCTGGAAATAGGTTTCTGAAGGCTGCTAGCTTATCAGTGGTTAGGGTTAGGTCCCAGATCTTCCTAACTCCAAAATTCAATGTCTTTACATAGTCCCTCCTCATCTTTACATTCCACATGTGAGATTCCACATGTTTTTCCTTCTATGTCTGGCTAGCATGTCCATAAGTTCCATCCAGGCTGTGGCGAGGGGCAGTATCTCTTGCCCTTTTTGCCTGGTGGTACTAGGGATTGAATGTAGAGGCTGGCAGTTGCTGGGTAAGCATTCCACCACTGAAACTAGGCCTCCAGCCCTTTTGTTTTTGAGACAGGTCTCACTAACCTTACCCAGGGTAGAAATAAAAACTTCACCCCCTTGAATCTGCCTCCAGAATAGCTAAGATTACAGGTGTGAACCATCATACCTGGTGGATCGCCTCCTTTTAAAATTCATCTAGGAACAATGTATGTGTGTATGCGTGTACACACACATACACAATTGAATATGTAACATATACATATATGATGTGTGTAAGAGATACATTATACATATAAAGTATATACATGTATGATATACAATGTACATGTACATATATAATTCACAACATACAATGTGCATATATACACACAATGGAGTGTATATATACATATACACACACATAATGGAACATATATACACAATAGAACATGTAATGCATATATAAGTGTGCATATATGTATGTATATACACACATATATAGTTTCTTTAGGCGTTCATCCATTGACAAACATCCAAACTATTTCCAGAATCCTTTAGTAAAGAAAACACAGATGCCTCCAGTTTTTCTTCCCAACTTAACAAATGTCACTCGATTGAGTCACAAATACACACCACAAATCAGTCAGTTTCCTGGAGAGTTTGTGATCTGCCTGCTGAGAATATAGTAGTAAGCAGAGTGCATAAGAAAGAGGATACCATTGTTCCAATGGGTGGGAAACGAATACAGCTGAAGCCTCTACTCTCAAAATGAAGGTGAGATCAGCAAAATATTACCTGAGATTTTAACAAACTAAGTATGTTGCACAAAGGAAAGTAATTAAAAGCCCATCTCCTTGACTGCATTGAATTCGGAGACCCTGAGCTTTGAAAGTCTACAAGTCAGTTTCACAGAGAAAAATGTTTGGCTGAGAAAAGATGCTAACACTCACCATTTCCAACAGCCTCCCAAGAACCTCTCCAGGCTCCTTTCTCGCTGGCTACTGGCTTGTAGCTCCCATTGTAGGAACACCCAACTGGAGCTGCTGGAGAGGCAGGGCGAGAGGTGGCTCTGAGAGAGCCTTGGCCAAGCCATGTATGGTCAGGGGAGTAGCCAGGCCCTCAGCCCATCCCTCGAGAAAGATGGGCTCTGTCCCTTGGACACTGCATGCGGCTCAGGTCTTCTATCCTCTTTGTCTTTATTTTCTGGCCTTCTTACTTTCCTGGCAGTGTCATCTCAGCAAAGAAGCCCCCAGCTGGCCTGAGAGATTGGAATCTCCCACAGCTGACCACTCTCTAGAAACAATGGGTCATACAGGCTGAGGCTGGCCACTCGGTCTCCAGCTGAGAGGCATGCCCATGCTCTTGGCCATGAGGACAGTGACATGTCACCCGCTCACTGCAGGGGATGGCTGTGGGATGTGTGTGCTGAGCTCACTGCGTCTGGGGCAGGCAGGGGCAAGGCCGCCACAGTGAACAACTCTGTGGTCAGTCAGTGGCCTGATGCCCAAGTCCTCATCGTTAAGTGAGAATCTCCAAAAGCTCTGACTGCTGTACAGTTTATGATTTATCATGAACTTGCTTCTTTAAGATAGCAAGTTGCCAGCAAAACCAAATTATAACTAATAGTGCTGGCCATTTAAAGAAAACCATCAAGAGAGGAGCAAAGAGAGTTGTAATGAGAAGAGCAGCTGAAATGATGAGGGAGGTCGCTGCTTTAGATGATGCCACGGGAAGCTGAACGTGGACAGTCTGAAGAGGACAGATGCGTGAAGGATCGAGGGAAGAAAGACGCAGGCGTGGTATGCTCTCAGAACCGGAAGGAGGCTGCTATAGCTGTAACAAAACCAAGGAATGACCCAGAACTTAAAGACAGAGTGGATCTGAGGCCTGATGATTCAGGCCCAGCAGAAGACAATGAGATTTTTTTTTCATCCCTAGAACAAGGGGAAGCCCTTCAAGGGTTTTAAGTGATAAGAAAGCATGATCAAACCCTACTTCAACATTTGGAAGTATGTTTTCTACTGGATGTGTGTCACTTTTACACCTGTTGTAGTGTTGTTTTTTTTTAAGTCATTAAGTCCAACTATTGTAAGGTGGGGACCGTCTGTATTGAGCCTGATGCTCATCTCCTTAGAAACAGTAGAAGGAAACACTTTAGTGGGCAAGTGGTTGAAGACACCAGTGGTTCTCTGATCATTTATATCTCTCCATCATTTAAATTGGTACAAGTCCAGCCACATCAATGACTGGCAAGACCCCCCAACTTGGCCAGCTTGGAGCACTCTCAATGACTACTAGCTACAATGGTCTTTCGGGGCTGCTACATTGAACATCATTGCCTGGACATCTAACAGTAACTAGGTGTCTTCTAAACACAGCTCTGGAGTCCCAGTTCAAGGCTCCAGCAGGTTTGGTGTCTGATGAGGACCTGCTACCCGCCTCACTTACAGGCGTGTTTTTGCTGGGTCCTCACAGGGGAGAAAGGGCAAGGGGCGCTCTGTAGTCTCTTTTATGGGGGCATAAATCTCTCATAACCTAATCACATCCAGAGGCCCATTTCCTAATACTGCTGCATTGGGTTCTAGGACTTGAGTTGATGAATTTTAGAGCACATAAATGCTTCTGACCTCAATGGCCTTGTTCTGTTTTCTGTGTCCTTATCTAAAATGTCAGTAATGAAAGTAGTAAAGAAATAAATTATTAAACAGGACCATGATCACTTCCCTACTGTAACATCACTAGTAAGAGCCATTAATGTCATGCGCCCAATATTTCCAGTTTACTTTGTTCTTATCTGAAGTCAAGCATAGCCATATAATGTGCTTTGGTCAGTGGAAGGTGAGTACAATATGCTACCCTGTATTAATAACCTGTATTAATAACCGGTGTGATCTGTCATCTTCCTTGTGTCATGCATGCTCTAGATAGTACCACTCTGTCAGCCTGGTTATAAGGATACAGTAAAGAGTTCCCAGACAACTAGATAAAAAATATAGTGTGGGCAAGAAATAAATCTCTTCAATGTGAAATTAATGAGAACTTGGGTTGTTTGTTGTTGCAGCATAAGCTAACCTCTACTCACTGATACATGAACATTTATAAGCTCACAAACTCCATGGTGAGGATATCTATCATCTATCATCATATATCTGTCTGTCTATTTCTCACCTATCTTTCTACTTACATATCATCTAGTTAGTCTCTCATCTACCTACTTACCTAGTTTACATAGACATCTCGATTAAATACTAGTGGGCCCCAAAATGTGGTAACTGTGAGAAGGCCATCTTTAGCTTATTATAGTTTTTTGTTGTTTGAAGACAATCTTGCTACATAGTCCCAAAGGGCCCTGAACTATGTAACCCAGGCTGGTCCCAAACTCATGATCCTCCTTCCTCAGCCTACCAGGGGCTGAAATGACAGATTTACACCACCTTACCAGGTTGCTTCTGTTTTCCTAAGTCCATTAGGAACTCTGTTCTGGAGCCAGGCATTTGGATTCTCATCAGAGAGTTGTAAACTATTATCAGGAACACCCATGTTGTCTGAAGTAGTAACACAGACCCAGGACACATCAATAAATCACATTCTTTAATGAAACCACCCTTTCTAGACAGGCATATAAGCTCCTCTCAATGTTCTCTTTGAAACTGACATTTTATGGAATGACTCAAAATAAAGAATATCTTATATTTATAGATAACACTTTAAACGATTTTTTAAAAAGAAATCTTTTAGGCATTTTGGTATTATTATTCAGAAGTTTAGTCTATAAAGCAAACTTTTAAAATATCTGGTGGAAGCCAAAGGAACATTCATTCCTGAAGTGAAGAAAAATGTTACCATATCCGAGGGCTCCCACGTTGCCCAGACTGATGGGAAACCTCCCAAGTGCTAGTTAACTGTGTTGAGCCAATTAATTTACTAAGGCAGAGAAATTTGCAACTATCATGAAACTTTAGAGAGAAATAATGAAACAGAAAGAAATAGAAGGAAACTTTCAGAGGAAAATAGAGATTATAAATGAATCAATGCACACACACACACACACACACAGCCTTGCTTCATCTATTTTGGAGAGATCTGATTGGCCCACATGAATTCCAGATCCTTCTTTGCCCTGGGATGCTGGTTCTAGCTTGTGCTAGATCACAGTATACTAGAATTTGACCAGGATGGAGACCCAGACCCCAGCTACTTCATTAGGTTATATGTGTGAACATAATTGCTTTGGGGCATTGAGATATCGTCAGGTCCTAGCACCCAGTTAGACAAAGCAAGCGGAAAGAGGTACTCCAACCCCTTCATTTACTTCTGGGGATGTTTCTAGGCAGACCACTGAGCAACTGGAAGAGCCAAGGTAGGAGTCTGGTCTTTCTGCTCAATGAACTCTCCCTTGTGAGGCCAGCTCTGGTGTTCCTTGCAGGACCTGTGTGGTGCATAGATCCCTGTAGGTTCCAGACTAGGCCCAAGCAGCCTCAGTTGAGTCAGAGCTCACAGCTCTGAGGCTACATCACTCACAGGCCTAAACAAAGGTCTTTGTAAGAGTCCCATTGTTGCAGATGGGCCGTGTGGTGACAACTGGTGGAAGCTGTGGGTTTCTGGAAATGTCCCTCCTGCAGAGCAAAAAGAAGCCTCTGTGTGTTATGAAGGCAATGAACGCTGAAACTGCTTCTCCCTCACGACTGCCTCCCTGTCCATCTTCTTTGGACTTCTAAAGGTTAAATGTACAGAATTTTCCTCTCCTGGAAAAGGGACTCTTAGCAACCACCGGATGCATCCAGGTTTCAGTTTCAACTTGGACAGACAAAATGGAACCTCAGAAAACACCGAGATCAGAGAAATGGGACCCACAGGAACAGGAAGATGGATCTGACCCAGGGGAGACGTTGCTCTACTTGCCATATCAAAGTTCACCCTGAGCAGAGTGGGCCATCCATCCAGACATGAAGACGGAAGGCGAGCCTCAGTCCAGGGCTGGGATAGGCTGGAGAGAGCTCAGGAGGAGGTGGGCAGAACATGTGGAGCCAGCACTGGAAGCTGGGGCCAGAAAGCTACCGCCAATGGGTGGCATTTTTCACACTGCTGTGATTTAAGGCTTTGACCACTGATCCTTTACATCCATACACATATACACATATATTATTATAACTTTGATTTTTTTCTGTTTTGAGAAAAACTTATTCCCATGTCTGTCTGTCTGTCTTTCTTTCTTTCTCCTAGTTTTATTCTAGGTTTTACTCCCAGCAATCACTTTTAATTTGAAACAGTCTTCTGGCTACAAAGTCTGATCTTCACAAACTATAACCCTTAGCCTTTCACAAACACCTTGTTTAAAATGATCCTTCATTCCCAAAGGAATTCAGGAGCCTGGGAGCTCACTGGAACCACTCATGTGCTGCCCTGTATTCAAATGCAACTAAACAGGACTTCTGGCTATGTAAACATTACTGTAAAATTATTCCAACATAAATATTCTTTTAAAAGCTAACATACCACACAGCTTTGAGCTTATAATGCCCATAGATGCCTTAATGAAATGCCATTCAAAACAACCTCCTTGCTTAAGTTATACCTTGAGGTATTAAAATTACGCAAATATCATCTCTATTTCTCTAGAACAAGTGCCAAGGCTGGTGGGCCTCTAACTTAAAACGAACAGTGTTCACCCCACCAGGACCTGCCCTGGTCCCTCCTAAGATGTGTTTGCACGTCTTGCAGATGCACTTTGCCCTGGCGGTCAAGGAACTGAGGATCACCCCAGCAGTTGCTGCCATTGCTGGAGGTTATCTGGAAGCCAGTGGGAGCCCAGGCATAGATGGTGTCTTCTCAAAGTCAGCGATGGGAAGGAGTATCAGGAAGAGTCAAGACATTTTCTTTTTGGCAAACAAGATTCCCAGCAGCAAATGTTCTGCTGGGATGTCCAGTGGAGGCCATAATCCCTAATGTAATTAGGGATAAGGGAACCCAAAGGGGTCAAAGAGGCAGAGGAAAGGCAAAGGTCTTCCAAGGTCATGATGATGACTCTCATGTTTGCGCTGTAAGCAGCTACCTTGTCCTCTACCGCTCTTTGTCCTCCACGTTCCTAGCTGACATGTCCCTGGCAGAGAAAAAGCAAAACTTCCTAGCCAGTACTGGGAGTAACAAATGAGCCACAGCCACATGATCCTCATTGCCCAGTGCAGACAGAAGACAGGCTGTATCTCCAGGATCTAGTCGCACGGCAGGCATCTATGGAAACGTATCTAGAACAGTGGAATGACCAGCCCTTAGCTGGCCTGTTGCCCCATAGGAGCAAGGGACGGACAATGAGAATGAACAAGCATAGCTTGCGTGGTCAGTGACTTCAAACCTTTACCTTCTGAGGCCCGTGAGTGCTAACATTATAGCTGGAACCAAGGGAACACTTTTCTCTTTCATTTTGTGGGCCAAACCCTTAGGTAACTTTTGTCTAACTACATACCTTCCAGATTGGATTTTAAGTTTTTGTTTGAGAAAAAGACTGTACACTGTTTGGGGCTGGCTCTCAAGGTGCTATGACAAAGCCCTCCTCAGTTCCTGTCTTTCTACAACTTGGGCCTTCCTATTTCATGTGCAGAGCATCCTGAAACTTGGTGCTGGTATATTGGGCGTGGAAACCTTTCTTGTTGATGGTGTCGTCTGTGTGGAATCGAATCATCAGGGAGTCCCCTGCAGAGTAGATTTCTTCTAATGGCTGAGGAGAGGAGAAAGGAAAACCAGAGAGCATTAGGCAAGTTGTCTGTGGTTGGAGTTTAAATCAGAACAGGACAGTACTCAACTTGAGGACACAGGATGGCTGATGGTACAATGAAGCATCCCCAACGCCAGAGGCTCTGAGGGACATCCAAACAACTCAATGCTTTCAAAGGAAAGCACCGCAAAACTCTTGCTCTCTAGGGCTCTGTGGGTCTTGCTTCTCCATAGAGGATCCAAGATGCATAGCGCACAGAGTCTACCATGCACCAAGTGCACAGGTGGGCCAGGCCTGCCCTCCCTTATCTCAAAGAAGCTTTGCAAGCACTCTGTAAGGCAGCCGCTACATCCATGGCCCTGCTGAGCAACCTGAGACCCCAGATCACAGACAGAGGTGAGAGCTGGCTCAGAGCTTTCTGACCAGGACTCCCAGGTGCTTTGCCCATTACCATTGGGATGTGTCTCCCAAGAGACCTTGAACAAGGGTCAGGTCTCCGTCCCAAGGAGGTCAGGAAGATGGCAGAGCTGCTGTGTTTGTTGGAAAGGTTATGCCAGGCACTCTGGGAGTGGGAATCACGCTCCCACTGCTGTCTGCTGGGTCCTGGCAGAGACAAGGAACTTCCCATTCAGGACCTCCAAGGGATCCTGTCCTTGGATTGCACAGCTTCAAAAGCTTTATCCAACCTCCAACTCCTGTTTCCCACTCTAGTGCCAGCAAGTGGCAGGGGCAGCAATGGCTTACACGCCCAGGTGTCAATCTGGCTATTTAGCACCCCCCCCACCTCTGGGTGCGACTCACCCCTGAGCCACAGAAGCGGCCAAGCCTGGGTGCTGAGCTGTCATAGCCATCGTAGGCCTCCATGTAGTCATAGCCACACTCAGCCTCCTCCTCCACTTCGAAGGTCCGGAAGATCAACTCCACGCCATAGCCATCCTCCGCTACTATCACCCAATCACAGCGGGCCTGGCTCGGGTAGTTGTTGTCCCCAAACTGGGCGTGGGAATAGAGCTCTTTGGTCTGTACTTCGGCCTTCAGCCTGCCCCCACACTCTGGGGCAGAGAGAGGAAGAAGACATACCCTCAGTCCCCAGAGCCCTGGTGCCACCCCACCTGCTTCCTGCCAGCTGCTCTGCAGAGCCCCTACACGAAGTCCTGTCCTCCCATTTCACAGAGGAGTAAACAGAGGCAGGACGTCTGAGGTCAGCACTCCCCTGGGGGGCTGAAATCAAACTGTCCATTAGAAGCCAATCTCCTGTTTCCAATGGGGCCACGCAAGGCCTCCCAGAATCCCTGAGCATGCCACTGAAAAAGGCGGGCTGCTTTTTTTCTCTCCCCATTTAAGGGGGAATGGGGCTGATGAATGGCTTGCCTGACCACTTGCTGGGTCTGACAAGTTAGGCCAGTACAGGAAGCAGAAGGGCTCACTCAGGCCGGCCTTGACTTGGTGTAATGTGACATTGCTGCCACCAGAGGGCACCTCAGAACCACAGGTAGCCCCATAGGAGAAACCTCAGCGTGCTGGTCTTGCTTGCTCTTGCATTTGAGAAAACCTACTACAGGCTGAGGTGGGGGTCACAGGGGCGTGCACCTCAGAGTTCTGGCTGCATCCTTCAGCCATGGCTTCTGAATTTTATTATTTTTGTTTGAATTTGTGTACATTTGTAACATCAGAGGGTCGGTGGTGATGCTTCTGTCCACACACATGCACGTTGCACTTTGAACAAACTCACTCCCCGCCTCCATGTTCCCATTTCTGCTCTTCTTCCCCTTTGCAAACAGTGTTGGTGGGTATTGTGCTGTGTGTGTGTGTGTGTGTGTGTGAGAGAGAGAGAGAGAGAGAGAGAGAGATCCTTTGATTCTCTTAACCCCTCAATACCCTCTTCCCTTGCCTTGCTGGTCCCTTCTTGGACAGACCCTCAGTTTACACTCATGACCCCTGACCATTTTACTGGAACATCGGCTCAAGTTGGCCTGGGGCGTATACCAATGTGTCTGTAGGCCACCTCAGTGCACATGGATAAAATGGATAAAGGAGTCTGATCTGGACAGGGAAGCCCTTGAGATTCTGGAGGCAGATTCCTCCATTCCTCCTCCCCAGTGTGCTACACAGCACCCGACCCTCCACCTCCAGGAAGGGAGTGTCCCAGCAGCGCGAGTGCCCCATGCTGTGGGTTCTGAGCACTTCCAGGTTTGGTTCACATTTCTAGGCACTGATGGAGCTACATCCCCAGCTGGCCCCAACCCTGCTGCACTTGAAGCTCTCCTATGCTTCCTTCCCCTGGCCTGGAATTTCTTCTAGATCTGACCTGTCTTTGGGAAATTTCCAGTTTTCTGAGCCCCAGATGGAAATAAAATTAGCACAGAACACAGAGTAATGCAAGAATGCTCCTTCCTTACCTGCTGGGGCCCCAGGGGGCTGAGCTCAACTTTACCTACACCCCACCAGCACCACTGGGCTCTGAGCACCAGCTCATCAGAGTGAGGGAGAAGCACTTAGTCCCCAGCACCTTCCTTGCTGGTCAAGCAGCTTCCAGAAGTCCTCATTTGGGCCTGGGGTGATTACAGCCTCCTGGTTCTATAACCTGTGGCTGCCCAAACCTTGGAGGTGTCCCCACACACCACGCAGCCCTTTATAAACAGTGCCTTTATCACATTCACCTCAACAATTACCTTTACATCCAAACAACCAAGAGTGCCCCCAATTTCCTGCTGGGACTCTAGGTTACCTCCAGTACTTGATCTCTGGCTGCATGCACAAGACAGTGAGGTCACTACTCAGTGGCCTTTAAACTCCTCTGGGGAACACGCCATGCAGTGTCTATGGCTAAGCAGGGCAAACTAGCCTGCCAGGCAAAGGTGATTGTTGTTGTTTTGTTTGACCTGAGTCCTGGTTCCTGGCTTGTGTGCTCGTGTGTGTGTGTGTGTGTGTGTGTGTGTGTGTGTGTGTGTGTGTTAGGGACATTAGGGCTCCATGGCTATGTTCTCTGGCTCAGATGTGCAGAAGCTGTGAGCACAATGTAACTCCCGGATGGAAGAGCCCACGAGGCCTCTATGTCTGCCCCTGGAGCTGGTCCAGGCGCTAACTAGCCTCCTGAAGCTGTAAGAGCAGCTCCTTTTCCTCCTGACCTTCTACGTAGAAAAGCAAATAATGTAAGTTATGAGCATAGGCCTTTTCTTCCCCAAGGGATCACAGAGCTACTGGTATTTTGAATGCAGGAAAAAGTAACAGGGAACAGAAGTGTTTTCACTTTCCCATTTTCCTACTCAGAGGATCGAAAGGACTGCTGGCTATCGCTGGCTCCCAGACTACTAACTTCACAGGCCAGCGAAATTACAAGTACATTTTTGGAGGGTGGAAGAGAGGAAAGGAATTGATGAAGGGTTGCCTACATCAAATTTTGACATTTAAAGACATCAAAAGGGGCTGATAGCCTGCCTGGCTCAGTGAGAGAGCATCTGCCATCAAGTGAGAGGCCCTGAGTTCCAACCCTAGGAGCAAAACGAATGGAAATAAGCAAAGCAAAACCAACAAATGACCTGAACGACCACCACCAAAAACCTGCCACCTTTTTGCCTATGATGACTGACCATTTCTTTTCTCTTTTCTTTTCAGTTCTCTCTCTCTTCCTTCCTTCCTTCCTTTCTTCCTTCTTTCTTTCTTCCTTCCTTTTCTTTCCTTTCTTTCTTTCTTTCCTTTCCTTCCCCTCCCTCCCTCTCTTCTTTCCTCCCTCCCTCCCTTCCACGTGTGCCAGTATTGGGGCTTGAACTCAGCGCTTCATACTCTTGCTTGTTTGTTTTTGTTTTTGTTTCTCAAGGCTGGTGTTCTACCATCTGAGCCACAGCTCCACTTGCAGCAATTTGTTGGCTAATTGGAGGTAAGAGTCTCACAAAGCTTTGTGTTTAGGCTGGCTTTGGACCTCGATCCTCAGATCTCAGCTTCCTGGGTAGCTAGGATTCCAGGCATGAGCCACCAGTGCACAGGTCCATTTTATCACACAGTGTGTCCCCTCGACGGCTTCTCTGCCTTCACCACACACAACCCCATCTCCCCCGCAGTGCCCCGCCACTTGGTACCTGTGCTATGTGCTGCCTGAAAGCCTTTCCTCTGCACTGAGGCGTCCGAATAGAACCTGAGGAACAGGCTGCTGCCCGATGCCACTATGGGCTCTGGCTTCTTGCTGCCACAGAATCGACCGAGGGTAGGGGCCAGGATGTCAGGTCCATCGTACATTTCCAGGTGATCATAGGCACATTCCTGGTGCTGCTCGATCTCAAACTCATTGAACGTCTGGGAACAGAAGAGCAGAAAGTAGAGCAAGGACCTGGCATGGAGCGGGGGTGGGGAGGGGAAAGGCGAGCTGTCAGTGGTGGTGGCATCTGTCCAGCCTGCCATGCAAGGAGGTGCCTAACCATGGAGCTCAGGGGCACTGGGGAGAGGGGCTCCGTTCAGCCTCCTTTTGGTCTCCAAAACAACTCTGAAGACACATGAGCTACTCCTACCATGCCACGATCCCTTTGTAGGGGAGACAAGCAGAGATGGTTGATAACATGGTGACCACCAGTGAGCAGCAGTTTTCCATCCTAGCTACGCATTCCCAGCTCTGTCCTCTTCTCTCCCTTCCCTGAATTCCAGGAACCAGCAAGGGCTGAGCATTTCCCTCAGGCCAGCAGCTGTGCCGAATGCTTTACAATATTACCTCATTTAACGTGCAAAAGTCTACCCCGACTCCACAGGTGTTGAAAGCAAGCATACATCAGGTGACTTGCCCAAGGTCACACACTGACGCAGTAGGGTTGTAACCCAGGAGTGGTCTCAGAGACTTTTAAAAAATTACCAGTTCTGAAGCTTGAACTCAGGGTCTAGGCACTGTCCCTTAGCTTTCCTGCCTGATTTGGCTTGATTGTTAGATCTCAGCCATCTTAGTAGTTAGAATACAGGCTAGAATACATCTGTGAGACAACATTTCTGTCTGCTGTACAGACAAAATAGGTATGACTGTGCCGAGCATGCTGCTCTGTGTTCCATTCCCTAACGGTTATCCAGGATGAATGCTGCCATTGCAAACACATTCCAGCAGATGGCAGTCTTGGGAAGGCGTGCTTTCTTAAATGCACTCTGGATCTACTCTCACCCAGATCTGAGGCTGTTCTCATGACCCATGCAGCTCCTGGGAGCAACCAAGGAGAGCAGTTCCCACGTGCAGCATGTACTGGACGTGTGGGCTGAAAGCACCCTGTATCCCTTCTGCATGTCTCCATGCCTGTCTACCTGTCTAACCTTCACTCAAGGAGATTCACCTGTCCACATCTCAGTTAGGGCCCTCAGCACTAAATAACCTCACAGTCCCCATGCCGCTGGCCACTGGTGAGCATGCTTGCATCTCCGATCTCTTGCATTCTCCCTGAGTTAGTGTTCTGTCATTGGCAGGACAAATCCTGCTCCTGTCAGTATTTAGAGGATTCGTTTAAAATAATAACAGCAAAAATTTTGTCAGCCCAGCTGGCAAAGTGAATTTGCCATGTACTCCAGACTCTGGCAGTCCCTGGGAGTTAAGAAATAAGACTGAGAGAGATATATTTCTCCTTTGAAATAACCAAGCAAGTGGTTTGAGACCACACATCAGTTACATGAATGAGACTTAATCAAGACTTGCAAGGATTTTCCTTTTTAATTCAAGAAAGAACAAACATAACTTTCCTATCACTGATTGGATAAATATAAGTTGTAAGATAATTTGATCTCATTTGAGTGGCCTAAGTAAGAAAAAAAATCTATATTTTCCCCATATACATGCATAAGAAATTTCTGGATGCATTCAGAAGAAAATGCTGAGGGCACCCATTTTCCTTCCCAACCTTCAGTGCTTACTGAAATTATTTTTTAAACCTTGAGAATGTCATGTTTGGGGTTATTTTAAAAAAAAATCAACACTGGGGCTGGGAAGGTGGTTCAGTGGTAGAGCGCTTGCCTTGCATGCATAAGGCCCTGGGTTCGATTCCTCAGCACTACATACGCACAAAGAAAAAAGCCAGGAGTGGCACTGTGGCTCAATGGAAGAGCACTAGCCTTGAGCTGAAGAGCTGAGGGACAGCGCCCAGGCCTAAAGTTCAGGCCCCACAACCGGACCAAAAAAAAAAAAATCAATACTGAAACAACTGAATTTCAACAGCCCTGCAGATCTGTGGGGTACACACACACACACACACACACACACACACACACACACAGAGCCATCGTGGGCCAGTGGAGTTACAGAGCTGTTGTGTGTGACCTCTGTTTTCCTTCTACACCACAGCCCCATGAAGCAGGCTTTATCAACACCCCCACTTTCTACACAGTGAATCAAAGACCAGGAAATTCTGGGTAGAACCACAACTAAGTGTCAGTAATAGGAAGTGGCAGAGCAGAGACTCAAACTCAGGCCTGCCCAATGTGGAAATGCAAGTTCTTAACCAGCTACGACATGACTCACGAGTTTCACCCTGTGGCCTGCGGTAGAAGAGATGTTCCAGGTGCACTCCCTCCGGCTGGGGTATTTATCAGGCCAGTTGGGGGTTGCCAGGGTCCCTTCTGCACTGCTAATTTTGTGTGCACAGCCAGCTGGGGGGTCACAGGGGGGAGAGAGAGTGTGTCATTCACTTGTAAACAGCATCAAAGGTATTTGTTATAGGGGTTTCTTCTCTGGTTTCTTTGTCTTGGGGGTCATCAAAGATGAGTGGGGGGCAGCCTGAATCCAGTGCTCTTTGGTGCAGAGATTTGCTGATTTGTTTGAATTGCGTTCCTGCCTACCTCACTGTGGCTCAGGAGCCAGGATATTCTATTAACTGTCCACAAGGATGCTGGCATTGCAAATAATACTAGGTTAGAAGCACCGGCCTTGGGGTCAGATGGAGCTCAGTTCAGGTCCTGATTCTACTACCTATGGGGCCTTATTTATAAAAGGGGTATCAGCCTCGTACATGCAGATTAAGTGAGATACCACATGTAAGAGGTAGCTGAGATCCTGCCCTGGGAGAGCAGCAGAGATCTCGCTGTCACTCTATGCCCTGTGCATGTGCCTCTTTCAGCTTTCCAGCATGTGGAGAACTCTCTGCGTTGTCCTGGTTATTGCTCTGCTCTCACAGTACACCCCCAGGACCTGCACACTAATTGCACCCTGGGCAGTGGTTAGACTGTGTCTTCCTCTGTGCTGAGCACTCATTCAATTATTTTACTCCTTCCCATTTCCTAGTAAGAAAGCCGGGGTGTGGGGGGCAATCTATGGTCTTCACAGGTCACCACACCCAGCGAACATGGTGGACTCTGTGGCATCAAGGCCTGGTGCCTGAGTTTATCACAGATGTTCAAACTGTTTCACAGGACAGAACCAGAATGGAGGGGTGGCTTCGAGAATGACTGGACTCCCATGAATGAATGGAGCATGGAGAAAAGTTCTCCCCAAATTCTTGGTCCCTATAAGGCCGGTGTTTGGGTAATAGTATTATGGCATATACGGTGGCTGATATTTATTGATACCTGCGTGTGTTATATGCACCAGGCTGGAATGCTTTCTAGGCATTCTTTTAATATCTACGAAACTTCAGGAAGGAGGCACACTGAGCCTCTTGCTGAGTCTCAGGGACTAACTTGTACAAGGTCACACCACTAATGAGTGGCTATCTGGGGTGTAGACCTGGGCCTATAGCTTAACCACTTTTCAGTAACTCAGCATGGGGCACCTGAAGAAGCCAGGAACACTGAACCACTCCCAGCAAACCAGAGCAAGGCACGCAGAGGTTGAGGCCCAGACTCAGGCCTCTCCTGGAGCAGTCCGGCCCACCCCACCCCACCCCACCACAGCCCTGCCCACCCCCACCGCAGCCCTGCCCACCCCACCTCCCTAGCGCATGTGCCCACGGGGGAAGGGCGTGCAGCTGGACCCAGAGGTTGCCCTCACCCTCTTTGCAGTCGTGCTCGTTCTCATGCAGCCGATACCCGTTCCGACACCTGCACAGGTAGCTCCCGAACGTGTTGACACACTCGTGCTGGCAGCCACCATTGTCCTTGGCACATTCATCTTTGTCTGGGAAGATCAATGGAATCTCTGGTTGGGAGGGTCCCTCATGGCTCAGACCCTGTTCCAAAGCACCCTCCTCCAGGGAACCTCCCTGACTGTCCCCCATCATCCTCTTATGGTGTGTGTGTGTGTGTGTGTGTGTGTGTGTGTGTGTGCTCACATGGTTTGGCAGGTATGTTTGATTCCCTCAGCTCCTAAAACTGTTTGCCACACCGCACATGTGTTCTCTGCCCCTGCAGGAAGGATTCCTATTATAGCAAAAGTCACTGGGTACTGAGTATGTCCTAGGAGTGGGACCTGCCCCAAGCACTTCCTATATGTTATCAAGTTCATTTCCACCCAACCTCAGGAAGGAGGGCTCGTACCCATTTTTCAGGTAAGCAAACAGAGGCTGGGAGGACTGGGGTGCCCAGAGTCACTCAGCAAGTGGCCTAAGCGAGCCACCTGCAGGTCTGGGCTCACACACCACTTCCTGCCTGTGGACTCAGGAGGTCAGTGAGTGCTGACCCTGCTGCAGCCCTGCCTGTGGCTGGGACACGGGGCAGGGCCTGACTGTGTGCCTCAGTGGTCTCCACCCAGCACCCCAGGACAGGAGCCAGCCCCTCCATTCCTGGGTTCTTCTGGGGACACTCGTAGGCCCTCACCCTGCTCAGACTCAGCTCTTCTGCCCTCAGAGTTCCAAGGCAAGCATGGAGGTGTGCCCCACTCTGGAGACTCGCACACCTCCTCTCAGGGAGGTGCTGGTCCACTCCCCTACCCGCCCAGCTCCACACTTGAGGTCTGGCTGGATCACAGGCCTTCACAGCACCCCTGCTGAGGACCTGCAGAGGGTCCCACATCTGGTTCTGATGAATCCTCACTCTTCTGTCTACATTCAAGGTCCTCTAAAACCCAACCCCACCCAACATGGCCCACCTCATCCCTGGTCTTGAGGACTGACTTGGTTCAGTCTGCTCTCATCTTGGTCTCTGTACTCAGTTTGAGACCCCAAACCCAAGCTCCCACTGCTTTCTCTTCTTGGACATTATCACTTTCTTTCTATTCATCCCAGCCCCACCCTTGTCCTGTCCATCCCTTAGGCCTGGCCTAGAACACCATGCGTACTACAAAAAGCCTTCCCCTATGTTCCAGGTAGCCAGGATTCCTCTCCTTCCAACATCCATCCTTGATACTCTGGCCTACCCCTAAGGGCCCCAAAATGCAGGATGAGGTAAGCTTGTTCACACCCTGGCCACCTATCTGAGCCCGGTGCTGGGTTGTACCCCAGCAGGCACTCTAAAACAAAATTTATCAACACAGATGCAGTGGCTCATGCCTGTAATCCTAACTACTCAGGAAGCTGAGATCTAAGGATTGAGGTTCAAAGCCAGTAGGGAAGTTAAGTTGGAAGATTTGTATCTCTAATTAACCAACAAAAAGCCAGAAGTAGAGCTGCGGCTCAAGTGGTAGAGTGCTACCTTTGAGAGAAAAAGCTATGGGACAGCACCAGGTTCCAAGTTCAAGCCCAATACTGGCAAAAAAAATGAAATGAAGCAAAACAAAAACTACCAAAAAACCCTTGTCAACAAGAGACTGCCCAATATAGATCTATCTATCTATCTATCTATCTATCTATCTATCTATCTATCTATCTATCTATCTATCTATCTATCTATCTATCTATCTTTCTATTTCAGAGGGAACTCCAGCCACCTTCCAGGCACATATAAAGCCTATAAGTAATTGGCTTCTTGCTCAGGTCTAAGCAATTAGAATATAAAATAACCTAACTACAGTCCTTTTTTTTTTGGCATGGGGCTTGAACTCTGGGCCTAGGTGCTGTCCCTGTGCTCTTCAGCTCAAGGCGAGCGCTCTACCACTTGAGCCCCAGCACCACTTCCGGGTTTTCTAGTGGTTTATTGGAGATAAGAGTCTCACGAACTTTCCTGCCTGGGCTGGCTTTGAACCGCGATCCTCAGATCTCAGCCTCCTGAGTAGCTAGGATTACAGGCATGAGCTACCGGCACCTGGCTTAACTACAGTCCTTAAACAGTCCACACTATAATGTAGTATGACCCGCAGGCTCTGCGGGTGGGCCTACATTTCAGATTTCTGGTCCCTAGAATAGTAAGAATATAATTGTATCTTAAGCTACTCAGTGAGTTGCAATTTGTGATGGACGCTCCAAAACATGAGTAAAGACCTTGGGTCCATGGGGCTGGGAAGGTAGCTCAGTGGTAGAGCGCTTGCCTTGCATGCCTGAGGCCCTGGGTTCGATTCCTCACCACCATATAAGCAAAAAAAGAAAAAAAGAAAAAAGTGGCGCTTGGCTCAAGTGGTAGAGCGCTAGCCTTGAGCTGAAGAGCTGAGGGACAGAGTTCAGGCCCCACGACTGAACCCCCCCCCAAAAAAAAAGACCTTGGGTCCAGGTGCCCATATTGGGAGGATGCAGGGGTGAGCTAAGAGGGGACAGGGACTCAGAGGTGGGAGCTTGCAAAGTCACCTGACCATGAGCTGCATGCCTCGCCTCCTCATCCACCTACCAGAGAAGAAGTGGGCCCGGAAGCCCCGTTTGGAGACCGTGTTGTCAGACTTGAACTCCACGCGCATGTTGTTGCTCTGTGAGGTGATGACCTCGGGGGTCTCAGACCCGCAGAACTTGCCGTGCAGCCTAGCATCAGGGGACAGGCCACTGCGCACCTCCACGAAGTCGTACTTACAGACCTGCGAGGGAAAAAGGAGGAAAGCAGCCCTTACGCCCATCTCCCAGCCCAGAGCCCCTGGCTAGGTCTGCACCCTGCCATGTGGCCCCATGGGCTCAGGCTAGCTCCAGCGGTGGGGAAGGGGGGTTCCCCTCTATTTCTCTATGCTGATCATTAGACTAAGTTCCAGAGGCTGCCAGGGACCAACCCTGTCTTTTGTGCCTTTCTCGCAGCAGGGCCCCAATCAAGCACCACCCCACTTGCGTCGATCATTTTATATCATGGCTGCCATATGATATTATCTTGAAGAAAGCCCCCCCCCCCTTGCTGAAGGAGAAGAGAAAGAGAAGGAAGAAGGTGCAAGGGAAGGAGATTCTTAAGCCACTGACACAATCCAAATCCTCCATGTCCTCATGCAGAAAAACAAAAGCTCGGAAGGGCACAGACAACATGTCCGGAGTTCCACAGCTCTGCAATGGTGGTACAGCAATGATTTTCTCTAAAGGGACGGCTGGATAGTCTACACATGGGTTTTGTCTGTGCAATGTTCACTGTGAAGTGAGGTCTGTGACTCAGGTCATTGCCAGTGGGCTTGTCTCAGGCTATAGGCCTGACTGGCAGAGGGGCACCAGGCTGGTGGTTCTTTAAGGGAGCAAGGTAAAAGTCCTGTGTGACCCCCCCAGGGGGGTCCCCCTCCAGTTCCATGTGCAGACACAGGACATACCCAGCAAGCACTCTGGCTATAGCAGCCTAACTTGGTCATCCATAGCTACTCCCAAGAGAGGGAACAGGCTGTGTGTAGCAACAGCTGAACCTCAGCTGGACACAACCGCCCAGATTCACAGCCCAGGGCTCCAAGCTGTCCATGCTTTTACTCAGATCCCTATTCCACTTGTACTTATCAGTGACAAGAGGGCCCGAGGTAGTCTATGCGCAGCTGAAGAAACTGGGTTAACTCCCACCCCTACCCCAGCCTTCACCCCGATTCTGCCAGACTTAGATCCTGTGACTCTTTCAAAATGGCAGCTTCCACAGGAGCAACCACCCTGCCCGCCAACCCTCCTCCTTGGTCCCCTTTCAGAGTCACTTTGTTAACACGGCTCCCCATCAGTAGAGCACAGATACATACGTCATTGCCTTCCAGTTCGAACACTTCAAACTGCAGGGAGATGCGGTACTGCGTGGGGGCTGCCACTTGCCAGACACAGTTTTTGTTTGTGGGATATTCCTTGGGCCACCCAGGACTGGTGATGGTTCCGTTCAGCTTGGTAATGAAACCGCCACAGGCCACTGTGCAGGGGACACAGAAGCAACATTCATTTGGTGGTTGTTCCTCGTGACTGCGATTTCCCCTTCCACCTCCCTCCCCCTGCAGCAAGGAGCCTCACTGGTCCATCCTGATGATAGAATCAATAGGAGCAGATTCGCTCAGTGTCCTTTTTACTTAGCCTCTGTTTCAAACTGAGGATCTGGAGGAAGGTGGGGACAAGTCTTTTATTGTTTTGAAAATTATGATGCCTGGAGGTGGAGATGTAAGTGGTAGACTGCTAGCCTTTGGAGGAAGGAAAGCCAAGTGAGAATATAAGGCCCAAAGTTCAAGCCCCAGTACCGGCACGTAAATAATAATACATACAAGAAAATAAGAAGATGCATTGACTTGTCACCTAACGGCATAGTTGTGACACCATATGGTCTGGACCAAAGAAGAATTAAAAATGTCTGCACTTCCAGGCACCAGTGGCTCATGCCTATAATCCTAGCTACTCAGGAGGCTGAGATCTGAGGATCTTGGTTTATTTTATTTTTGTTTTTTTGGGTCCAGTCGTGGAGCCTGAACTCTGGGCCTGGGCGCTGTCCCTCAGCTCTTCAGCTCAAGGCTAGTGCTCTACCACTTGAGCCACAGCACCACTTCTGGCTTTTTCTTTTTGCTTATGTGGTGCTGAGGAATCGAACCCAGGGCTTCAGGCATGCAGGCAAGCACTCTACCACTGAGCCACCTTCCCAGCCCCGAGGAGCTCGGTTTAAAGTCAGCATAGGTAGGAAAGTCTGTGAGACTCTTATTCCAATTAGCCAGCAAAAAGCTGAAGTAGAGCTGTGGCTCAAGGGGCAGAGTGCTAGCCTTGAGGGGGAAAGCTAAAGGGCAGCACCCAGGCTGTGAGTTTTAAGCCCCAGTACTGGCTGCACATACAAAATAAATGTCAGCACCAAGCTGTCCGCTGTACCTGCCTTGCATGAAAAGTACAGTCCCACAGGAGAAACAGGTAGGTGAAAGCACTCACCCAAAAGGACTCATAGATTTTTCTGCCTTCATTTTCTGCCTTAATTATGACGTAAATCTCACAGAGCCACGGAAGAAAATGAGTGGTGGCCTGTCTCACCATTTCATTTAATTTCATATAGTTCTGGCAACTCGCACTTGTCCCTGTGACCAAGTTGTTCCTCTCAGCGTGTCTGGGGGTGGGGGGGGGCGTGGATTTCTCACTCTGTTCCCCACCCCATCACATCAGCTTGGCAGGTTCAATACAAACCTTCACATGTCTTCTTGTCAGTAGCCAACTCGTAGCCGGGGTCACAGGCACACATGTAGCTGCCAAGTGTGTTTACACACTGTTGCTCACACCCACCATGGTCTGGCCAGGAACATTCATCTACCTCTGCAGAGAGGAAAGGTGACCTGGCTAAATCCTCACCAACCTTCCTGGTCCACTGCCCACCCTTCCACATCCCGGGGCACCCAGCTGAGACCAGGCCTCAGCTTAGCATAGCTAGAGCTCTGAGTTCTTTCCATTTTCCAGCTGGCAGAGCGAAAGGAGGCTTCCATGCCTAAATACTGAGACAGCTTATGTAGCACCCCAAGAATTGTTTCAGAGAGTATTAAAGAAAGATGGGGCCTATCTCTAGGTATCTGAAGAAATGCCATGAAGGATGCAGGTTCCCTTTACCATGGAGGCTCAGGGAGCAGGGGTGAAAGGGAATTTAACATTCCTTATGGAGGGACTATGGACCAAAATGATCTAGCCAAGCCTTGAATGCTGCGATCACTCCACATCACCAGAAATGTAAGGTGCTCTACTGATTGCCCAGCCAATAACTCTGAGAGGGACTGCCATCTGGCACCAGGAGAGGGATGCTGAGGCCAACTGGTATCCTGGCCAGTGTCATGGGCCAGCTGGGCCCTGAACAGAGCCTGCTACCAGCAAGCGCCAAGGCACGAGTGTCTTTGGCTTGCTCCCACTCTGTTGCAAGCCTGTGGTTATGCTTCCAGCTTCTCTCGCTGGCGTAGTCCTGACACATGAGCTGGGTACTTGTGTCCACAGCACACCCTACTGCTAGTCTTCACTCCAAAGAAACTGGGCTAGGGAAACTGGGCATTATGACTCTTGCTTTGCTCCTTACTCTTCCCTGGAAGCTCCCAAGAGTGACCAGCAGGGCACCAGTGACTCATGCCTGTAATCTGAGCTATTCAGGAGGCTGAGATCTGAGGATCGAGGCTCAAAGCCAGCCTGGGCAGGAAAGGCCATGAAACTCTTATCTCCAATAAACCACCAGAAAAAAATCAGAAGTGATGCTGTGGCTCAAGTGGTAGAGCACTACCCTTGAGCTGAAGAGCTCAGGGACAGGGCTCAGGCCCACAGTTCAAGCCCCATGACCGACAAAAATAAATAAATAAATAAAAAACAGTGACTTCGCATCTCACTGGGCCCTTGGCAGCTTAGGAGGTACAATCATTTCATTGGGCTGATTTCTTTTTCTCTGTTCTGTAGAGGGGAAATAGGGAGCTATGGCTGCCTGTCATGGTGATATGGCTTGAAGTTGGTTCTTCAGGCCCCTAATGCTTCATGGAGAATACAGGAGAACTGTCTAAAAAAGAGACAGAAGAGAGATGGCTCCAAGTGCCAATCATACTTGGAATCCTAGCTTCTCAGGAGGTGAGATGTGAGGATCATAGCTTCAAGCCAACCAAGACAGGAAAGTCCTTGAGACTCTTACCTCCAATTAATCACAAAAAAAGCCTGTGGATCAAGTAATTGAATGCTAGCATTGAGTAAAAACGGCAAGGGACAGCGTCCAGGCCCTGAGTTTAAGCCCCAGTACCAGCATACACTCTTCTCTGCCCCCTCTCACCCTTGACTAGGGAATTCAGTATCTTACCCAGACTCTGGTACACACTCAATGATAGCTGCTGTTCAAATATTCCTAGTTACCAACGCTCAGCTTCACTGTACTCTAGCTTGACCTTGTAAATTTACTACATCTCATTCTCAAGTGCAGAATGATCTGCTTTGTAGAGGCCAAATTTGAGCCTGCTCCTGAAAACTGTGAACTCTGGGCCTGCGGGCGGGTATGCTCAGTACAGCTCTGCAGTGGATGGCTGCCTCCTCCCTGCAAGGAGCCATGCTTGGGGCTGAGGCTCCATACGGGTTTTATGGTTCTTCCACTAGGGGAAGAAATACTTCTTCCTGTGACTGAAAGTGGAAACAACTTCTAATTCATACCCTTGAAAAAACTGGCCGCAAAGCCTGCTTTGTTAATGGAGCTGTCGGATACAAACTTCATCCAAAGTCTGTTGGAGCTCGATTTCACATCATCTGGCTTCTCATAGCCACAGAAGTGGCCGATCAGGGCGCTGTCTTGTGTGGGGCCATCACGGATTTCCAGGTAATCATAGGCACAGCTGTCGTGTCTTTCAATCTAAAGAGAGAAACAGAGGGGGCACGGTGATTCCAGCTGACTTGCATTCAAGGCTTTTGATTTATGAGTGGAATATGATTTAGGAATGCTGCGCATGTGCTGGGCTTCTCTGAGCTCTTTGTGGCAGAAGTCATGGGTGAATCAAACTGAGAAGGAACTAAGAAGTGAGAAAAGACAATTCTACAAAACTTCCTTGGTCTGCCTCCATCCTACCTGTCCATTTCTGTTAGCCCTGTCAGCTTCTCTTACAAAGGAGGTGAAGCAAATCTCATAGACTTGTGACACAACTCACTGTGACCTTAAAATGGTCTCTTAAGTTCCTGTGTGTAACTACACAGTGGAAGTCATCTTCAGAGTGAAGGGTGTGGAGTTAAAGCTGTCACTTGCTTCATGCTCATGAAGACATCCAAGCCCCACTCACCTCAAAGGCTTGGAAGGTAAGTCCCACGTGAAATCCATCCGACACTGTGATCCTCCACACACATTCCTTGGAAGGCCTGTAATCATCGGGGTAGTTGGGAGATTGAATCTGACCGGAGTCTTTGGTAATGTCTCCTCCACACATAGCTTTAGAAAGACAAGCACAAGGAGGAACCAGGTCCCTGGTCATACATTTTAGGAAGAAAGGTAAGTGGCCAATTGTCACCACTAGGTGGCTCCACTCACTAACATTTTCCCCTAATGTCAACAAAGACTGTGCCCCAGAAAGATAAAAGTGCATCTGTTTTTCAACCCTGAAATTCCTCATATAAAGAAAACAACTTTGTAGTGCCCTCATTGTCTATAAAACTCACAAGGAGCTTTTCCAACAGTGGGAGTCAGGTAGCTCTGGGTACATTGAGCAACAAAGCTCAAAGTACCTAAGTGATTCAAAGAACAGAAGTCCGGTGCTACACACAGACAGACAGGTACCTTCCCCACACATACACACACAGCATGTGCATGTACGGATGTGCACACTGTTAGATCTTTTATAAAAACAAAATTTTGGCCTCTCCAAAATTACAATGGCTTGGGCCAAAAAGGGCCTTTAGTCATTTTCTACCAGTGTCCCATTTTTTTAGGGGTTTGGGGCCATTCAGAGAAGAATTTCTTTCGCTAATGAAACAGATAGCAGCCCTGAGAGGTCAAGGTCTTTGCTTAGGCTCACACAGCTATTCAGAGCTCACTGGCATTTGCACAGGCTCTATTTCAGCTTTCCAGCTGGACCAGAAGCAAGGTTCAGCAGGCTGGTGACAGGTAGAGAGAAGTTCGACGTGGGTACTGCTGGCTTCAGCCTTCCAAGTGTGGAGGAGCGACCTGTAATTCTAAGCTTTCCCCCTCTAGTGGTGGGCTGACCCTCGAGGGTCTGCCAAGCTGTATTCACGCCTTGGGGGAAGAAGGACAGAGAGCTGCACAGGAAGGACAGAGGCAAATCAGCTGCAGCTGCTGGCACAGTGCGCTATCATGAACAAACCTTCATATACTGCAAAGAAGCCCTTGCCCAGGATGCTGCTGCTGCTGCGAAATTCCACCCAGAGCCGGCTGTCCGAGGAGATGAGGGGCTCCGGGATCTTATCGCCACAAAACCTCCCTGGAAAGGGGAAAGACACGGTCAGGATGCCTGTGGACAGCAAGAGGTGCTCGCTGCCACTGGAGAGCAAGGTCTGGTTCTTCCGATACGCTTGGCAGACCCTCCCTGGGACCACACCTCCTGAGAATGGGAGGGAGAGTCACACATTCGTATGCCTCATTCAGACAAACTCCACATGTCAGTCCATCAAAATACCCAGGTACAGCCTCTCTGGGGGCCTGCTCCTCATGGCACCTTAATCAGGGCAGCTCGCAAGTAGAGCAGGATGGTGCTCTGAGCTAGCATGCCTTATGGCACTATGGCCTTCCTTTTGGAGCATTGAACACTCTGCTCTCCTTGCCTCAGGGAAAAAAAAGAAGAATGCATCTCCCCATCCCTGTGATCTATGAAAGGGTCCCAGGCCACAGGATGGAGGGCACTAGGAGAGAGGCTTCGAGAGGACACATGGGCCCCTTCTAGGACCTGTACTCCATCCACCTTGGGCTGTGGATGGAACAGGGGGACTCCACGGCAGTTTCAGCCCCTGGGAGACGCATAAAGCTATCCCCAGCCCCTAGGTAGATCCTGGAAGGGCAAAGAGATTCTTGATTTCCCAGCTCTTCCTGAGAGAAGGTGTGAACAGATATGTATATATAATTTGTCAAGACACTCAGCCATGAAACAGACATGAAGAGTTCTGTTCCTCAGGCAATTGACAGCAGCAACATGTAGGTTTCTGGTACAAAGGCATTTGGCCATAGCCCTAACATTTCATGGGTACTTTTATTTTCAATGTCCTGTGACGTGCTGGATAAAAGTCACTTGTAGCTATAAATCTGCTTTATCCTTCTAAGAAAAATGGGGATTGATAAGGTTGGAAGGAGTAAAGGTCACAATGCGCACCTCCTGGTGGCCCACTCTGAAGCATATTCATTGGGGAGAAGGGTGAGAGGGGACTACTACTAGCCTCCTTGGCATCCTCCTGATTTTGGCTACCTGTGACCATGTGGCTTTGGCGATTTAATATTCAGTGAGATGAGATGAAATTGCTGCCAAGACTTAGGTAAGGAAGGACTCACTAGAAGCCCATATATTGTCGGTAATTGTTCCCTGGTGTAGCCAATTGATGTTCATTAGATTCTGGAGACTGACTGACTGAGGAATCATTGATTACTAGCATGGAGAGAGACTGAGCTCGGGGGAGGGAGAGGGAGAGAGAGAGAGAGAGAGAGAGAGAGAGAGAGAGAGAGAGAGAGAGAGAGAGAGAGAGAGAGAGTACATTCAATGGCAGTTAGAAAACTTCAGACCAAAGCTAGAATTTCTTCTTAGCCTAGCCCAAGTTTCAAGTTCAAGTTTTCCCTTTTAAAGCCCCAGCTGTCACAGCCCCTGAGTACTACTTCCAAAAGGGAGAGGGACATCCCCATCTTATTTCTTAAGGATCTAAGGGATGAGATGACCCACTCTCTCTCTCTGTCTCTATCTGTCTGTCTCTCTTTCACACCCACACCCACACACATACACAGACATACATACCTGCTCCAAGGAGAGACCACCCTTGCTCAGTTCTCTGAGACAGGAATTACATGCAGGAATATTTTACTGCTTAGGGAGTATCTCAAACTAGACACCTCCTCCTGTAGTTTCTATCACCTCCCATTAACCTGTGTATCCATCAGTGGATTGTCCATGGGTGAGGTGAGAACTCACAAGATCCAGTCACTGCTGAATACTGCTGCACTCGAGACCAACCATGAGCATTTGAGACTCAAGCCAAAACAAGTAAGGATGGATGAGAGACTGAGTATGGAGTGCTTAGGCTAGAGTCTCACACTAGCCACAGACAGGATGGATAACAGAGGGGCTTTTCTTATATCCACTATGGTGAAGAGTTTGAGGAAGTAGGTCACTGGGGGTGTGCCCTTGAAGGGTTTCTTGTCCCTGGTCCCTCTCCCTCTTTGCTTCCTGGCCATCATCAGGTGAGCACCTTGTCTTTACCATGATGTACCACCACCTTGCCACCTACCTAAGAGCAAACCAGGCCAAGGGGTCATGGACTGAAGTCTCTGAAACTGTGAGGCCAAAGCAAACCTTTACTTCCTTTGCGTTGATTTCTCTCAGGTATTTTGTCATAGCAGTAGGAGTCTAACATACCACTAGTCCTTGGATTAGGTATTGTTATTGATCACATTTCACAGATGAGAAAAGTGCAGATGAGGGAATTTACCTCAGAGCTGGAGGTGGACGCAGAATATGAGCCATGGCAGTTGGAGATCTAGACTTCTACTATCACCTTCTTATCACCACCACCGCCACCACCAAAAAGAATTTGGGTGCAGTTCTGAGCACCGTACATAGTTGGTTCCACCAAATTTTTCCCTGGAAATGTAAGTGTCACGTCCATTTCCCACTTAGGAAACAGACACGTAAGAATGAAGATCATAGTTTCAAACTGGGAAGCCAGTTTATACAATGCCAACCTCAGCTGTGTACTGCAAGCCTCACTATTGGCCTTACTCTCTCATTTTTGTTAGTTTGGGAAGCTGGCCTAGCACTGGGGCATGCAATATGGTGACAAGTTGGGTTGGCCTGGCCTTCCTGAGTTTCTCTCCCCATCTGAAGGAAAGGGGAAAAAGGGCTTTTGTGCACATTGTGGTGCCACAGAACTCTCGACAGTTCTGCATACAAAAAGTACATTGTTTAGAGTAATTCCTTTAACAGAAATAGGGGGGGTGTCAATTTCTAGGACAGTGTTTAAGACTACAGGTTCTCTATATAGCCACTGACTTCTCCATAAAGGCACAATCTCCTAAATGGCCCCTGACATTGAAAAACTGAGTTGAGATCTTTAAGCAGCTGTGAAATATTTCTCAATCCATTTAATTTTCCCTGGAAATCACTCTACCTGGGTCCTGAGAGGCCTCCTTCCAAGGAAACTAAACAGGCTGGAGAAACACTGAAACAGAGACAAGGTATCCAGTTCCTAAACTGAATCCTGGTTCTTGGGTTTAGAGGAGGAGGACCAGGTGGTGGAGGAGGGGGAGGAGGAGGAAGAGTTTAATAAGGATATCAAGAAGAGGAAATGCAGATGAGGGCACTAAAAGTGGCTCCGTGGGGAGTCATAAAGGCTTCATTCATAAAAAGTTATACGCGCATTATGCCTGGATTTTCACACAGTGCCCTGGGAAAAAAAAATTGGATGCATGGTTTTTCAGAGCAAGATGCATACTTTCACAATCCACCCTAATCCGTTCTGCCTCCTGCCAAAGGGGCATTGACCTGCCTCCTCCCAACAGATTTCATGGCACTGACCCCTCCCAGGGACCAGCTTGGCTGACACAATGCACTTGTTCCAAACACAAAAGTTCACTAACAACTGCATTTGGAAACATCAGAGCAGGCCAAATAGTTGGCAAAGGAGAGAGAGAGAGAGAGAGAAGGAGAGAGTGGGAGAGAGTGGGAGGGGGGAAGAGGAGTTCTTGCAAATGAAGAATGGCAGTTGTGGGCAATAAGCCATGCCTTGGCTGCAACACCATGCTCGCATGTGCGTGTGCATGCACGTGCGCACACACACACACACACACACACATATACTGCAGAAGTGGATAAAATATGAGCCTCCCCCAAACAAACAAACAAAATCCTCAAACCATCATGACTGTAAGGTCCTGTCCCATTAATGCACATACCAGGATTTGCAGTGAGAAAAAATCCCTGCCTCAAGAGCAAGCCAAGGGAAGACCGAGAAACCAGCCTGTGCCCACCCTCAAGAATGTGCCTGGACCCTCCCTAGGGAACTTCCAGAACAGAGAACTTCCTCCTCTTGAGTCTCTGAGCCTATCCCCTTCCTAAGGTGCATGGGACTGGCCAGGTTTAGCAAAGAAAAATTCAGGAAGCCCAGTTAACTTTGAATGTTAGATAAACAACACATAGTGTATTTTATCTGGCAGTCCTAAAAGAAAATCCTGCTCAGAGTCAGCATTACCAGAACATCTGGATTCTGGTCTGATCTCAGCTATTAGTGGGCTGCACAGCTTTGGACAGTTAGCACCCACTTGGGCACCTCTCTTGTGAAGGGATTCGGTGACTGGAAAGGTGTTGGCCAGGTTGAGGGGATTGTGATTTCATGTTCTCATGAAGTTCTTCCTACACTGCTTTTGTAAAAAAAAAAAAAAGAGCTTGTAAAAGACTCCAACGATGGAGATGCATGCAAATCAAAACATAAAACGGTTCACCTACATGCTTCCTTTCCTTGGCAACCATTGCAGTAGCATCCTGGCAGTGCATCCGTTTTAGACATGGGTGCATACACAAACCAACCAACTTGTGGAGGTTCTAGTTCAGTAAGTCTCCCAGGAATCTATGTTCATAGAAATCTTCCCAGGTCATATCGATGCTCCATAGTTTGGGAACCACTGCTTCAGTCCTGTCATTTTGCCATACCCCATTACTGCTATACTCTGGTAAATTGTGCACACCCCTGCAAGCCATGCATACCCTTGTAACTGAGCCCTGTTCTAGCAGCTAGGACCCCCATAGCTGCTCATAGTAGGCAGGAAATACAGACACCCTTTGTCCTGTGCACAACCCACAGTTCCTTCAGTGCACATTCTTGTATGTGCCTGGCCTATGGCCACTTTCTCAGCTTGTCTACCTGGACTGCTAATTAACTGACAGATCCTTCCTAATGCTGGCAACCTGGTGCCCCCATGCAGAGCCTGTCCTGATTTCTCCCCTGTGCTCTGGGGCTCCTGTGGAGGCAAATTCTTGTTGGTACCTCTTGGCACAGGTGCTTGTATGCTATTCCCAATGGCAGTTGACCCAGTGGGGACCCCTTACCCATGGAGATGCTTTATATACACCAGGCCCTTCATATCCACTCCAGCCAGACCTTCAGTTCCAGTCTCTTTCAACCTATCTCATTCTTGTTTGCCAGGATCCAATATGACACTAGGGCTCTATCTAGCAGTGAAGTCTACAACTTGGCCCCCTCTTTTCTTTTTTTGTCAGTCATGAGGTTTGAACACAGGGCCTGGGTACTATCCCTGAGCTCTTTTGTTCCAGGTTAGCACTCTACCACTTTGAGCCACAGCACTACTTCCAGTTTTCTAGTTATTAAATGGAGATAAAAGTCTTACAGACTTTCCTGTCTAGTCTGGCTTGGAACTGCAATCTTCAGAACTCAGCCTCCTGAGTAGCTAGGATTATAGGCATGAACCACCAGCACCTGGATTCCTTCTTTGCTTTTCTGTCACCATCTTCAGTAAGTGCCCCACTAACCACTCATTCAGGCCAGTCATCCACAGTGCAGTAAGTGGGGCTTTTCTGCTCATGTGAGGATATATCAGGTCAAGGGCCCACCAAAACCTTAGAATCATCCAGCCAGGCACCTACCCTATAGGAGCTTCAACATTGAGGACAATCTATCTTTAGCCAAGAATCTCCCATCTCTCTCTTGGCAGTGTGCTTTTCTTTTCTGTTCCATTGACAGTACTAGAATGCCTGTTTTCAAGACACAAAGCCACTGGTCTGTAGGCTGTGTTCATCTGCCCTGACCACCATGAGAGAGTACTCTTGTTGTGAACCTTTCTCTTTATGCCACCTTGCCATTCCCCTTTCCTTAAAGGTCCAAGCTATTTCTTCAGAAATGAGTTCATGCCTTGTCCATCTCACAGGAATCAAACATGCCCATCATAGAAAACATAAAAAACCAAGACCAGAATACAAAAAATTAAACACTATCCTAAAATAACTGTGCTATTCACACTCATAATTTTACTTGATAGACATAGATTGCAAAATGGCTTCTTTCATTTGATTCAGCCAGCACATGCCTTAAATAATTTTGATTTGAATGATTCTTGACAGGACATTTCATAGTCATTTTGTCACACTCCCCACCACTCCTAATTTTATGAGACTAATCCCTTGTTATTCATTCACACCTCCTAGAGCACCTAAGTTTGCAATTCTTATACTATGTATGTATACACGCATATGCATGTTTTAAATAATGCCATCGCCAGTTGTATGGGTAACATGCTTTTCTGTGTGTCACAATGTACTATAAACACCTTTCTGAATCAGTACGTAGTCACCTGAAACTTTCTTGTTAATGGCTGGCAAGTTTTCCATTGGCGAGATGTGTCATCATTTATTCAGCTAACTCCTACTGTCGAACATTTAAATTGCTTTCAATTTTCCCTGCTTCGGTGCACATCCCTGTAGCTAGAGCTTTGCACACGTCTTTAATTAGTTCCCTAGGATAAATTCCAAGCAGTGGAGTTGCTGGGTCAAAGGGTATTCACAGTTTTAAAAGCTTTTAACATGTGTGGCCAAATGGAGTGTACAGAGTTTTACATGACAAGGGCTCTGGAGGGCTTCCTGTGTCTACGGTCAGGATGGGCCCTTCCAGACAGTAACCACATCCTCCCCCCCCCCCCCCACAGCACCCAGAGGACAGGCTACTGTGCTCTCTGAAGTCTGCCTCCAGTCCACTCACCCAACAGGGGGGCTTTTCTCCAGTAACCATCCCGGACCTCCACGTAATCATACCAGCACAGGCGGCTCTTGAACAAATCCATGGATGTGAAGTTTAGGATAATCTTAAAAAAAAAAAAGAAAAAAGTTACCATCAAATGAGTTTGGGCAGCAAAGCCCGAGGAACTCTGAGAACACCACCTTGCATTCTCACGTTACCCCTTAGCATACAGAGCCCTTGGCCCCTCGGTAGGAGCGTCTTCTCAAAATACACACACAGGAAACCTCATGACATTAAATAATAAACCTTGGGCGGGATAGGGAGTAAACAGAAGGAGATGGGTCCTTTCGTTCTGTCTGGGGAAATCATTCAAGTTTTTGAAGTCACTAGGTAGTTTACAGAAAGCGAGATGCATTAAAAAAGACAGGCCAACGCGTGTTGAGACTGGGGATCTGGACGGAGGGAAAGGGTCAACAAGGTTCAGAGATACGAGAAGATCTTATAACATCATCAATCATTCCAGAGGGTCTGGGGTTAGTCTGAGTGCATCAATATCCCCTCAGCCATGACCACTCTTCTGATGTGTGATATGTCTAATAGCCTTCCTACCGCTAGCTAGCTAGCTTCCCTCACCCCCCCCCTCCCTGCCTCCTTTCTTTCTCTCCCCCTCACCTCCCTCCCTTCCCTTCCTTCTTTCCTTCTGTATTACTTTGAGCAACTACTGGGTGCCAGTCTATTTGGAGCAATCTAGGAAGATCAGTCAGACAGAGTCCTGGTTTTTAAGAAAGGTCAGCAAAAAAGGAAAAGGCAAATGAGATAAGCCAATGAGGAGACCACAGAGTAAATGCCGAAAAGAGAGGGTAGGAGTGGGGTGGGGCCACAGGAAGAGCCTCTTGGCAGTCCTGAGAAGAGAGAGAGAAATTCTGTCTGATAATCTTGCATAAATAAACTTCTCAGAAGAGGTAACATTTAACCTAGGGAATTAGGAACTCCATGGTCCCGGAAGCAGGGCTAGAGAGTGACATGAATTGTGGGAGAGCTAAGCTAGGCACCCAGTGCAAGCCACTGTGTGTGTCTAAATGAAGGTCAGAAGGACCAAAGAGAAAGCCAAGGCCAGGGAGATGGAGTTCCACTGTCTGGGACAACTTCAGTGTGGTTGCCTCTGTGGCTAAATAGTGAGCATCAATAGAAGAGGCTACATGGGCCTACAGGCTGGGAGTCAACACACAGGTGCTGCAGGCATGAGCTGGCCTTCGTTTTCTACCGCACTCCAGCCTGGAGCTTACTTGGCAGATGGCCCGGGGCTGAGTCAGGGTTTCCCCTTGCCCCTCATGCCCCATTCTGCCTGGGCTCAGCATGCCCCGGCTCCATCATTTCTGCTTTCTAGCGCCATCCCACCTCTCATCCAACTCCTTTCCAACTCCAGGGGCTTTGTCTCAGCAATTCCTCAGTCTCCAGAAGCTCATCTCCACTGACCACTTCTTTTTTATTTTCTTTTTTTGCCAGTCCTGGGGCTTGAACTCTGGGCTTGTACACTATCCCTGAGCTTCAAGGCTAGCACTCTACCACTTGAGCCACAGCGCCACTTCGGCTTTTTCTGTGTATGTGGTACTGAGGAATCAAACCCAGGGCTTCATGCATGCTAGGCAGGCACTCTATCACTAGGCCACATTCCCAGCCCCAACGGACTACTTTTATACTCAAACAGCTTCAGGGATCCTCTGGCTTGAAGCAAACCCTCCAAGTGGAGGAGCTTCAAATTAAAGGTCCTAAAGAATTCTACAGGTCTGAGGGGTGGTTCTTTGTCCCCTGGCTCCTGGACCCCTCTGCTCTCAACCTGTCCTTCCTGGCTGCCACCACTGGCCTGCTCTCTATCTCTATCTGTCTGTCTGTTTCTCTCCTTGGCTGATTCTTGTTTACTTTACTCCTTTGCTAACTGCAAGGACACCTCAAGATCTAACATTTTTCATTCTGTCTACCTGGCCAAAGGAGACCTTCTGCCCCCATCCCTGAGGTGCCCATCTTTGGCTTTATCCCTCCCTTTATCCTGTAGTTGACTTCCCCATACCTGTCCAACACCCACACCCATGGCTCTTTGCCCTTTAAGGTGTTAGTGCTCCACCCCCACGCAGGCCCCCTTCCTGATCACTACAGTGAGATGATGTGCCCATCTGTCCTGCACACCAGGGGTTCTGGGTCAGTCTTCTGTATCTTGAAGCACATGTTCACCAATTACTGCTTCCCCCCCCACCGCCCCCACATACACACCATGCTGTCCTCTGTGGCTCTGTGCCCATCTCAGAAGTTAAATGTTCTGTTTCTCCCAGAGCCTCCAGGACAAGCCTCTGTCCCTTGTTTGGCAATGTTACCTGATACACCTTCCTAGGTGTCTATGTCCTTAGGCCTGTCTAAGTGCCCCTCGTCTTGAGTCCTCTGACTGCCCAATGGACACATTGCATATTCAACACTTTGGAGCAACCCCCCCTCCCCGCACTGTCTCTTGTAGAGATTCTGAGCAGGTGTCTTTAGAGTCAGGCATATCTGGATTTGTTTCTCAGTTCCATCTCTTACTAGCTCTGAAATCTTAGTGGAATGCTTGACTTCTTGGACCTCTCCTCCTCTGTAAAATAATGTGCATAACATTCACTGAGTTGAGAACAGCATGAGAATGTACACAGAATGCAAGAGGCTATGCCTGGCACAAAGTAGGCACTTCATACATGCTCACTTTAAACACTAGGCCTTGTTGAGTGTGCAAATAGTGTACCATAATTAACCAACTACTCCTCATAGCTGCCTGTCTGGAATGGTCTCTAGAGTACCTATTCCTTCCTTTGAGCCTATCCCACCCAGTAGCCAGGTCCATGTCAAGTAGCTTCTTCCACAAAAGCCTGTGATCTCCTAGAAATGGTCAGTGAGTACCAGAGACTGCGGACAGCTCCCCTAGAGAAGGAGGAGTGGTTGTGCTCATGTGATGTCACCCCCCTTCCAGCTGGACTAGTGTTTACAACTCTACTTGTAAAAGAATCACCCTGGAAGCTTTAGAACAAAAGCTGGTACCACACAAATACCTATCCTTCCATTAAATCAGATTCCAGGGGAGGGAAGGCCAAGACCACACCAAATGGGAAGTCTCTTTGTGTTGCTTTTGTTTTTTGTGATAGGGTCTTGCTATGTAGTTCAGGCTGGCCTCGAACTCATGATCCTTCCTATCTCAGCTTCCCTAATGCTGAGATCACAGGCGAATAGCTGGCTTATAGTAAGTCTCTTAAAGATGGGGCCGTACCTTGGTTTCTTCTGCAACCCTCATGATCCTATAATCTGGTGACCAAGCTCAGTGATATTTCTAAGTTGGTTGCATGATAACTTCTTTAATATAAAAATTTAATTATTATTAAGGTATTGTACAGAGGGGTTACCATTTCATAAGTCAGATAATGAGTACATTTCTTTTTGGGGGGCAATGTCACCCTTTCCTTCAATTTTCCCCAGATGGTAATTCTTTAGTCTTTGCTTTTTTTAAATTACAGAAAAGAAATGTTAATACAACTTCCTTAGTAACACATTCATGATCTGAATGAGAGAGATAATTATTCATGCTAATTAATTTAAGTGTGTTCATGAACCATAAAGACCATAGATGTGTGATGAATGAGAGGTGATACTTAAATCAATCAAGTTTGCTAATTACAAATAGCTTGGGGGAAGGCCGGGTGAAGCAGAAATTGGAATAATTGGTGCAGAAATCTCAATAATGTATATTCTCCCTGCCCCCACTGAGCACTAATCATTTAAACTTGGTGACACTTACATGGTTCAAACATATTACACAGTCAACAACTGGGGGATAACCAGACCCTGTTCTTCTTTCTCCTCCTTCCTCCCTCCCTTCCTCCCGTTAACACCTTCAGCAGGAACAAGGTTATCACATCCACGCAAGGCAAAAGGTCTGAAGTCTTAAATCAAAAACCACACTGTCTTAAATGCTTACAGCCAAAGAAATGGAGTAAGAAAGTGTGTGTGTGTGTGTGTGTGTGTGTGTGTGTGTGTGTATGTGTACATGCAGATGTGTATGTGAAAATTATAAGCAAACATCTATCTACTAGCTGCTCCCCTCTGTGCAGTAATGTAAGATCATGATCTATTCAAGCCATTAGGTTCTCAATTGCTTAGGTTCAAGTCCCAACTCTGCAATGAACTTTCGTAGCCCCTAGCAAGTCTGTTTTCTTGCTACTAAATGAGTATGGCAGCAGTATGGTCTGCACATGAGACCAGTGTGAGGATTAAATCCAATGATCTGTGCTTCCACACTGAAGATAGAACCGAGTCCTCAGAAAAAGCTCACAATTGTTCCAAGCCATTTCCCTCTAGTTACCACACTGGGCTTAATGACACTTAGATGGACACAGTTTTTAAGTTATCAACTAGAAACACCTGTGACTACAGTGACTACAGCACCTGCTGTGTATCACTTGACCTTCTTACATCCACATCTCCATTCAGAAATGCTCATTGGGTCACTGTGCTGTGCCATGGACCATGTGGGGTGCTGGGGCTGAGGGGGAACAATCTCTGTCCTTAGTGAGTTTAAGCATTAGAAGATGGAGAAACACACCAGTAGACACTGAGATATGCTGCAAAGGTATGATTGTAAAGAGCTCTGGTCTTGCCTAGACCCAAGCGAAAGACAGTTTCTTAACGATAGCTGCATATCATTTGACACAGCTTGAGAACACTTGGAGTTGCAGATACACATAGCAAAAAGATCAATGTAGGAGTACAAAGCCCAGATTCCCCATTCTAAGTTCTCCATCTTGTGATAAAGTTCGGCAATATTCTCAATGTCAGAGCCTCATGCACAGAATGTATATGAGCATACATTTTGAATTGGGGTTGAGAATGTGCCACCCCTGCATCAGGACTAAGACATCCTGGCCCAAGCTGTTCTAGAGCACCATTGAATCTTCAAGGCCAAAGAGCATGGTGATACAGAGCTTCCCTGGCCCTTGGACTTCGCTCAAGGGACCAATAACTCCAAATAACTCTGAGCCCACTTGAAGAGCACACACAAGTCTCTACCCTGGATCCAATCTGGCCAGCCTACCTCTGCTGGAGGACAGGCAAGCAACATCTGCTTGCAAGATAGGAGTGAATGTTCAGGAGTGTGGGTTGGGTGTCAACCCAGGCCCTCCTAGAGTCCCAGATAGGGATATGGAGGCTGGGGAAAGGCAGGCCACCTGGAAGAGCAGTGCTCTCAAGGTGTCAATAAATTCTAAGTTGGACCTGCCCTCCAGGACCTGGTACACATATCAAAGTAGGCGGATGGTGTTCACTCTACCTTACAAATGGTTCACATGATTCATAACTTACATGCTCATTTAGTGCATACCAGGCCTCTATTTATATGGATGAGACTGATTGAGAGGCACAGAAATTAGGAATTTCCCAGAGAGGTTCCCATTTACCTTTACAAAAATCACTCATTATTGTTATTTAATTTTGTATTGTCAGGGTCTCCATCTGTGCATACCCCATGCAATGATCAAGTCTGAGCAGTTAATGTGCCCACCTACCTTCTCTCCAGGAGTGACTGAGACCCTCCAGACACAGTGGGAGTAAGAAGGGTAGCCATTTGGGAAACCAGGTGCTGAAAAATTTCCTGTTGTGTCTTGCAGGGTCTCTCCACATGCTGCACAAACAAAAGAACAACTGTGATACCGGCACATGCACTTGATTCCTTCCTGAACTGCCCCTGCCCCTGCCCCTGGCCCTGGGCTGCTGGGTCAACCTCAGAATGGCTGGTGAGAAATGAGCCCCGCAGGTGGATGTTTTTCTGACTAGCACAAGTGAAAGTAACATCAACACTCCCAGGTTCTGCAGAAGTCTCGGATCTCAAAGCCTGGGCTGGGTTTGGAGCTCAGCTCATGGCTGGTTCTGTGACATGTGCTGGGTGTTAGTCTGCTTCTCTGAGAAACAGGTAGAGCCAACTAAAGGCCTAGAGGGTGAGTAGAGTCACCTGAATTGGACAATGCAGATATGCTCAATGCGGCCTTTATGATTACTAATAACAACAGCGACTGATCACAGTAAGAACACTGAAGGCAGGTCAGTGAGGAAAAACCAAACAAACCAAACCAAACCATGTTGAAATTCCTTCCTTCCCTCCTTCCTTCCTCCCTCCCTCCCTTCCTTCCTTCCTTCCTTCCTCCCTCCCTC
>NW_012267252.1:885394-1024038 GCF_000151885.1 Dipodomys ordii
GTGTGTGTGTGTGTGTGTGTGTGTGTGTGTGTGTGTGTGTGTGTGTGTGTACACTGGGGCTTGAACTCAGAGAGCATTCTACCACTTGAGCTACAGCTCCACTTCCAGCTTTTACTTTTTGTCCCATGGGTTTTCCTACCTGGGCTGGCTTCAAAACACAATGATCAGATCTCAGCCTCCTGAGTACCTAGGATTATAGACATGAGTCACTGGCACCCAGTTGTGCTATGCTTGTAATTGTTACCCTGAAAAGGAATTTTATACTACACACCTATGAATCACCACATTTTCTAAGCAGCCCAAGCTAACAGCAGGCCTGGGGTGAGAAGACCATGTTCCCTATACCATTCTCAGGAATTTCCTGTGTGCCAGGCCCACAGTTGGGCACTTTATGTGTAATATAACACGCTGGGAGGCAAGTCCATCATAGATGCTGCAAGTGTCCTTTTTGTAAGTGAGAAAACAGAGTCCATAGGTCTGAAGTGACTGGCTTAGAAGACAGAGCAGTAACAGAGTGCCAGCCCTTGAACCCAGACAGGTCTGAAGCCTACCTTTGGGCATCTTGCTCCTTCCAACCAGTTTCCCACTGCTCAAGGATGTGCCTTGATGTGCATTAAATGACATCACTAAGAACACCGAAGGCATTGCAGCCAAAGCAGCAGATGTACCATTGGCTCACACTCAACTCTTTGGAGCTGGGACATCCCAGCTCATTCCTGAGCTGCTAGCAAGGAGCTGGGCTCTGAACTGTCTACAAGAGCCATCCCTAGGTACATTGATTCTAGAATGGACAGCTCCTGACATTGACATTCTACTGCTAAGCTGAAAGTGAGCTGTTAGATGCTTGAGGCAATAAAACAGTCAGCTCTGAGTTCTCCAAACAAAGACACTCCTGTACTAGGGAACTGTCTCCTCATTGCCTGGATCTGTGCCCGACAAAACCTCCAAAGATGCAACTCTTCCTCAGCCTGGGTCTGACAAAGGGAAGGAGGGAGGAACTGCAATAAACCAGAGGGAACAGAGTTGGAAGGAGACAGCTCCATTGTAAAGGGACATGGAGACGGATCCCCAGCAGCAGGAAAAGCTTTGTCCACAGATGACCCTATGTTCTACAGGCTTTTATTGGTTGTGCTTTTAGAGAAGCAAAGACACGGATGGCCCAGCCCAGAAGATATGTGACCAGAGTAATAACCTGGAGTCAAGGAACAGAAAGACTTTTGACAAAATGTCAGGAAAGTTCACCAGTAAGGATCCATAGACCGAAATAGCTTTCTAGCTCAAAGTATTAGAAAAAGAAGAATCTGCTGTTTGAATGAAGGCACCAGGTTTGGCAGGAAGCAGTAGCAAGAGAAATCTACCTCAGGGGGAAGTGCTCTGCTTCTAGCTGCCCATCACACCCAGGTGCTGAGCCCTGGCCAACCTCTTCCTGGAGATTCTAGGTTCTTGGGAGGAGGAATGATTATTTCATGGGTTTGGCCTAAGGAGTTCATCTGCTCAGTGCTGATAAAATCATTTACTCTGACAACAGCCTTAGAAATGGTTATTATCTGGGGGCAAAGGGGATAAGATTATAAAACAGAGATCTTGGAACAAAATAGATATTTAAAGGAAGACAAGAAAGGAAAATGCTGGCTTCTGGCTCTGAGTTCTAGGCCAGAGTTGGCATATAGCAGACATAAACAAGGCTGTGCCCTTCTTCCAGTCTCTATGTACGACAGACGTAAAGAGGGGCCCCAGCGATGCAGAGAAAGAGGAACCCTATTACACTGCTGGTGGGAATGTACACTCATACAACCACTTTGGAAAGCAGTCTGCAGGGTTCTCAGAAAGCTAAATATTGACCTCCCCTATGACTCAGCCATACCACATCTAGGTATCTATCCTGAACAACAGGAACCAGTATACAAGGACATGTGCACCTCCATGTTTATTGCAGCACTCTTCACAATAGCCAGGATATGGAAACAACCCAGATGTCCCACAACAGATAATTGGATCCAAAAATTGTGGTATCTATACGCAATGGAATATTATGCAGCCATTAGAAAGGACAAAATAATGGCATTCGCAGAGAAATGGGTGTAAGTAGAAGAAATCATCTTGAGCGAGGTAAGCCAAGAGCAAAGAGACAAACGGCACATGGTCTCCCTGAAAAGTGGATGTTAAATCTAAAATGTAAGGTGATACGACAAAGTTAACAAGGCTTAAGAAACAAAGGACTTCCACTCATCTGGTTGAATCACTACTAAATAACCCCATGCTGCCGATCACATATATGGTATAGATGTGCACACTGGAGGGAAACCAGGAGGACGACACAGAACTAGAGGGAATCAGGGAAAAACATACAACAGCGGGACCCATCAACTGCACTGGACATTGATCAAAATGAACTAAGCAACTCAATGGCAGCGATGGGAGGGAGGGAACAAGTGGGAAAGAGGGAACAGCTGATGCCACGCAAAACAAAAGATATGTGCATACCACCCAATGTGGAAGAAATAACTGTATCGCAAAGCTCATAGAACTCATAAATGTTATAGACCATGATAGACAATTTGTCCCATGAAAGTTAGAAGGTGTTTGTGACTTTAGCTAAACATCACTATCCCACAATACTGTGAAATTTGGGAAATTATGTAATCACTTAATCACAATAAAGAATTTGGGGAAAAAAAGAGGGGCCCTAGTGAAGTGACTACCACATTTGTGGGTGAACAGAAAGACTAGCAATGAGAACAATAAAGATTCCTTCTCTCATCAGTACCACAGCTCTCCTAGGACCCTCTGAACTCACTCATTAATGTACAAACTTAATAAATATCTATTGAATACCTACTATGTGCCAGGCACCCTAGTGGGTGCTGAGGAATAGAAGAGAATGAGATAGTCTCTGTGCCCAGGGTTCTCAGTCTAGAGAAGGAGAGAACAATGCAGGAGATAAAAATTAATAGGTTAGTTGGGGCACTGGTGGTTCACATCTGTAATCCTATCTTCAGGAGGTTGGGATCTGAGGATCCTAGCCCAAAGCCAGACTAGGCAGGAAAGTCCATAAGACTTATCTCCAATTAACTACCAAAAAGCCAGAAGTGGAGCTGTGGTTCAAGTGGAAGCAAAAAAACTCAAGTACAGCACCTAGGTCCTGAGTCCAAGCCCCAGGACCTGTGCGTGCATGCACACCACACACACACACACACACACACACACACACTTAACAAATTAACAATAATGAAGAAATAAATTATAAAGCAATTTGAAGAGTGATGACAGCTACAGAATAAGACCTAAGCTACTCAACTGGGCCAACTTGACATTCATTCTCTAACAAAATTAATACTTTGCTTCTATGTACCATCTTGAAGCTACTGGGAGAAGAAGTAATATTTGGCGATTCCTCATGGCATATCTTAAACTGGGGTAAGGGTGGGGGAGGTCAGCCAAGTCCCAACACTCACACATTTATTTCTGACATTTGTGGGGTGATCTCTCATCCTTCCCACTCCATTGCTTTTTCTGGGTCTTCCCCTACAAAGTCCCAGAGTCTGGAAGAGGGTGCCCTGCCAGCTTCTGGGTTCCTGTACAGCAATGAATAAGACCATATCTGTCATCCTCTCTCCCACTGCAACAGGAAGGCTAGAACTGAAAGATGCTCAGAGAACACCTGGTTCAGCCTTTAAATGAGGAGACTGAGGCTCATGAATGTGAGGAGAGACACTGTAGCCAATTACGTAGCTAACTGCTTATGGAGAACTGGGGCTGCAGCCCAGCCATCCTACTCTGGCATCAGTGATTTCCATGTTTCACCAAGATGCCCCTTGATGCACTTCAGAAAGATCTAGGAGAAAAGTAAAGAATCCAGAGTGTGTGTGGCTGATAATACCAACTTGGACAAAACTCATCTGTTAAGAGTCATGGGAATCGCCACTTGGCAGGAACTAATGTCAGCACTGAACCAGCTTGTGGCTAGAGGAACAGCATCCTGAGAGAACTGGATGCTGAGATCTAACAATCCTGCCACCCCATCAGTAGGATGCTGATGGTTACTCTCTACTCAAGAACAAAGGACCTTTGGAGACGAGTGTCCCTTTGGGTTCAGGGAGCTGATGTCTGAGCCAGTAGTTCACTTTAATCATTATGCACATGGAGACTCAAGCAACGGGGTATTTTTCTTTGCTGGGATTGTAGGAAGCACAGGGCAGGATTTGCTGCCATCCTCAAGAAAGCACATATGAATTTATCACAGACTTACACAAAGCTTTCTGCTATTACTTTCGCTCTCTTTCTCCCTAGTATTTTCACCTGTTTTTGTTTTTTCCCTTGCTGTACTGGGTAGGTTCTGGGAATCACCTTATACCTCCTTAGGGAAATGAGGAAATACACAAACAGCTAGTTTTTTGGTTTGGGTTTGGTTTTTGTTGTTGCTCTGATACTGGGGCTTGAACTGAGGGCCTTGTGCACTCCCTGGGGCTTGAACTGAGGGCCTTGTGCACTCCCTTGGCTTTTTCACTCATGATGGTGTTCTACTATGTGAGCCATACCTCCATTTTCAGCTTTTTGCTGGGTACTGGAAATAAAGAATATTATGGATTTAACTGCCCATTCTGGGCAGTTTGAACTGGGATCTTCAGATCTCAGCATCCTGAGTAGCTAAGTTTACTGATGTGAGTTGCCAGTACCTGACACAAACAGCTAGTTTTAAGAGGAGACTGGAAAGAAAGCCAAGCAAGGAAAAACATTTGCACTGTGTGCCTCCTTTAAGTAAGGGTGAGAAAACCTAAAAAAATGGGAACTAGTTGGGAAACATTTCTACACACAGAACATGCATGTGACCTAGAAGCAGGGGCAAAACAGTGAACACTAAATATCTGTACAGCACAGCACATCCCTCCAGCTCTCGAGAACAGATCCTGTTGGCACCAGCCTTAAATAGCTGGTTCTGACTATTTGGATAGGAACTATTATTACCTGTGACCTGCAGGCATACGATCCAGGACCTCTTTCTCACTCTGATCCCAGCTACCTGGGCTCCCTTAAGCTTTTTCCTTTCCTTTTGGAATGAGTCAGTAATTTATATCTCTCCGTCTCTGACAAGGCGTCTAATAAACCAACCCCCATCTAGGAGAATGGGAGGCCTCCCTGTTATACAAGGATGTGCTTTGAAGATGCCCGCACTCACTAGAAATTTTATACAAGCCCCAGGGCTATTGTCCCAGCCGACCTCTCCACAGTCTCCCCTTTCCAGTTTGCTGCTTGTGACATTAGGATATGATCGAGTGCCAGCTTCACATTGGGATTCCATCTTATTAGCAGGAGCCTGATTAGATTATATTTCACTGCAGCCCAGAGGCCACTGTATTTCAAGGACAGACAGGCCAGCCGTACTAGGAGCATGCAGAGATCGGCTAGCTCTCGGCAGACCTCAGGAATCCAACCCAAGACTACACAGGCACAATAAAACACAGATGGCCCAAGTGAAGGTTCCGACCTTGAGAAGGTATTCCGGGCGTAGTGCATGATGCTGTCGAAGTCGTACGTCTCACCCAGAGAGCTCACTTCCCCGGCTTCCATTTTTAAGAAATTATACTCCTGACCTGTGACACAACACTCTGTTAAGGCCTTTGAAAACCCAAGGCAGCACCTATAAAGAGGCAGAGGAGGGAGGAGGGCCCAAAAGAACTTCCTACAGCTCCTATAGCCAAACTGCTCAGACACCAGGGTCTGAGGGTCTTGTGGTATTTTGTTTCGTTTTGTTTTTCAATAGATCAGAAATTCAAAACATAGGTAAGTCTTGTGTTCTCTCAGTCCTACTACCCAGCACCTTTTCCTCAAATGCCCCTCAAAATTCTTCATCTCTGTTGGCACTCTGGTCGGCACTCTGCTTGTCTACAAATAAAACATTTTGTCAAAAACCAGGACGGGGGGGGGGGCTCAAGGGGCCCTGAGATCAGTCCCCAGTACTAAAAAGGTAAAATCTGACTTTGCAATTTAGAGAAAGAAAAGAAAATGATTAGAGCTAAATTCAGTGGCAAATATTTCCCAGTTTAGATTCTCCAAAAGCAATCATATAACTCGAGTAGCTCTTTTCATGTTGAATATCTAGTTTTATACCAAGCGATCTAATATAAGATTTTATTTTACATTTAGACATGCTATCCGCCTTGGGGAAGAATACTACGAGGCAGAAAGGCTGAATTTATAGGGATTCATAACCACACTGCAGTTTCAAAAAGATGTGTTGCCAGAGTCATCAAAAACGCCTCGTGAGAGATGCCAGGAGATTTCCTCTTTTGGGAAGCGCTGATCAGTTCTAGTGCTGCTACTGCATTCTGGACAATTCTGTTCCATTCTGGAAATGGGACTGGGTTTCCTTGTCCTTTCCAACTCAGAAAATCATTATTTTGCCTCTGCTCTAACCTACAAGCTTTAGCTGGGAAGATGTCTTCCCAGGAAGGCCACAGGTAGACAGTGGCCATAGTGGGACACACACCTGCAAAGTCAAGTTGCTGTCTCCAACATTTAACTAGCAGCTTTGGTCAGTTCCCAGCAGGCCCTCTCTTTCACTCCTTCATGTCCCTGTGGCTGTTGCCTTCAGACTCCATACAGTCCTCCTTACCTGGCTGGATGTTTTCCCTCATGATGGTAACATGTTGGTCTCTGTCGGGCCGGGTATGTTCATGCCAGAACCCAACCACATGGCCCAGCTCATGAGCCACAATGCCAAACTTGTCACAGTTTTTCCCAATGGATATGGCCTGTGGACCCCCTCCTCGGCGCCCAACATAAGAGCAACAGCTGGAAAATATAGAACACTCAGGTCAGCAGGGCAGGGGATATCCAGTGCAAGAGGCAAACCTTTCCACTCACGCTGCCCTCTGCGTAGTGTGTCAAAGAAATACAGCTCATCAGCAGTAGACGAGATCTCAGTGTGCAACATTCCACCCACTGCAGAAATTCCCTCCAAAAATGCACTGCAGTCTCTCTGGTGGTCACAGATGCTCTTGAGAATCAGAAGAAAGAAATGGCTGGACACTGATGGCTCACACCTATAATCCTAACTCCTCAGGAGGTTGAGATCTAAGCCAGCTCAAGTAGAGAAATCCAAGAGACTCTCAGTTCCAACTATCAGTAAAAAGCTGGAATTGGAGGACAACTCTGGTGGTAGAGCACCAGCCTTGAGAATAAAAGCCAAATGAGAGTGTGAGGCTGTGAGTTCATGCCCCAGTACCATTACAAAAGGAGGAGGAGGAGAAGGAGGAAGAGAATAGGGAGGGAAGAAGGGAGGGAGGGAGAGAGGGAGAGAAAGGAGGAAAGGGAGGGAAGGAGAGAGAGAGGCAGGGAGGGAAAGAAGGAGGGAAGGAAGGAAGGAAGGAAGGAAGGAAGGAAGGAAGGAAGGAAGAAAGGAAATGAAGAAAGAAATAGCTTCCCTCCCTAGAATAAGACCACACCTCGAGTGCTGGGGTGAAGGGCTAGGACATCTCTAAGGACAAGAGACAGGTGGAATTTCTGTCTTTAGAAATGCCATAAATGTATAAAAAGATATTTGCTTTGAAATACACAACTTTTGAAAAAGTTGTATTTTCCCCATCATAAAAAAAATATATATATCAACCTGCCAGGCACTGGTGGCTCACACTTATAATCCTACTCAAGAGATTGAGATCTGAGGATCACAGTTAAAAACCAACCTAGGCAGAAAAGCCTATGAGGTTCTTATCTCCAATTAACCAGCAAACAAGCCAGAAGCAGAGATGTTGCTCAACTGGTAGAGTGCCAGCTTCGAGCAAAAAAAGTCAAGCGAGAGCATGAGGTCCTAAGTTCCAGTCCCATTACCAGCACCAGAAGAAAAAGTGACCTATTTCATGAATAAAGAACAGCTTATCTATTTTGTGATCAGGTATCTTAGTAGAGTCTCTGGGTTTCTAATTATTTTTCAATTGATTTTCTAGGTTTCCTGGGCACATAGTCACATTAATTTTCAATAATGAAAACTTTATCTTACTCCTGCCAATATTCATGTGTTTATTTCATTCTTCTGTCTAATTATAGTAGTGTTTCCAAAACAATATTAAATAACTGTGGTAACCACAAACATCTTTAACTTCTGATTCTAACAGAAATGCTTCTAGAATTAGCATCAACAAAGATGATATTGACTTTTGGTTTGAATATATATATATATTATATATATATATATATATATATGAAAATACACTTATTCTAAAAATAATTCTCATCTATTCCTGTGCTACCTTGGTGACCTTTTTTTAATAACAGAAAATACATGTTGAAGCACCAGATGCCCTTTTTTTGGTGTCTGTACTTGAGCTCAGGGACTTGAGCTCTCTCTTAATGTTTTTCTGCTCAAGGTTAGCACATTACCCCTTGATCCACACCCTCACTTCCAGCTTTTGGGGATGTCCTTAATGCCTAATAGAGGGACGAGGTCTATAAGCTTTTGTAGGTAGTTAAAAACTGCTATCAATCTGATAGATCTACAGAATTAAACTATAGTAATCATAGTCCAAACCCTCTAAAAGTATCTGCTTATTTTTTTAGCCAGCTTGGTGCCGCCCTTCTTGAATTGACAGAAATGAACCAAATATCTCCCTGCCAATGTTTCTGTCCATATCCCCTTGAAATTTCTAGGTTTGTTTTATGATTTTGATGCCATGTTATTTGGTGCATAAATACTTCTGACAGTTACATTCTCACCATAGCCTGTATGCTTTCTCATTATAAACTGTCCTGCTCTTTTCTGACCTTTCAAACAGAAATAGGGCTGGCTGTATAGCGGTGATCAAGTGCTTGTCTGGAATTTTCAAGGCCTTAGGTTCTGTCCCTAGCACTGCAAAAGCAGCTCAAAGTAAAAAAAATGGAAACAAGGTTTTCTTTCTCTTTTTTTGCTGTTTCTCTTTTCTTTTCTTTTTGTCCTGTTTGTTCATTTATATGTCTTTGAGAATAAAAGGGGAGGCCCAGAAATGGAGGGACAAAGGGTGAACAAATATAGCAATGGTACTCACTGGATACTGTTGAAAATGACCTTTACAACTTGTGGGTAGGAACAGGATGCAAAACCCAGGAGAGAGCAAGGGAAGGGGGTGACATTGTCCAAAAAGAAATGTACTCTTTACCTGACGTATGTAATTGTAAACTCTCTGTACAATACCTTCACAACAACAATAAATTTTTAAATAAACAAAACAAAGATTCATCTGTAAATAAAATTATAACCTAGCATTGTTAGTACTTGTTTGTTTGCAGAATTTTGTGTGCATGTATGTGTGTGTGTGTGTGTGTGTGTGTGTGTGTGTGTGTGTATTCTTTGGGGAGGAGCAACATTGAGTATTAAAATAAGGTCTTCACACTTGCTAGACAGGCACTGTGCTGCTTGCGTCATGCCTACCTCTCTTTTCCATTGGTTATTTTCGAGGCAGGATCTCACTTTATGTCCAAGCAGGTGTGGGCTACAATCTTCCTACTTGTGCTCCCTGTCCACTTTGTTGGGGATAATAGGGGTGCACTACTGCACATAGCCATTGTTCTCCTCCTGTAGCTGTGATAACACGCACCTGTCACCACACCCAGCCATTTACTGAGATAAAGTCTCTTGAACTTCTTTTGCCCTGAGCTGGCCTTGAACCATAATCACTCATCTCTGCCCAGAATCACAGGCTTGAGCCATTATTCCCAGCCTTCTGTGCATCGTTCTAGAAGGAGAAATGACCTCATCTGCCATCAGAACCTCAGTAGAGTCACTGATCTAAATCTCTCTCTGTATAAAGCACTGTCCTCTGCTGTTCTGGTGACAGGACTCTCTAGGAACAAATCTGTTTGGAGTCATGCTTTGCCATGGGGACTGTGATTTCAAAGAGGGCAAAGAGCTTATGGCAATCCCGGGACTCCTGTAGAACCCAGCTCACTGGAAATACATCGTGTTAAAGAAACAATTCAAGACTCATTTGACCTCTGACCTGTTGCCTGGGACTCTGGTTAGGTGGCCTTACTTATGTGAACTTACCCACAGGTCCTGTAGCTGAACACAATAAAGCTTTCTTCATCCGTCCTCTCAATGAAGGTCACACAGGTGTGCTTCTCCCAGTGTCTCATTGCCTGCTTGAAAATGGCCCTTTGGCTCCCTGGAAGAAAGAACAAGTGCTGGTCACTTCACCCCTGGGGTCATACCATCCTCAGAGGCTAGGCCATAGCAGAGGAGACAAAGCTTACTCCAATGGCTTTTGAAAACTTGCTAATTATAAGTGCGTTAACTGCTTGCATTCAAAGTATTAAAACTTCTTTTTTGTGTGTGTGTGTCAGTCGTGGGGCTTGAACTCTGGGCTTGGGCATTGTCCCTGCACTCTTCAGCTCAAGGTGAGCGCTCTACCACTTGAGCCACAGTGCCACTTCCAATAGATACCTTCTTAGAAAACAAAAAGGTACTGGAAGAAACTCCCACAATGGTGCAGAAGATATGAGGGTAGTGTCACATTGTCCCTCACAACATACACAGAATGGAGAATAACTTAGCTGTTTACTTTTTTCAGATACCTTAATACTTCTAGTCCAAACTGTTTCTAGCATTCTTACCAAAATAGCAATTCTACTAATTACAGAATAAATAAAATCCTTACAAAAAATGAAATTCTAGTATGTGTGTGTGTATATTAATAATTATGATAAAAGTAATGTAAGTCTTTGCTCAAAAGAACACACCGGACTTGAAAAAACACAGTTAAGGTACTAAGATCAATTTCCCTAGTCATTACCCTACATGCCAATCTTTGGGTGTGTATTTTTCTCTGCAAGCATATTTTGGGACTCCTAGAGAGCTGGGTCAATTCTTAGCCTGATTAGCCTGATTAAGGTTCTGGCACTAGGAAGCCATAAGCAAAGATGAATGACCAGCTTGGGCAGGTCCCAGAACTCCCAAGCTCCAGGCACCTCTGTCTGTCTATATAGTTCTAGGTCTGACTTCTTTATCTGTGGTTCTCAGTGGTTGTGGGGAGTCATTAGGACATCAGCCTTCCTCAATCCCCTTTCACAGTGGAGGCACAGGGCCATAGGGAAGTGAAGCCTCGCCAAGGGCACAGAGAAGTTGGTAAGTTGGTTGGTATGCCTATTGATTCCAGCATTCAACCAGCATAGTCCTAGCTGCAGGCCTGGGGTGGGCAGATGTGTGAGGGCTTGGCTGTGCCAGGCCCTGCCCAAAGTGCTGGACATACAGAAGAGAAAGTGGATGGGAAGGGGAAGATCCTTGCTCCTACAGAGCTTGGGCAGAGACAAAAGTAAAAGAAATACAAGTGATTTTAGGCTCATGGTAAGTGCTGTAGAAGTTATAAATGATGCTGGGAAAGAAGTCCTCAAAACAGCTCTATAAAGTAGAAAACATACACATCCATATCCCCCCCCCATTCAAAGTACAGGGATCAGGGAACAAAGAAATTAAGTCATTTGCCAGGGTGGAGCTAGGATTGGGACCTGGGGAGTCAGGCTACTGATGCCCTCTGGTTACTGCGTGGCGCACTGTTCAGGTAGATGGTGGTAAGAGGGCAGTCAGCCCAGGGGGGTACCCTGGGCAGAGAATGGTAAGCCATCCCATGCAGCTGTTCTGTTCACAGTGCTCACTTACTCACTGTGTAAACCTGTCTGTCCTTCAAGGTCTAGTTTATAAGTATACGACTAAACACATACAGGCTTGTATGCAAATGTACGCAAATGTCTTAACCAAAATATGGTATGTGCAGGGGAGAATTCAGATGATGTAACTCCTTAGAAAAATGAACTCACAGTCCAACAAAGTGAATACCAAGAAGCTGGTACCTGAAATGTGACAGTGGGGGGGGGGGTCAAAGGGAGGAGGCAGCTGAATGAAGAGAGGAAAGGGGCGTAATACAATCATCATATTCACTGTAAATCCAATGAAACTAGGAAAATTGAATGGGGAAGTTAGGTTGGGAGGGGTGGGGAAATGATAAAGAATACATTGTATTTATAAATTGACATGTTGAATGGTAACCCTTTTGTATAACTACTTAAAAATTATATATATATATATATATAAATATATATATATATTGTTTTCTGCCAGTATGGGGGCTTGAATTCTGGACCTGGGCACAGTCCCTGAGCTCTTTTTGTTCAAGGCTAGCACTCTACTACTTGAGCCACAGCTCCAGTTCTAGCTTTTTCTGTGAAGAGTCTCATGGACTTTCCTGACCAAGCTGGCTTAGAACCGTGATCCTCAGATCTCAGTCTCCTGAGTAGCTAGGATTATAGGCATAAGCCACTGGCACCCAGCTAAAAAACATATATATTTTTTAAAAGACTAGAAGAATAATATTCCTCACTAATGAAGCTTTACGAACAAGGTTTTTTGTTGTTAGTGTTGGTGGTGGTGGTCATGGGGCTTGAACTCTGGGCCTGCACACTATCCCTGAGCTCTTCAGCTCAAGGCAATTGCTCTACCACTTGAGCCACAGCACCACTTCCGGTTTTCTGGTGGTTAATTGGAGATAAGAGTTCCACAGACTTTCCTGTCCGAGCTAGCTTTGAACTGCAATCCTTAGATCTCAGCCTCCTGAGTAGCTAGGATTATAGGCCTGAGCCACCAGCACCCTGCCATTTTTCTTTCTCTCTCTCTTTCTCTCACTCTTTCTTTCTTTTGTCGATTGTGGGGCCTGAACTCTGAGCCTGGGCGCTGTCCCTCAGCTCTTCAGGTCAAGGCTACCACTCTACCACTTGAGCCACAGCACTACTTCGGACTTTTTCTGCTTATGTGGTACTAAGGAATCGAACCCAGGGCCTCATGCATGCAAGGCAAACACTCTACTACTGAGCCACCTTCCCAGCGCCCCCCTCTCTTTTTTTTAAAGGACATATCCCCAACAAGGACAGTACTTTCCCTGAATGTGATGGACCAGGTCCCATGGGTGTGAGGGATGTCCCAGCATCTGCTCAGCCTCACCAAGTCTCTCCTACTTATACTCAGGAGTCCAAATTGCCTTTCTTAGGATACTGACCTGTGAAGTTCCCTCCGATAACATATGGAATGACCCCTCCAGGCCATATCCTCTCTGTCCTCGAGGTTGTGGCTCTGCGGACCCGGGCAGAGAAGGTCTTGATTGTCGCTTTGGAGGTGTCAGAGCTATGCAGCAGTATGGTTTCCTCCTTGCCATCTGCAAGACATTCAGGCACAGTTACTCTGCTCTGAGTGCACTGACCACATTGTTTACAACTGCATTTGCTATGAATGTACAGAAGGGGGCGCTAAAACTTGAATCCTAAAGGGGGCATTTTACCTGTCTAGGGCTTTGAGTCACTACTGGATGGTAGTTTCTGGATGGTGAGAAAGTGTAACAAGTGTACCTGCTTCTGATGGATCTGGTTTCTGTGAGATTTTGAAACAGTCCCCTTGGGGTCACAGAATCAAGTGGGCCCAGATAATTTTAAGCCATGGGGTGGGGGTGGTGGATAGAGCTTGGGGTGAACTTTCTTCTCAGAGCCAAAAGCATTTAGAAGAGCAAGCTGAGACTGCCAATTTTCCGAAATAATTTAGTCAGGATATTGGAAGAAAGAAAGAAATTCTTAGAAAGATGAACCTTGTGGAAAGCAGGGCCTCATAAAATCCCAGCACTTCACAGCCTCTTGGAATATCTGGCCCTTTAAGAGTAGAATGGAGCTGGTTGTGTGTGTGGTGCATAACTTCATAATTGTACTCCTAGCGCTTCAGCGGCTGAGGCAGAAGAATCTTGAGTTCAAGGACAACCTGGGCAATACAGCTACCATAGAGTCACAGTCGTCAACCTTTAAGAAAACATTTTCATTGATATTTTATACCAGCTATGTATCACCAGCTAGGAAAGATATCAGAGTTAAAAGAGAGAAATCCGGAGTCCAGGTGTAGTGAAATCACATAGAGGTTTAATGTTTGGGCTCCAAGTGGTAGGCTTCTGAAAAATAGCTTTTAAAATTATTTTCATGGGTTTACTTCATTAGCTTTATTTACCTAGCTACTTACTTCTCTTATTATTCTTATGATTTCTTTATATATTCTTTTCCTTTTGTTAAAAACTGAGGTGTGATTCCTAATCATAATATTTATCCTTACATAGGATTCAATTCAGTGGTTTCTAGACTATTCGCAGAGATGTGCAACTATCTAGTTGGTGCAGGTCTGGGACAGTAAAGCTACTTCCTTATTGTCAGTGTGTTCATCATTCAAAAAAGAGCACCTACAGCCATGAACAACCACTCCCCGGTTCTCCCTTCAGGGCCTGGAAACCAGTAACCTACTTTGTTCTGATGGATCTGTGTTTCTATTCTGGACATTCATATGAATGGAATTACACCACACATTCTGTGTCTGGATCCTTTCATTTGGCATCTTGTTCTTTTCTTTTTCACGTTCATTCGTATTGTAACATGAATCAGTTCTTCATTTCACTTGACAGCTGAATAATATTCCATTATATGGACAGACCTCAACTGCTTGTTTCCTCCTTTATTTGGCTCCTATGAATAAAACTACTACAAGCATTCATGTACATATTTTTTGGTGAGCATAAATTTTCAGTTTGGTTGGGTATATTGCTAGGTCAAATGGTAAGTTTGTTTTAGTCTTTTGGGTAATTATCAGATTGTTTTCCACAGCAGTTTCCCTATTTCACAGCCGCACCAGAAATGCACTACAAGGTTCCTTGCCAACAGTTGTTATTGTCAAATTTTTTTATTATCATCTTCCTAATGGATGTGTAGTTGTGATTTTTATTTGCATTTCCCTTGTAACTAATGATTGTAAACATCACATCATGTTCTCTTTGGTCATCTGTGTGTCTTCTTTGGAAAAATATTTCTTTAAATCCTTTGTCTACTCCTTATCCTCTTCTTTCTGTGTTACAATTTTTTTTATATGCTATGAAAATCAAACCTTAATCAGATACATAAGTCCCAAATACATTCTCTAGATGATAAGTTTTCTTTTTACTTTCATAGTAGCATCCTGTTATGTTATGGATCTTAAGTATTCCCCAAGGGTACACCTGTGTAAGCCTTGATCACTAGTCTGTGGCACTATTTTCTAATAGTTAGACTTCTCTAATGGGTAGAGCCAAGTAGAGGAAGTTAGGTCATTGGGCCGGTATCCTTGCATTGAATATTGGGACTCTAGGCTATCCTCCTCTTTCCTTTTTGCCAGACTGGCCTTGAAATGTGATCTTCCTGATATCTTCTGAGATTAGAGGCACAAACCACAGACCCAGTTCTCCCTTTCTATTCTGTAGCATTGCCTTTAATTAATTTATTTATTTAATTTAATTTTATATTTTTTTTCGGTTGTGGGGCTTGAACGCTGGGCTTGGGCGCTGTCCCTGCACTCTTCAGCTCAAGGTGAGTGCTCTATCATTTGAGCCACAGTGCCACTTCCAGTTTTCTAGTGGTTTATTGGAATAAGAGTCTCATGGACTTTTCTGCCTGGGCTGGCTTTGAACTGTGATCCTCAGATCTCAGCCTCCTGAGTAGCTAGGATTACGGACATGATCCACCGGTGCCCAGCTGCCTTTAATTTTTTAATGTTATACTTGATCCAACAAAGTATAAAGAATTGGTGAAATGGAATATAGAGCTGAAGAAAACAGAATCTCTAGTCTTCTAGTCTTATTCTGAGAAATACACAATTTCTCTCTCTCTCTCTCTCTCTCTCTCTCTCTCACATACACACACACACACACACACACACACACACACACAGAGAGAGTGAGACCAAAGGAGGATACTCTTAGGAGAGAAACAGAAAGGCATAATACCTATGTGCATCTGATCATACAAAATAATATTTATCAAAATTAATTCCAGAAAATTAAAACAGGAGGTTTTTTTCTTTTTGCTGTTTTTGTTTTCTTTCTCTTTTTGTTCTGCATGTTCATTTATGTCTCACAGAGTAGAAGGGGAGGCACAGAAATGGAGGAACAAAGGATGAACAAATGCAGTAATGGTACTCCCTGGGCACTATGTTGAAAATGAACTATACTGGGCTGGGAATGTGGCTTAGTGGCCGAGTGCTTATCTATCGTAGATGAGGCCCTAGGTTCCTTGGTATCACATAAACACACAAAAAATAAATAAAATCATTTTTAAAAAAGAAAATGAACTATATAATTTGTGGATGAGATGGGAGGTAAAAACTGGGAGAGTGTGAGAGAAGAGATGACATTGTCCAAAAAGACATGTACTCTCTACCTGACTTACATAACTATACCCCCTCTATATCACCGTTACAATAACACTTACATTTTTTACAATGCTCAAAACTTGAAATTTTTATTTTGTATTGACTTCCTTTAAAATTTCTACTCTAGTCTTCATTGTCAATGGTTTTGTTGAATGTTGATTCCCTTCAAATCCATCCATTTTCTTGCTCACTGTTACTTCCTGCTTTCCATTTCTCCTGTCTGGAAGTATATCTTCTCAGACTCTTCTATGATGGCAATAAATTCTGTCTACCTGTACCTGTCTTATCCTCCCTTTTCCAAAGCAATGCATGGAGGAATATGCAATATCTGTCAGTTTAGATAGACAGATACCTTTCTCTCAGCTCTTCAAAGAAAGCATGCCCTCCCCCACCCATTATGCCTTGTCACCTTTATCTTTGTCAACAAGAGATATCTTTTGTGTGTGTGTGTGTGTCCAGTTTTGTGGCCTGAACTCTGGGTCTGGGCACTGTCCCTCAGCTCTTCAGCTCAAGGCTAGCGCTCTACCACTTGAGCCACAGCGCCACTTCCGGCTTTTTTCTTTTTGCTTATGTGGTGCTGAGGAATCGAACCCAGGACCTCATGCTTGCAAGGCAAGCACTCTACCACTGAGCCAACTTCCCAGCCCCGAACAAGAGATATCTTTTTATGATTATCTGTATATGCATTTATTTTACTTCTCATTTTGGGAGGCCAATCAGTACCATTCTTTCTTCTAGAAGTTCTATATCTTCCTTCAATTCTGGAAAAGTCTAATTCATCCAACAGATTTATTTGACCTCTTTCTAATCTTTGTATGGGAGTCCTCTCACATTCTAGAATTGCTATTGATTATACATTTTGGATATTCATTCTAGAGCCTCCATGTTGCTTTGCCTCCCCTCGCCCCCCCCCCCACATTTTTATGTCTTTTCTCTCAGTGTTGAGATTTAGATGAATGATATGCAAGGATTTTCTACTTCCCTTTTTTTCCCTCATTAACTGTGTTCAATATATTATTTTTCTGATTTCAGTTTCAATGAATATAGTTATTAGTTGTTGAAATGCAGCTAGTGCTTTTTCCACAGTGTCTCTTTTCCCCCATTATTATTTCAACTTCTTCCTTTGGCTCAAGACTCATTTCAGTCATAGTCATTGTCATTCCACTGAGATACCATTTTTTCCAATTTATTGTGCCTGCCAGTTCTCCTCCATGGACTAACTTTTGGGTCCTAAGTTCATTTTTAGGCAAGTGCTGTGTGCTTTGGCTCATGGATGCAATTGTATTTTGTATGCTAATAAGGGTTGTGGGATTCTATGATTCCAGATCAATTTTGTGTTAGCTTCTCAGTCTGGAGTTTCCACATAGAGAAAGTATGATTTTACATCTGCATGTGGAAAAAGCTTTGGGATTGAGTGTATGGTAAAGGAGAGCTTGCCCTTACAGCCCGGGATGGATAGCAGCATCTTTTTCCTGTCCTCTGAGCATCTCCTTTGAGGGCATCTATTTCATGTGAGGTTTCAGTCTTTGCTTCGTGTTTCACATGGGATTAAAGCGCAGCTCCTGAACCTCCGTAGGCATTAAGATTACAGCTCCTGACCTCTTAAGTCACAATCCAATTTCAGTACCTGCCTGGATGCTCTATCACCTGACATTTACTTCTATGAGCTAACATTCCCTGTTCATTCCTAATCCTGGCCATTTACCCTCTTTCCTTTGACCTCAACTGTGTTTATAATTTAGAGCAGGGAAAGAATAGTTCTACACTGCCCCCCCCACCCCCACACACACCATTTCTATGCTTGCAGAAAGGGTTCCTACCAGTTCAGTTGGTTGGCGGATCTAGAAAGTTCGAATGTAATACACTTTCAAACCTGAAATTAATTGTTTTACTGCTGGAATTTCTAGAACAGAAGTCATACACTTGCAGTCTTGGGATCAACCCAACCCACAGATGTGTTTTGTTTGGCTTGGACACTTTTGGCTCACAGTATGTTTTTTTTTTTTAAATCTCACTCTAGAAGCCAAATTTTAAAAGTCATTTCACGTACTAATTCAAATTTTCTTTATAAATGGTGAAAGTCAGCCCATCTCCCACTATGGTACAACCCACCAAAGTGAAGGGGCATCTGCTCCACATCGTCCCTGTTCTGCCATTTGTCAGACCCTCTCTCCCAGGTTTCACTGCTCCATCCAGCTCATTTGCTCATTTACATGCCCTTATGAATATTCTAATTTGTGATGCCAGCCCTAAAATCCATTGCCTTGGGATTTCAACTGTTCAAGTGGACCTAAATCTCCACGGGGGCAGGAACCATGGCCAGCTTGTCTAGCACTATGCTCCATACACGGCAGTGCCTGACTAGTGCTGTGCATTCAATATTTTTGTAATTTGGATGAATGAATTAGAGAATGGACAAGCTATTCTAAAAATAAACAGCCCAACAGTCCAAACAATTCTGTGGCAGAAACCTCTCTAAAATGTTGGCAGCAACGAAAGCCTTAATGTTTACATCCTGAGAATTGTGTCTTAAGTAATCACAGGCAGCGATGTAGCAAGTGGAAGTTTGTTATTCATTTCCCATATGGTTTTCAACAAGTCTCTTAATTTTCCTCTCCTGCCAATTCTCCTTTGGAGAATGGGCAAAAATACTTCTCTATTCGAGGGAATAACAGTAAGACATCCCATGTTGCTCCCACAAGCTGTGCTATATATACATGTGACCTAGCATTGTAAGGGCTGCTTTTATGCAGCCGAGACAGCATGGGAAAATCTTAAGTGCACCTGGAAAGAGACTGGGGTGTAATTTCCAGAGATGGATTATTGAATGACAGCTTCCCCTTCGGTCCAGTGAGAAATTTAATTTGCTGAGGACTCAACACAGGAAGCATTTGCCTATTAAAAATATGTCTAAACAGATGTTCTGCTTAGCCTGGAAGAAGGATCTTAATGCAACTGTCATTATTGGATTTTCTTGGATTACTACTATCTGGAATTGGAGTCCAAATAGAAGGATGTAATTATTTATTATGGCCAAGAGTCTTGCATTTGAAGAGGAGCTCAGGGGCGTCTGAAAGGATTTACCACGCTAGGGGTAGAGTGGGGGGATAGAACACATTTAAATTCCCTGGCTCTGAGGATGGACCCTGTCTTCCATGAAGGAGCAGAGCAGCCATTGCTATTCAACGTTCCATTTCCAGCTGAAGGCACAGACGTGTCATAAACAGAACCAGGCCTGACCCAGCCCTCTCAAGCGAGGAACTGCAATTTTTAGATTAGGCAACTGTTCATTCCCGCACCGGAAGGAAATACTGTGACTGTGCAGCCATCTGTAAAATCCTCACCCCTGAGTGATTGGAAAATGTGCACCTTGCCTGCCACGATCCTGAAGGACTAAAGAACAGCGCCTTGGTGAAAGGAAGAACTATAGATTATTCTCCACAATGGCTTTTAAATCTGGCTGCACATTAAAATTAAAGTGGGAACTGGGAGCCACTGGCTCATGCTTCTAATCCTAGCTACTTAGGAAGCTGAGATCTAGGATCTCGGTTCAAAGCCATCCTGGGCAAGAAAGTCCATGAGATTCTTATCTCCAAGTAGCCACCCAAAAAGCCATTAGTGAAGCTGCGGCTCAAGTAATAAAAGGCCAGCCTTGAGCAAAAGTTAAGGAATTGCACCTAGGCTCAAGTTCAAGCCCCAATAATAGTACTAAAAAAAAAAGCAGCAAATTGAGGAGCTTTAAAAAAAAAGTCCTGGTTACTAGTGGCTCATGCCTGTAATCCTAGCTACTCAAAAGGCTGAGATCTGAGGATCACAGTTAGAATCCAGCCCAGGTAGGAAAGTCTGTAAGACTCATCTCCAATTAATCACAGAAAAAGCTCAAAGTTGTGCTATGGCTCAAGTGGTAGAGTGCTAACCTTGAACACAAAGGAGCTCAGGGACTGCACCCCAGCCCAGAGTTTGAGCCCCAGGACTGGGGGGAAAAAACAGTCCCGGTTTCTTCCCCTTGTCCAGAGATTATGACCCAACTGCATAGAGTAGAGTTTGGCAGCTGCAGTTTTTAAAGCTTACCGTCAGTGACAAAACTTGGTGATGTTGAGGAGCAAGTGATACAGATGAAAGGTTAAAACGAAGGGGTTAGGGACAGGGGAATTTAAGCTTAAGATAAATGCCACCACTTTCTACCTGTGTAGCTTTGGACAAACCACTTGGGCCTCGGAGCCTGACTTCCTGCTGCATGGCTGTGAGAGGAACACTATATCTGGCAATGAAAGCAAATGCTCAGGGTAAGGAAGGCTCAGGGTAAGGCTGCTGGAGAGCAGCAGTTAGCACCATGAAGGTCTGCTCTCAAGACAGATTAAAACAAGGGGCTCAAGTGAGTGGTTATACCCAAATAACTGCCACCAGTAACACTGGAGGGTGACAGGTTAGTTGTCAGATTCCATTATTCTTTGCTTTTGCACCCAAAGCCTTAGGGCCTGTATCTAAAAGTGGAAAGCCCATTCTCTTTTATGAATATGCTTCTGGAATTCAGTCTCGCTCCAGTCACAGCTTCGTCCATGGAGCAGTTACACACCCCATTTCATTAACCCCATTACAACCCCAAATGTGTTCTGAGAGCCCGGCTCCAGGGAAGGGAGTCCTCTCACCAAAGGCCATGCTGGGGTTACTGAGGGAGCAGTTCCAAAATTCACCCCTCCCCAAGGCTGCAAACACAAATCCCACCGTCAGGGCTGAAGGGAGCCACATAATGCCAGGAAATAAATCTCTGCTGAAATGAGCAGGCCTTGAGCTCCCCCTCCTTTCTCCTGCTTGGGCGGTCTCTTGTTCTGGGGTGGCGGAAGAAGGGCAGGTTGCAATTAAAGAGGAATCTGAGACCCACACACATTATCTTTAATTTTAACCAAAACAAGAGGCACCCCAAGCTGGTGTCCAAGAGTGTCCCAAAGGTATAGCATGGAAAAGACAGGAAGGATGGAGGAAAGAGCATCACAAGTCTGTCCTTGCTGCACCGCTGGGGTCTTCTTCCTCCTCTGGCTTGCCTTGGATGCTCAAACAGCTGCTGGTGTGCTGCTAAATAATACAGAGTGGACGCATTGGCCTAGACTTGACATTATTATCCCCTTCAAACCAACAGGCCCAGCTGGGGGACTGCACACTATGAATCTTGCCAGCCTCAGAGGTGTGTGGGTATGGGGAGAGCGTCATTATCATCTACCTTAAAAAGTTTAAGGCCTTTTGCTGCCAATGCGCGTCCTGTACGCAACCCAGCTAGAGGCCGAATTTTAATGGACTGCAGCCTCATTCCTTCCGGTCCTTCTTTTGTGATTGTGTTTCTGTGCAGCTGTTGAACAGCTGTGGAATCCCAGTCCAGAGGTGGATGATGTGCTCTCAGTGTTGTGGAGTGTCAGTCTTGGAAGTGGAGGTGGAGAGAAAGAAGGGGAAGAGCTATATTCACTGAGCACCTTTACAATCTTGGCATGGCTTCATGTAAATATTATTTCTAATTCTTCCAAGCCTCTTATGGGAAATTGGATAACTCATCCAGTGACAGCTATCAAATGGTTGGGCCAGGGCTCAATCCCAAATGTGTGTGACTCTCTCAGTTTAGTTGGTTGGGTTACTTGATAGCCTCAGGCGTGATATATATACTTAAACTCTGATAACAGCAATTGATGGTGAGGAAGTAAGATGAAATACTAATCTCCAGATATGGCCACTTGTCTGCGAATTCATGCCGAGTCTTCCTACCGTAGCATCTACTTCCTTTTCTTTGAGCTTGGGGCTGGCCCTTTGGCTTGTTTTGACGGTGGCAGAAGTAGTTGTTTGGTTCAGGACTAGCATCTTCTGCTTCTTCCTTCTGGGGAAGCAGCCACCATTCTGGAGCAAGTCTCAGGCAAGACAGTAATGAGGGGTCAGGGCCAGGTGAAGGCATACTGGTCACCAGGGGTGAGTCATGCTACTGTGGGACCCTTCATCCAATCTAGTTGTGAGGCCAATGCAGTCAAATGAGTGACCACAGGATGAAGAGATACCACTCGGGTTAGGTAGCCCACAGAATCATAAAAGATAACAAGGCATCATTTAAAGTAAGGCATCATTTCAAGGGTGGTCTGTGCAACAATAAATAATATAAATAGTAGAGGAAGAATAAGATGTGGTATGCATATCACTGCAGTGAAATAACCAACCCCTCTGGCTTCATGCCCACAGCCTGGAGTCCATTTTTACCACCAGCTACTGCTTGTCTGTAGCCATATGTGACCATAGGATTCTGATATTTAAACATTATTCTTACTGGATGCCAGTGGGTCATATCTGTAATCCTAGTTACTCAAGAGGCTGAGATCTGAGAATCACAATTTGAAGTCAGACTGGGCAGAAAAGTTCATGAGATTCTTATTTCAATTAAGCCAGCAAAAACTAGAAGTAGAGGTGTAGTCCAAGTAACAGAGTACTAGCCTTGAGCAAAAAAGCTAAGGGGGAGCATCCAGACCCTGAGTTTATGCCTTAGTGCTGACACACACACACACACACACACACACACACACACACACACACACACACATTATTCTTTTGCTCAACAGTTAACCTTACATAGAAGGAACATTACTGCCATGTGCTACCCTTAATTCCTGCAGAGGTGAGACAAAGTCCTGTGGCCATAAATCACTGTGAATGGGAAAAGCTTCTCCAAAAACAAGACACTTCAGTGACTGCCAAGCTAGAAGCTCTTAGGATTGGCGGACTGCACACATTTATGTCTGAGCCTTTATGGCCCCAGGGTCATTCTGGACAGGCTCCAAATGACAGGTGGCCCTTGCCTGCAAACAACAGCCACCATCCTTCCCTCTTCTCTTGGTAGCCCACGGGTCTCTAGTTCACACAATCCCCAGCTCCTGCCTAGCTGTGTTTTCCTCCATGTCCACCAGTCTCTCTCCTTCACCAAGCTGCCTTGTTCTCCAGTCTTTACCTTCTCTCCTCTCAGACCTTCAGAAGCTTCAACTCACAAGCCAGATTCCTGGGAGATGACTCAAACCAGAAAAGCAGAATTGACCTGACGTTCATAAAGTTGGCTTTTACCAGAGTTTACCTGAATCCCTAAGCAACAAATGACACCCCTCCCCCAAACTCCACTTTCTTTTATTTTCTGGTAACAAGCTGTTGTTCCATTCCACCAAAGAAAAACACTTTTCTTGTGCCCACTGACTCAGTTGCTTAAACTGAGGCTCAAAAAAGAGCTGCCAGGGGGCTGGGAAGGTGGCTCAGTGGTAGAGAGCTTGCCTTGCATACATGAGGCCCTGGGTTTGATTCCTCAGCACCACATAAACAGAAAAAGCCGGAAGTGGCGCTGTTGCTCAAGTGGTAGAGCACTCGCCTTGAGCTGAAGAGCTGAGGAACAGGGCCAGGGCCAAGTTCAGGCCCTATGACTGGCAAAAAAAAACAAAAACAAAACTACAACAAAAAAAGAGCTGCCAAAGACTATGAGCAGGGGACAGTGAATAACTGATCAATGAGTACGGGAGGGTCTCTTAGAGTGACAGAAAATTTTGGCAATAGACAGTGCGGATGGTCACACAGCATTGTAAATGTACTTAATGCCACTAAATGACATACTTTAAAACGTTCGTAAGAGATAAGTGGGTATAGTGGTGCATACCTATAATCCCAGCACTTGGAAGGCTGAGGCAGGAAGATTATGAGTTTGAGGCCAGCTTGGGCTACAAAGTGAGATGTTGTCTCAAAAAAAAAAATGTTAAAATGGCAAGCTTTTGGCTTGTCTGTATTTTGCCATGATGAACAAATAAATAAAAGGCACTCAGAGACTTGGGAGGGCTTCATATACATACCCTTTCTAGCTGCCTGGCTGCTGGTGTTCGAAGCTGAAGCTGTTGTGTTTAGCCAGTTCTCAGACGCATGCTCTTCCAGCCCACCTAGAAGAAGAGGAGAAAAGGGGATGAAGACAAAGCTTCACAGCAGCATCAAAAACAAGGGGGCAAGCCCACCACAAGCAGAGTCACTATGGACCAGCAGAATTTGTCTAGCTACCATTTGCTAACACCTATGATGTTCTGGGCCCTGGTTTAGATGCCAAGGTTTGTTGTTTTTTTTTAAATAATCACATACACCATTCATAAATCAATGAAAATATTATTCTTGATTGGTCAAGGGTACTCAGAATGAACTTTCCAAGTCAACAAACAAGTCCAAAGTCAGCTTCCTCAACATTCCTACAAGACTAAATGCAAAGAGGCAGCTGCTGGCCTGGGGCCCCCGAGGGTAGGAGACAGCGTTGCTGCAGCTGGATGTGTGACGAACTGGACAACTGCTGCCCTGATGCTCTGGGCACTGGCAAGGCACCGTGGTGTCCTCTAGGGGGAGAGTCTCCTTTAGGAAATTGCTGGGTTTCATTCATAAACTGGACTCTGCAGACAGTGTGCCCTCTGAGAAGAGCCAGGCTCATATGGGCTGTCAGTGGCCACCATCTACACGTGTCCACATTTGTCTCCACCGGGGGAATGCCAACCAGCAAGCCTTTGTTAGTTCTGCTGTGTCCAATACAGCTGCAAGCATCATGGATCCAGCTGTGAAGAAGACCCTGCTCGTGCTGTGCCTGCCCAACACGTGTATGTTCTTAATGGGGAGATGGGTTAGAAACAGCAAGTGAGAAAACAAGTGAACAGATGAGTACAGGCTCAGAACATGTTCTAGAGGATCGCTGAATACCCATGATTACTATGCACAGTGCACAATGACCAGTCATGGAACCAGCCTAGTGCCTAGTGTCCATCAGAAGATGGACAGATAAAGTATAGTACAGATAACACAATAGAATACTATTCAGTCATTAAGAACAAAATGATGCCATCTGTAGGGGAAAAAATGATGAAACAAGATTATCACAGTAAGTAATATACTCCCGACTAAGAAAGTCAAATGTCACGTGCTTCCTTTCGTAGGTGCAATCTAGATATAATCAACAAAAAGGCCGTGAAAGGGAGAGGATACTAGGGGGCAGGAAGTGGGAAAGGACAGAATGACAGGGCAGAATGTGATCAAAGTGTGTTGTATGCATGCATGAAAATGTCATGATAAAATCCACTTAAAATGTCTTGCAAGGTTAAAAGGGAGATGGGAAAGAGGGGGATAAGAAAGAACTAGAAGGGGTGAATGTGATTAAAGGGCACGATATGCATGCATGGAAATATAACAATGAAACCCTGCTTGAACATGTCATATGTGCTTACAAAATGATTTTAAAGAAGAAAATGCTATGCAGATCACCGTGTGAGGGGGGTGGGAATGGAAGCGCTGTGAGCATAGTGGTGGGGGACAGCCTCTGTGAAGGCAACTCTGGATGTTAAAACGTAAGACAAGAGGGCTTGCTGGGTGCTGGTGGTTCACCCCTGTCATCTTAGCTACTCAGGAGGCTGAGATCTGAGGGCTGCAGTTTGAAGGCAGCCCAGGCAGAAAAGTCTGTGAGATTCTTTTCTCTAATTAACCAGCAAAAGGCCAGAATTGGAGTTGTGGATCAAGTAGCAAAGCACCAGCCTTGAGCAAATAAAGCTCAGGGACAGCTCTCAGGCTCTGAGTTCAAGCCCCAGTAGCACTGACATGTGCATATATGTGTGCGTGCACGCACGCACACATACATACATACATGCACAAAACCACCACAATTTCTCCAAATCCACAATGACAACCCCCCCCCAACCCCCAGAGCTCCATCCATGTGGCAAATAATATTACAAAATTATTTTACAAATTTTACAAAAGAGAAAACAAGGTGACTAGTCCAGGGCTGCTGGTCTCCTGAGGGGACACTGGGTGCTCAGGACATGGTCTCCTCGTCAGAACCCTTACCCAGAACCCAATGTGGCCCCAACATGATTGGAGACAGCAACTGGCCCCTGTACCAACTCCCCAGGGCGCCTTCTTCCCTCTGGTGGCTCTGCAGGAGCTGCAGCTGCCAGGCCTCCTGTAGACAGGTCCCCTCCTAATGACAGGAGGCTCCCCCACTGCATCCTGCTCCTTCTGCTGCCTTTCTGGCCAACTCGGAATCCACTCATACACTCCCTGCAGCTGCCGGGGCCGGGGCTGCCAGCTCCTGGCCCTCGGGTATTCTTCCAGTTGCAATATCATTTCCTCTCAGGCTAAAGGTCAGGGGAAATCCTGATGGTGTGACATGGTTCGGCAGCAGAGGAATGTGCCATCTGTGAAGGGAAAGTGAGCTGCAGGAGGCTCCTCTCCGCTACACAGGGATGGATGAGAACTTGGGCGTTAGCATCCTCCATCTGTTAAATGGGCTGTTGTAAGGACCAGATGAGGTAATGGGTTTGTTTAGGCATGGGTTCATTTAACAAATATTTATCCAACACCTGCTACAGGCCAGACATTGTTTCTGCTTTCCGGGATACAACACAGAAGAAACTCTACCCTGACCTCATAGAAATTACATTCTGATGGAAGGAAGAGGAAGACCTCATAAACAAAGAAGCAACAAACAAGTTGGTTGTTCATAAGTGTTATGAGGGAAATAAGTGAGAGTGAGGAGACCAAGGAATGCTAGGGATGAGGGGCTGCCATTTCATTTCTCCGAAAAGAGAGAGGAAAAGTCTGCCATATCTGGAGAGGAGCATTCAAACGGACAGCACAGCTAGTAGAATGGGTCTAGGGTGGGTATGTTCGAGTATAGGCTGGGGTATGACAGGAATGAATGAACAAGGTTAAGAATGGCAGGCAACGAGGTCATGGGCAAGTGGCTACAGAGATAGCTCGTCGGGGATCTTGCTGCCATTTTTAGGACTCTGAGTGATCTAGATAAGATTTAGGGGATATAAGAGGTGTTTTGTATCTGCACAGCTTTGTATGTGACAGGGATTATTAATAGTAAGCAGGAGGGGACAGAGTTGCTGAGCTCTGAAATAAGATTCCATATAAATGGAAGCCCAGCATGGATGGTTGGCAAGTCTTGCTTAATTCCTGCAAAAGTGGGGGAGGGGGGTTTTGTACCCGGGACCAATCCTGGTTCAAGGTGCGCTGGAATGACACATGGCTGTACTGGAGGGAGTCATGCTGAAGCGGGCAGATGTGTGTGTGTGTGTGTGTGTGTGTGTGTGTGTGTGTGTATGTGAAAGAGAGAGAGAGACAGAGAGAGAGAGAGTTAGAGATTTGTTTCTCTTCGATTTTGAATAGTTGCAAAGTTCTGGAGTTGAGGAAGACCAGATAACCCCCAGTTCCTGGATATGACTGAAAGAACCAATGTTTGCCAAAGGCCAATCAAGGGTTGACCCAGTTCTAATAACAAGTCCAAGCACTTTCCTGACCTGGAAGTTTGTGGCCTCATAAAGACCCTAGAACACCTCATCTTAGGGAACAAGGGCAAGGAGATTTGCCTGAACTAAGGGTCCAGAGGGGTTAATAAGGAAAACAGCTGGAGGGGACGCTGTGTGGAACCCACCATCCTTCTCAGCAGTCTCAGGCCAAGGAATAAACAAGAGCAATTGAGGAGCCCGGTAGAAGCAGCAGTTCCTGGGGGCCATAGAGGGATACTGTCCAGGTCTGTGAGAGAACACAGTTAAGAACCCAATCTCACCTCTGCCCTCATCATCACGTAGTGAGACTCTTTTTACCTCGAAGCTGCAAAGCTGACAGTTTCAGAGCGTCAGACCCCATTAGACCTGAAGTTGGTTGGTGTTCTTTGGCTGCTCCCCTGATGAAAACCCTTCCCGGTCCCTATGGCCCTTGGGGATGAATTCCAATTCCTAAGATAACTGACAGGCCCTTAGCAGTATGGCCCAGCTAGGATCCTCTTCTAGGGACCTTGGGGTGGTGGGCCTCATCTGCTCCTTACAGAGCCTCAGAAAGGAATCCCATAATGCTTAGATTTTTCTTTTCTTTTCCTTTCCTGGATGCACATTCCCAAGCCAAAACTACTTCTTTACTTGGCCCAATCCTACTGGTCTTGCAGTTACCCAGTTGGCCACTACTTCCATTGGGAGCCTCTGCTCCTCTTTGGTTATAAACCCTTCTCCACTGCATTCCCTGAGTCTATAAACTCTTTACAGCCTTGGTCACAAGGTATGGGGTCTCCTTTATTATGTTCAGTGGATTCCCCACAGCCTAATTTTTATATTTTCTCAGCTTGAAGGAAGGGAACCTGAATACCCAGCATCCAGGCTCTGTACATAGCAGGTGCCCAATAACATATGTTGATGGGTGGCAAATGAATGAATGAATGAATGGTCCAGATAGATTGTGCTTTTTAAAAAACTCAGCTGCTTCTAGTGCAGCTTAACTGTTGGAAAAAAAATTGTCTTTATTAGTTTTTCTGGAGAGGGAGGCAGCTATTCTTGGAAAACTGGCTTTCAACCTTGGCTGCAATTTTGAATGATCTGGGAAGTCCTTTAAAAAGTATTAAGGCCTGAGCTTCAATACTCAGAAGTCTGATTTGATTGGTCTCGGGCATACCCAGTGGCATAGGGACTTCTTATACAAAGAGTGGTCAAAGTTGAACTTGGAAGCCTTGAGAAGCTGCAAACACATATAATCCCAAACTTGGAGGATAAGGAGTTCAGAGCCAAGAGACACTGTCACAAAAAGAACAACACATTAAAAAAAAAAAAAAAGGTTAAGCATAGCTACTCAGAACCCTGGGAGAGGAGGCCTCACCGCCCAAGCTCACCAGGAGCTACAGATGTAGAGCTGGAAAAGCCACACCATACCTGTAAATGGGATGCAAAAGTGTTCCTGTTTACTTAAAAAAACTAGAAAGACAGGAGAAGCTCAGACTATAACTGTGACCATGGGTCCTAGAACAAAGAAGAGAGAGAATAGCTTGATTCAGACAAAGGCTGGGGAAGAGGGGATACATTCGCAGTATGGGATGTATTTTTCCTGAGGAATGATCACAATATAAATCTATCTATCTATCTATCTATCTATCTATCTATCTATCTATCTATCTATCTATAGATAGATAGATGAGAGGATAAGCAAAGATCTTGTAGATTTCATTAATCACATGGGTTCATTCAAACATCTCCTTTGCATAAGAAACCCAGGCTTACAGCTGGTCTCTGGGAAAGAAAGCCCTCCAAGCCTTGAAAGAGCTCCGGGGCTGTCCAAGCTCTCCCTGATACACAGGGGGCCAGGCCAGGCCAGTGATTCAGGGAGCCTGCTGAAATGTTTCTATCCAGCATTTGCAATTCAATCCCACAGTTTCCTTTATGGAACAATTCACTAAATTCAGAGTTGTTCTTTTTTCTAATTCACCATATAATTCACCTCCCAAGTTCAATTAAGAAGCAATCTGTTAGCAACTTTGAGAGCAAGCTGCTTTTCTTTGGGAAAGCTCAAATTTCTTCCGCTTCCAACAAAAAGTACCTTAATGATATGCATCATAGGAGACACTGGTGTACACACAACGCCCCTTTACCTAATCAACAAAATATTAACAACATACATCAGAGATAACTAGGCAGGAAGAGATGGGATTTTCCAAAGCCCAGGAGGACAGGTTCTTGTGAAATACATCAATTTGCTCATTTGAACAAGTCTTGTGAATATTCATGGATATGGACAAAAACGTTATTTTAATTATTCTTTCCTGGGGCTGGGAAGGTGGCTTAGTGGTAGAGCACTTGCCTTGCATGCATGAGGCCCTGGGTTCGATTCCTCAGCACCACAAAGCAAAAAAAAAAAGCCAGAAGTGGTGCTGTGGCTCAAGTGGTAGAGCGCTAGCCTTGAACTGAAGAGCTGAGGGACAGCGCCCAGGCCAGAGTTCAGGCCCCACAACCAGACACACACACACACACAAATTATTCCTTCCTTTTTTAAAAAAAAATCTTTTGTGCCAGACCTGAGGCTTAAACTCAGAACCTCATGCTTGTGCTTGGCTTTTTGGCTCAAGGGCGGAGCTTTACCACTTGAACCACACCTCCATTTAGAGCTTTTTTATTAGCAAATTTGGAGATAAAGAGACTCAGGGACTTTCCAGACTGGCAGTCTTTGAACTGAGATCTTCAGATCTTAACCTCTTGAGTAGCTAGGATTACAAGGGTGAGCCACTAGCATCTGGCTCCCTTCATTCATTCATTCTCTCTCTCTCTCTCTCTCTCTGTGTGTGTGTATGTGTGTGTGTGTGTGTGTGTGTGTGTGTGTGTGCTGGTCTTGGGGCTTGAACTCAGGGCCTGGGTGCTGTCCCTGAGCTTTTCCACTCAAGGCTAGTGCTTTACTACTGTGAGTGCCACTTCCAGTTTTCTGGTGGTTAATTAGAGATAAGAGTCTCATAGACATTCCTGCCTGGGTTGGCTTTGAACTGTAATCCTCAGATTTTAGCCTCCTGAGTAGCTAGGATTACAGGCATGAGCCACCTGTACCCAGCTCTCTTCATTCATTCTTGAGGCTTAGCATTATTTGATCTCAGGTTTACTTAAAACACAACAGCTGCCATTCTTTATCTACATATTTTTTGAAAGTACATCCTATGTAACCTATTGAATCTCCAAGTTGACGCCTGCAAAAGGGACTGGTCCCATTTTATATTCAGGGAAACTGAGGCTGAGAGCACACACAGTGAATGGAGAAGTTGGAATTCTCTCCAGGTGAGTAAAGCAACCTTGCTTGATCACACAGTATGGTAAATTCATGAAGTCATGACTGACTCAGAGTCATCCTAATTCCTCAGAAAGCTGACATCTGGGGGATGGCAGTTCACAGCCAGCCTAGACAGAAAAATCTAGAATCCATCTTCAAAATAACCAGCAAGAAAGGCTAGAGGCATGTCTCAACTGGTAGAGTGCCAGCCTAACAAGCACAAAGCTCTGAGTTCAAGCCCTGCTACCTAACCCTTCCACCCCCCACAAATCTAGCATAAAATTACTTCACTTCAAGAAAACAGAATTATCTCCAGCATACAATTCTAAAAACCATTTACACCCACTCACTGACTTGGCTAAGCATCTGATCCAGCAGTACACTGCTGTGGTCCTTAGGGTGAACAGCCACTACCTCCTGAAGACCTTCATGGTGCCTGGGGTTTACTAGGTAGGGTAGGTGGGGGATTAGTACAAACAATGACATTTCCTGGAAGGATTAAGCACTTGTAACAGTTTTAACAGTTTTATGGAGAATGGAGCCCAAAGTAGGTCTCTCTGCATAGTTGACATTTGACTTGAGTGTAACGGATAAGGGAGTATCTATCTGAGGAAGATTACAAACAAACCAAAACTGCAAGATTTCTTTCCTGAGGAAGAAAAAATGGAGCCTGGTGTGTCTGGAGCTGGGGCCTAACGGAAGCTTGATTGGTAGGGATGGCATTGCCTGAGTCTTATCCTCAGGACGTTATTTTAATTTGCAGGGTTCTAAGTAATATGCAGAAGAATCCTATGAATAACCAAAATTATATTCTCTTTCTTTCTCTTTCTCTCATAGCTTACATTAGTTATACAGAGACAGATTTCACTAATCTTATTCCTTTCTTTTAACAGAAAAGAAAATTGAGGTCCATGAGTAAGTGAACAAGCTGTACAGGTCCCCCACTAGTCAAGGATTGAATTTGTGTTCCCAGGTGGGCCAATCTGACTCTGGAAGCCATGCCTTGTCTAGTCCTCTACCTCACAACTGGACAGGTACACCTGTGCAGCTGTCCAGGCAAGGCCAAGAACGAACCACCTGCACATCACTGTTTGAAAACTAACTGCAAAACGTAACTATGTGTCTGAAGTTTTAATTATTCATTAAGGAAAAAAAACAATGAAAGAGCAAAAACCCTTTAAAAGGTTGATTTAGGAACAAACAAGGCAATTACTATGGTGATCAATGTGTAATCTTAAGTGATTCCGTGCCAAGTAACTTTTATAGCTATGCCAAATTGCAAAATGCTACAGAAGGGAAAGGGAAAATGAGTTAAATGATCGCTGCCAGATTAGTTAATGAAATGATTTAATATTGGCAAGTGCTATGTAAGATGGGAATTCTTACACACTTGTGATGGGGGAGCATTTTAAGTTGGTAACATTTTATTTAGTAACTTTGCAAGCTATATCAAAATCTTTTAAACAGGAAATATATGACTTCTAGGCATTTGTACTGAGTTCATTGGCAACAAAGACAATGATAGTCATCTTTTCTATATATATGATAAAAGAAGACTTGTGTCCAGCTGTGTAGCACATACCTGTAATCCCAGGATTTAGGAAACTAGGAGGATTGAGAATTGAAGGTCGAGATCCATTTCAAAACAGAATACATACATATGTGCATCCATAAATGAATGCATAAGACTATATAACAATTACATCCTAACAGGGGAGTGGCAAAATAAATTATGATATAATGTGATATAACAATACAATGTGGCCTCCTAAACAGTTTTTGGAATTTACTAAGTGAAAAATCATACTGTAAGGCAAAACACAACAAAACAAAACAGGCTAAGAAATAGTACCCAATACGATGCCAATAGATTTCAGTGTGATTTTGCATTCTCATGAAATGCATGTTGGAAACTCATAGGGAAATACTGATAGAAATATCCAGGTTAATGGCTGGAGGTTTTGAGATGAGTTTCACTTCTTACATATTCTTGGTAGTTCCCAAATTTTACTCAAAATATTTATTTCATACTTGAGGTACAAAGATTTTAAGAACAATGAGGATACAGCATACATTTTGCCTGAGAGCCTGTGCTTTACACTTGGTGGTGTACACCTACATGAGTGTATGCGCACGTACACATGCTCACACACGTACACAGAGTTGCCAGAGAAACCTCTTTGCAATGGGAGAGAAACATAGTTGTGTTTATGCAGATGGGAAAGCTGCAGTCCAGCCTTCTGTTTTTCTGCTCTGGCCACAGGGATTAAAACAACAACAATGAGTCCACACCTTGGCAAGATGGAAGCAATAAGGAGGGTCACCGGTGAGCACCAGAGGGGCCCTGTCGGCACCTTCTCTCAGCCTGTGTCTGGTGGCTCTTCTGAGACCCAACCCTCCTACTCCTTGAGACTTAGAATTTTCAGAGGCTCATGGGAAACTTCTTAATCAAGCTCTCCTTCAAACCTCCAATTCTTTATTAACCCTGGGTTCTAAAAACCTTTTTTTTTTATAGCCTTACTGATTTTTCTTCTTCATGTCAGCTTAGGAGGGATCAATCTCTTGTATCATTTTACTTGCTTGTTTGTATTATGGTGCAGTGCTGGGAATTGAACCAACTACTCTATCACTTAGCTTTATCAGCAGCTACTGGTTCCTTGAAACAAGTTCTTACTATATAGCTCAAGCTGACTTTGAACCCACTGTGTAGCCCAGGCTAGCCTAGAGCTCCCACTTCAATCTCTTGAGTGCTGGGCTATCACATCTGGTCCCAAGCTCTTGTATCCTTTTCTGTTTCCTCCAAATGGAGTTATCCTCAGACCCCAACCTGCTATGCCCTAACCTTTCTGAACCCAGAGCTGGCCTGAACTCACAGAATGATAGCTTGTCTCTGTCCTACCCCATAGCCAATATGTTAGTGTGGTATGAGAACACATCCCAGTTCCACTCAGGAGAGCAAAGGAGAGAGGGGAAGGCCAACAGAAAGCAGTGGTCACTCTCTGCCTCACAGAAACAACTGTCGCCTGAGCAACCACACCCCAAAACAAGGGTTTGGTTCTTTTGGGTTCTGGGAAACTGAAGGGAAACAACTACTCTTCAGAATCCCTCAGGGAATTCTTCTTTATATGGACTTCTAGAAGCTTCTAGAACACTGATTTCTGAAGTGGTCAGGGTGGGAGAGCCATCAGGGAAAGTGGAACCCAAAGTCTTCATGTGTTGGAGAATGGGATGGCAGGAGGGAGCAGTGGGGGAACCACAGAACAATGGAACACTGGTGAAATACTTCCCTGAAATGCCGAGGGCAAAAACTGGACCAAAAATGGCATGCCTCGGAGAGAGCTTCTGTCTTTTCAACCCCCATTTATAGGCTCACTGAGCCTGACCAGCAGTGATCTCATTTCCTTGCTTATGAGGTTATGGCCTGCCTCTCCCACACCATCTAAAATGTAAGCTCCCTCGTCTTCATGGATGTGTCCCTAGACAGGAACAGCTCCCAGCTTTCTGGAGGTGTAGGAAGATGGGAAGGAAGAGGATGGAGGATGGGAAGCTGTGGGACTCTGACACTGTTCTCCAGGCAAGAAGAGATGACATTCTGGAGGGTGGCAGGGCATTGGGAGGGAGAACAGGGGCAATTAGCAGCATTGGTTAGGTGACGGGACACACATGACAGAGATGGAGAAAGAGCCCTGGTCAGTTCTCAGAGACTTGATGAGGAAGGTAGCCACTTCCCCTCATGTCATGCCCCTCCCATGACCCTTCCAGGCCTACCTCAGCCTATTCCATGAGGCCCTTCCCTGGGCCCCCTTTACAGCTCTTTCATGGCCCTGTACTTATTTGGGTCTCAATCCCCCCCCCCATTCAACAAGCTTCTACAGGATACCTCTCTGGATCAGCACTGTATCAGTGTCATGGAGAGAAAAACAGACTAGACCCAGACCCTGCCTCAGGGAGCTTCCAGCCTGAGCCACATTGTGCCTTGCAATTCTTTGCAAGCCAGGTGTCACCTCTTCAGTTCGATTTGTTCCTCAAAGACCATGCTAACATCTTGTTTATGTCCACAGAGATGCTCATAGCAGACCTGAGTCAGATGGACCAACACTCACTTATATGATCTCAATTTATATCCACTGCCTCTCTGTGGTAATGTTACATTATCCTTGCTGATATTTTCAACAGAGGACAAATGGGGCTGGGGGAGGTGAAATACTTGGTCTGTGGTCACCATCTGATCCATGGCCATGATGAGAGAGCTGTACTCCCAGCCCTATCCTCTGCCTCAGTGTTCCCTCCTAGTGTTCTAACATGGGCAAAGAGGAGGGACACCCAGGACAAAATGGAACCCTCAGGTGCTTTGTGTCCTAGAGAGAGAAGAGCTAGTTGATTTTCATCCCTCACAGATGTTATGTTCTAGAAAGTTGCTGTGAACACCAAGTTAACAAATACTGAGTCTTTGCTCCTAGGGAAGAAAAATGTGCTGTTGTGTACAACAAAGTTCTGTCTTTAGTAAGTTACACACAGTGTTGGGCATGGCACCACTCATATGTCCATCAAATAACTGATTCAGATCTTTGCTTTATGTGTCTGTTTAAAGATACCTTATTATGTATCTATTATTAATCCCTTCCCAAGGAATTCCCAACCAACAGCACTATAAAACCCACCAATGAAAAAAATCACAAAGCCACCAAAGGAAAAAAACAAAAACAAAAACAAAAAACACCCCCATAGCACTAAGTAAAGCCTAAGAATGCCATGCATAGTCTGGGAGTTGAAACACTGCCTAGACTGGGAACATAGGAGTGAGGTGACTGTGGTTTTTGTTGCTTTCACATGTCTGACCCCAGTGTTGTGAGTACTATTTCCCCATTGCAAATAAAGTTCAGAAGTAGGAGAATTCACAAATATAAAGTCTGCAAACTGTGTCATCGACTAAAGAAGAGAGAGGCAGAGACATTCATTTAGGGAGTCCCAGAACCCTAGGTAGTCCCTCAATCCCATTCTGGGGGCCCAATGCTGACCCATTACCTGAAGCATTTGGCCACAAGTCTTCCATCACTGCAAAGACAAAGGAGAGAAGCAAATGAACCAGCTCTCAAGATCAATCATGAGCTCTGAAGTAGTTAGGTGGAGTTCTTGAGGAAGATGGCCATCCTGGCCAGTCAGCAGGCCGGTGAAGGTGACAGGAAGGGCCAGGTTCCCCCAGTGCACAGTGAGATGGACTAAGTGTCTCAGCAAGCTGTTGTTGATTCCCTTGACCTCTAGTCCTCAACTGTGAAAGGGCAGAGGATCTAGTGATCCACAGAGCTGTCGTAATGTTGAACTGATTGTGATTTCTAATAATGGATGTGAAGGGGCTTTGAGTACCAACCAAATGTCACATGCCTCTGCCATCTGCCTGGGCTGGATGCTGTGTGTGATTTCCACTGACTGGGATAAATGCATGCCCCGTTACCAGGGTACTAGCTCCCTTGAGACCTCAGTCTGAACCTACAGAAGAGCCATCTGGTAAGACAGGGGCAGCTCACAAGCCCATGCAGGAATTGAAGGCTCACCAGGCCTCATTAGTTTGCCCATTTGACCAAATGAACTAAAATGAATGGATGGAAAAGTGAACCAGGCCAGCAGAGCTGGATCTTGTAAGGGTCAAGCTGGGGGTGGGGAACCAATCAGAAAACTAAGGTTAATTGGAAATCAAAGAAAGAAAATCCTCAAAGGAAGAGAAAAGCTAAGCACCAGTGGCTCACACCTGTAATCCTAGCTACTCAGAAGGCTGAGGATTGAGGATTTGAAGCCAGCTCAGGTGTGAAAGTCCGTGAGATTGTTACCTCCAATTAAATAGCAAAAGCCGAAAATGGAAATGTGGCTGAAGTGGTAGAGTGCCAGCCTTGAGTGAAAAAAGCCAAGCAAGAGTATGAGGCCCCAAATTTAAGCCCCAGTATACACACACACACACACACACACACACACACACACGTGCAATGCACACACAGAGAGAAGAGAAAGAGAAAAAAGAAAGAGAAGAACACAAATCCTCTTTAGGAGCTAGCAGAGAGAAGCAGAAAGAAAGAGTACAAGGGACTTCATGCCCTGTCCTTGCCCTTTTCCACATAGAATTCAGCTTGGTTTGGGAAGAACTGTGGAGGAAGGTGGAGAGGCGGAAGCTTCACCTTTCATAAATAATGTCAGATTGGTAGTATGTACTTACAATTCCTAAATGTGGGAGGTTGATATAGGAGAATCATAATGAAACCATATTTTTAAAAAAGATGTAAGGTAAGCAATTCTTCAATGTGCTGGCACATCTCAGGAAAATGCAATGACCCCTTTGATTCAGAGAGGTTAATAACTATATATGGTCCCATCTGCTGGGGTGACTGGCGCAGTGAGGACCTATGCTGATGTCAACACATGTGCAGGGACATAGCACTCACATGCAGAACATCCCGTGTGTTTCTGATCTGCTTTCTGAGTGTCCTCCCCACCACCCCCACCCCAGAGCCAGAGCATCGCATGCTATGCTACAAGCAGGTGCTAGAGACTCTGTGTGTTAAAGTGAAGGAAGTTGGGAGCCAGGGAAGTTATGCATCAGGGTGACAGAGAATGGGTGTGAAAGATGATTAGGGAATGGTGGGGATTGTGGCAAACCACAGAGCACCTGCCTCTGCAGAGTTCAGCCCGTTATGCAACCCCATTGATTGTTGCCATGTGGGATTGCTGGACCAGTGTGGTCAGATCTTCCAACTTTCCAAGAGAAGCCAGAGTTCAGGGATTTTATGAGAAATCTGATTTTTAAATGTTGGCAGTAAATTGAAAAAAATGTAAGCACTACAAAACAAACAAAACACATCTGCAGACCAGATTTGGCTGGTGGGCTGATGGCTTAGGATGTCTGGGCTGGAGGATGGATAGGAAAGTCATGCCTATGGGCAACACTACTGTCAGAGAGGGAGGCAACTTTTGGCCCATGACGGGCAAGGTCTGGGGACAAAGGTGTTAGACAAGGGGTAGCAGGAGCTACCAAAGTCCACAGGCTCATCATCAAGGTGAGCCAGGGATTTTTCTTCAGGGTCTGTGGGCAAGCAAGGGTCACTGGAGAGGACCAAAGAGAAGTAAGATGACCAGAACACAGAATGAGATTCCCTGGCAACTCTACCACATCTTCACTTTCTCTCTCTGGATCTCCATGGAAACCTATAGGCTTCAGTGTAAACAGCTCAGGAAAGAACATGGCTTTGTCCAGGCCCAGTTACATCCCCTGAATGTCAGCTACGTGCATGCAAGACAGGAGCCTCAGCCCAGACTCACACCAGCAGGGCCAGCTGTAACCCCAAGCTGGGTCTCCATCTCTTGCAGTCCAGCTTGCTTGTCCCTCAGTTCCCATCTCTCTGCCGTGAAAGGCAATCTGGACTTTATGCTTGTAGGTCTGGCCCATTATTATCTGTTGCTATTTTCTAGGGGAGATAGGGATGTAGCTACATTGTCCCTGGGAGCCCTAGAGGGTATGTGGAAAGGCACAGGTTAGGTGGATCTAAGCTGACTCTTCTGAACCAAAGGCATGGTGGCCATCTAACCAGTCCCGTGACTGGCAGACTCCAAGACGACAGTCCCCAGCACCTGCATAGAGCTTGTCAGGAGAACAAAACAGTCCTTGGCTCTCAGAAAGCCTGGCCCTTTTCATAGTTAAGGGAGACATCGTACCCCAGAGTGAAGTGATGTTCCTTAAATCTATTGAAGAATGGACAATGCTAAGGGTGTGGTACTTGTTTTGTCATAAGCCTATTTCTTTCATTATCATGTCCATACAATAAGAAGATCCTTGAGTAATTAATTGGTCCTTGCTCAGCAAGAGTCAGCTCTCAGTAGTAACAAAGAATACCCATTTAAGAAAGACTAAGAAATAACAGGCCAAAGGGGTGTCCCAATAGAAAAAGTAAAATAATAAGTTAAAAGTTTTTGGGATGCTAGACCTGGTGGTACACACCTGTAATCCCACATGTAGTAGGAGCCTAAGTTCAAGGCCAGCCTAAACTACATGTCTAAATAATAAACAAAAAAAAAAATTTAGAGGGTGACTATTGACTAATTAGGACGAGAAACATTTTCCTTATCTAGACCACTGATGCTGGACATATTTATTGAAGAATTACCTAAAAAATATAAAGTCTTTAGTCTTTTAGGGTTTATTTCACTTTATTCTACTTTGAATACCAACTACTATTTAAATTTTAATCAGGATAGAAGCCCATTCGATCAATGCAGTAAAAGCAGAGAGGAAAAGCAGAATCGGAATAAGAAAAACCAAAATAATGATGCTTAGCTTAGCATTGGTAGCTTACACCTGTAATCCTAGCTGTGAAGGCTAAGATCTGAGGATCAACTTTTGAAGCCAGCCTGGGAAGAAAAGTTCTCTAGATTCTATCTCCAATTAACCAGCAAAGTGCCAAACCAGAGATGTAATTCTTCTGGGACAAGTGAGAGCATAAGGTCCTGAGTCCAAGCCCCAGTATCTGTATAACACATAAAAAGAACAATGCTTGAAAAGATGAGGAATAATCTTTCAGATGGCCAAAACCAAGAGGCAAAGACTGGACCTTTGGTAGACAGAGTCGCCAGCTGTCATGTGGATGGGATCCCAAATCCCATGCACTAAGAGGAACTCATAAAGTATTCCCCATGAAATGACATTATGAATAGCAAAGCGGGATAGGATTACTAGGCTTGACCCTAAAAGCCAGGTTAATCCTAAAATAAGCCAGGCCACCTCAAAGGTCAATTCACCCACCCATCCCTTCCCCCCAAGAGAAGTCTTATTTTTACCCTTCTGCTTGATTTACTTTATAACTCCTTCCCTTGGACTTCTCTTTCACTCTCAATCTTCCATGGCCCCAGCACAGGTGTAAGAACCACAGGCAACGCTTCATAAGAGATCATGATGTAGACTCAGGTATGGTAGCCACATTGGGTTAGGTGCAGGAAGAAAAGACAAAAGACAAACAAAAAGGAAAAAAGAGGGAAAAAAAGACATTCTGTGTCCCTCAGAGGAGAAATCAATCTTATTCTTTCCTTTCTAAGTCTTTGCCCAAACACCAAGTGCCTGGCTCTCCTCTGATTTGCACTCAGATGGCCATGAGCATGGAGTCTTAGGATAAATTCTTCTACATGAACCATCTTGCATGGGTTCTAGATCTCACCATTAAGACAACCTTGGCTATAATGTCAGGCACTAACCACTCGTTTGTCCCAGCTTCTCAAGCTCTTCTTCTAATTGGGATTCAGGTTTGATGGATACTTGAGAAAATCTGCTCCCCTCCTCTCTGCACCCACCATAGCTCCAGGTGAAGTATTGGTTCTACTCCTCCAAACTCTAACAGGCATGGTCGTAATAAAGATACCTCAAAGGTAAATGTGCTTTTCCCCATGTTTCAAGTTCTCAGTGAACTCTGGCTTCAATCCAAGGTGTAAGTCAGGCCTGAATGAGGCCCCAGAGAATGAAATGATAGAATCCTTATGTTGCCTTCTTCCTTCCTTCCCAAAGAGCAGATGTGTGTTTATCAGATTCCTCTTTATCATCTCAAATCATCTTGCTAAATTAAAAACATCACAGATGGAGTAACTGCCAGGCCTTGCTGGTTCCGGTGCTGCAGTCCCTGCCCTGTAGCACCTGCTGACCGCTGTCCTCAGGCTAGCCCTGTGCTGGCTCAGGGGCTGGCCCTGACCTGGCTGAGGGATTTAAACACTTTGGACTCCACACATAATGAGTTTACCCTTCTCTCTGGTCTGGCTCTGATTTTGAACTGTGGACTTCTGCTTTATTTCTGAAACTTGTCTCTATCTTATTAACCCAGGTTGGCTTTCTGCCCACGTTCCCTCTAACCCCTACTTCCCTCAAGACCCAGAGACCTCTTGCCCTGTTCTTCTGTACTGTCAGCTTAGAACTAGAAGCTTGCTAAATCTCGCTGGTGCTATTTGCTTGGGTCTCTGGATCCCACTCCTACCCCTATCCCAGGGCAGTCACCAGTGCCAACTCCTTGCCTAGATGACAGTGGTTCCTGAGGCCTTCCTTCCAGGGATGAGTTCTGTCTGCTTTGGGGAGGTCAGAGGAGGCTGCCCCACCCCATACAGGGCTTCTGGTCTCAGGGCCTGCCCTTCCAGCCTGCTTGCATTCCTCCAGTGTTCTCAAAGCACAATAATCACTTCTGTCATTATAACATTCTCCTACTGGGTACCAGTGGCTCACTCCTATAATCCTAGCTACTCAAGAAGCTGGGATCGTAGAGCGCTAGCCTTGAGCTGAAGAGCTGAGGGACAGCACCCAGGCCCAGAGTTCAAGCCCCACGACCGACAAAAAAAAAAAAAGAAGAAGCTGGGATCTGTAGTTCCAACTCAGCCCAGGCAGAAAAGGCTGTGAGACTCTTAATGCCAATTAATCACCAAAAAGCCAGAAACAGACCTGTGGCTCAAAAAAAAAAAATCCCAAGTATATCACCCAGTTCCCTGAGTTTAAACCTCAGGACCAAAAACCAAACAACAATGGATAAAGCTACAGCCTTGGTGCTAGGCATAGAAGAGTCTCACAAAGAAAGAGGGAGAGAAGTTAGAAGCAGCAGGCTATGGAGTGCATGCGAGAGGATAGGGTAGAAGCCAGGCAAGGAGTCAAGCAGGTGGGTACCAAGTCTTTCACTGGAAGGGTCCAGGAGAAGTCTCAGGACAGACAGGATGAGACTGGACAGTCAATGGGACTGCTGTGGGTCTGGAGCCCTGTAGGAGTGAGTAGGATGTTCTCTCTGGCTCAGAGACATCCTGATGACCATGCTTTCTTTCCACCTGGGAATCTGTAGTAAGAACTGAGAAGAGAAGCTACTTGCCACACTGCTAAACGATGCCCTTTTCAGACAGCCCAGCATGCAGCAGTGGGCCCACCTAACCCCGGGGCTCTACTCTGAGCCTGAGAGTTTTCGCTGAGCTAGTGCCCATTCCTAATGAGGGTCTGAGGCATCACACATTCAAGCAAACAGGCCTAATATATCTTGGAGACACAAAGGAGAAAGGTGCCACCATAGTATTCTGAGCCCTTTGTAAGATTCAATTAGCACCTGGGATCCACAGTTCACAAATGCTTGACATCGTCTGTGTGCCCACTCTGATGTTGGAACTAAAGAAGAAGGGCCAAGACCAAAGTGCTGTCAATGGAGAAAGGCGGGTGCTGAACACAAGGTGAGGAGAATTGAGGGCGGGATCAGAGTATCTCCTACAGGCCTGAGGTCCTCATCCTTCCTTTTACCATCACCCTTGATGGTTAAAAGCAGCTCAAGGGAACAAGATTAGTGGTAATGCTAGTGGCTGCTTCTAGAAGTAATATACACACTTGACATGCAATAGAGCAAAGTCTTAATGTTAGCTCCACCAATGTTAGTTGTGTGATCATAAACACTCGGTATGAACACTGAGTCTCACACCTCTAGGTATTAACAGTTCCTAAATGAGATCATGTAAACAAAGTAATCTGTAGTTAACACATATGTATGGCAATTATGCTTTATATTAAAAGAGGATCCAACATCTAATCAGTTTTCAGATCTCTTCCTGGACAACTTTGTGACCCTAGAATTTGATCTAGAACAAGACAAATATTTGGGGGGGATACTAATACAGATATTTCTTTTGTGCTGGTTGGGATCAAATCCAAGGATATGACCAGAGCATGTTATTACAGGCCCAGTTCAGCGTTTCTTGAAGGTTTTAGTTGGTAATGTGAGGAATTCTAACAAACCCAGGCATTTGGAGCGGGTCTGGGACATAGAAGGGGACCATAGAGAAAAAGAAGAAGACAAAGCAGCTATCAAAGGGACTACCATGGAGTGGTACAGTATTATGGTATTCCATAGCAGACCCAACAATAACTCTTCATCTACCAAACTTATTTGATCCCACCTATAAGACTAGTATTACATCCATCTTATAAGTAAGGAATGAAGTAGCCTGAGTTCCACCGCTAATCGATGCAGAGCTGCTACTCCAACACCCCTGTCTCTCCACACAGCCCTTCTCCAGGGTCCCTGTTGCCCAAGTGAACATTTCCAACAGCATGGCAGCACACAGAGAAGAAAGGTCATGGTCAGAATTTTACAACCTGAGACCCACAGAATAGCTATACCCCTTGAAATTGCAAACAAAAATGTGTATGTGTACATGAAGACATGTAGACAGGCCATTTTCTCAACACTTGTAATGTCCATCAGTCACTTAAGTCGAAATGTTAAATGTCACATATTCAAGGGTAAAGAAGCCAGGCCCCTCCTCATTTAGCTCTTGGGATGGCAGAGGAAGGAATAGGGATGAGGAGAAGACCTCCCTAGCAGTCTCTTGTCTTTCTCCAGCTTCCCAAACCAGAGGTCCTAGCAGCAGAGAACCCCATGGCTCGTCTGGTGTGGAAAAAGACAGACCTAAATCCAGTGAGCTGCCCAGAAGGAAATCTACCTGGCATGCATTCACACAGGACACCGTTCCTTCTACAGTGTGTCCCAGAGAGCCACCCAGTGACCCATTTCCCATGTGGACATGTGTTAACAGCACTCTCACCCCAGCAAAAAAAACTCATGAAATTGTGAAGCCATGTCTACACAGTTTGGGGACTGTCCCTGGGATAAAAGGCTGAGAAATCACTGTCTGGCAATGGGGTTGCTTAAAACATCACATCTACAATTTCTCTGAAGAGTCTCAAGCTAACATCATGGTAAAGAACAGATATATTGGGTCTCTCTCTTTAAACCCCCAAGCCTTGAAAAACAGAGCCCTGGAATCAGAGCTCCCTGTTTGGAGCATTTACATGTAGATGTCTTCAGATGATTAGGTATTAATAGTCTTTGGTCTTTTCTGTAGTCTGAAACATGAGGGTCAAGCTGGCTTGAAAATAAGAATGAGATCTCTGAAGCCATTCTATTTGAAAGGGAACACAGAGATCAGGTGAGGTTACCCTGCACAACTGTTCGAAGCCGTAGTTAAGAGTAGGAAGAGGAAATCTAATAGCCAAAGAGGCTCATGACTCAGGGATGCTGCCATGAGAGAGGACACAAGCAATCCAAAGTTATGTCTTGGAGTCTTTCCTGCTCATTTTTTATTGTGAACCCAGATGACAAACTATTGGTGTTATGTAGATGCTCTGCACAGATGGCAGGAGTTGAGGAAGCAAGGATTTAGAGCAAGGTTGGCTTCTTAAATAGAGATGGACATGGCCCAGTAGCTTAGAATAGAAGAGGTGGGAAGCATCAGCTTCCAAGGGAGCCAATAAGTAATTAAAACTGTTTCCCCTTTCAGAGTCCTCATTATAGAGATCAAGAGATCAGATCTATTATCCAGAGATAACGGCAAGACAAGATTTCCTTTCTTGGTATGTTTTCAAAGATGAGAATGTGTGGTACTAGCTTCCTCAGCTCTTTTAGGGAAGACACAAACAAAAATCCAAAGCATCAGCCCCAGGGGCTCTGCACAGCTTGGTTGTTTAGAAGAGAGGTGTTTAAGAAGCCGGAAGTGGGGTGTCAGGCTATCCCAACCACACTGGAGAGGATCCCAGAAGGTTGGAAAGTGTGTGTGTGCCTGTGTGCATGTCCCTGTGTGTCTCCTGCTAAGTACTTCCTTCACTACACAGCTAATCCGATTAGCAGCTTTAGGAAACTCTGCAATGTTCATTCAAGGGTCCCATTCACAGAGCAGCTTGGCCCATGCCTGCCCAGAGCCCCCATTCTTCTCTCAGTAAGGCAAGCAAAGCGCATACAGAAAGACTTTCTCTCTCTGAAGGGCATGCACTTGCTGCCTTACCCCACACACATTCAGTGCTGCCCCCTCATCAACTCCTTGGCAGCTCCAAGAGCAAAGAAGGGACTCATGAGAAAATGGGGTAAGTTGAGCATGGGCGGCTCACACTGGTAATCCTAGCTACTCAGGAGGCTGAAATCTGAGGATCACAGTTTGAAGCCAGCCTGGGCAGGAAAGTGAAAGCAAGAAGTAAAGCTGTGACTCAAGTGATACACCACCAGCCTTGCGGGCAAAAGGTAAGGGACAGCACCCAGGCTCTGAGTTCAAGCCCCAATAATCTGCAGCAGGAGGGAACAGTTAGGGGAGAGGGGAAAAGGGAGAGGAGAAAAGAAAAGAGAGAGGAGGAGAGAGAGATTGGGGCACAAAGGGCTATCTCCATCCCAAGTCCCAAATGACGCTACTTTCCCCAGCTCGGTCAACCACAGCTGGCAGCTGGCTGAGGAAAGAGGTGTCACTAATACACCCTGTCGGAGAGCTGTGGATGAATCATCAGCTTCCTCTGGCCTTAATTACTTTGTCTGTAGAATGGGGACTTTGAGCAGAGACAGCAGCTGGAACAGAAGGCTGGAAGAAAGGAAACAAAGGGTGTGGACAGACACGATGTCATCATCTTTGGCTGGACAGTAGAAGAGGGAAGGCAGTCTGTGGGCTGTGGACTAAGCAGGCAGGGCCTTGGGAGCCAGACTAAGGGATATTCTTGATAAGCAACGGGAGCTACTGAAAAGGGCAAAAGAATAGATTCCCAGGTCAGCCACACACATTACCACAAACTGGTTGGTATAAAACAACAAATCTCTTTAATGTAGAGGCTAAAAGTCTGAAATCAAGTTAGTGGAAGAGCTACAGACTCTGAATGACCTAGGGAAGAATCTACCATTGCTTCTTCCTAGCTTTGGTGGCTCCTGACAGTTCTTGGTATCCTTGGCTCGCAGCTGCATCCCTCCAATTTTCTTTCATCTTCACATGGCCTTCCCCTTTGTGTCTTTCTGTGTCTTCTCTTCTTATAAGGACTCTACTCATTGGATTTTCCTAAATACAGGATCATTTCACCTCTAGATCCTTAAGTATTGAGATTGGTAAAGACCCTGTCTTCAAAGGCTATAGTCTGAGCTTCCAGGAGATATGATTTGATAGAAATGCTATTCTACCCATTACAATTGGTTGTAAAATTATCAGGAAGATAATCTGGGAGCAGGGAAACATAGGCTCTGGTTCCAATTCTGCAAGTGAGTGAATTTGGAATAATGACACCTCTAGGAAATGAGGCTGGCTGGCCCTCCTCCACATCAGTTATATATGGAGCACTACTGTTATTAAGATAATGATACACTGCATAAAAATGTCCAGCAAAAGGATTACATGAAACTAAAAAGCTTTTGCACAGCAAAGGACATATTTACTAAAGTAGAAAGACAACCAACAGACTGGACTTAATATCCAAAATATGCAAGGAACACAAGAAACTAACTCCCTTCAAATTAATAAACCCATCAATAAATAGGCAAAGGAGGTAAACAGAGACTTCTAAGAAGAGGTAAGAATGGCCAATAAACACATAAGGAAATGTTCAACATCCCCTCACCATAAAGGAAGTGCAAATCAAAACAACATAATGATTCCATTTCATCCCAGTAAGATGGGCCAACATGGAGAATTCAAACAATAACAAATGCTGGTGGGGATGCGGAGGAAAGGGAACCCTTTCCACTATTGGTGGAAATATAAACTAGTGAAACCACTCCGGAGGATGGTTTGGAGATTCCTCAAAAACCAAACATAGAACTACCCTATGATCCAGCCAAACCACTCTTGAGCATCTACCTACAGCATTATAAGTCAATATACCATAAACACACTTGCACATCTATGTTCACTGTTGCACTATTCACAATAGCAGAGTTAGGGCAACAGCTCAGATGCCTGGCAATAGGTAAGTGGAAATGTGATACATACATTCATATATACTAGATATATGTATATATATGTATATATACACACAATGGACTTTGACTTATCCATTAGAAAGGATAATATGTCATTTACAGAGAAATGGATGGACTTAGAGCAAATCATGTGAAGTAAAGTAAGCAAGCTCAGACAAACGGCACATGTTTTCTCTCATATGTTGAAACTAGATCTAAAAAAACACGACTGGACATGATAACATATACGGGGATCAATGCATTTACACACAAAATGACTAAAGCAGGGTATATGTAGGAGAGGAATCCAAAGGCATAACTTCCCTGAACAACTAAAGTACTATTTATCAAAACAAATTCCAGGAAATGCAAACATGTTTTTTGGGGGTGGGAGGGAATTAAAAGAGGAGAATAGGATTGGAGGGAGGAAGGGTGAGCAAATGTAGTCAATTTTGTATTAATATACAAATGTGAACTATGTAACTTGTGGGTAGACATAGGAGGGGGACGTGGGGGAAGGGAAGAAAGAGGTGACATTGCTCAAGAAGCAGCATACTCATAATCTGACTTATAGGAATTGCAATCCTTTTTACAACTCCCCAATAATAACAAAAGAGATTTTTTTTAATGTCCAGGATGAAACAGGGTGTAATATTAAGCAAAACATGATGATTGTAAAATCTTTTTCATGTTTTTTAACAAAATAGATAGATCTCCGCCTATCAACTATCACCTATCTGTATGTATGTATGTGTGTGTGTGTATATGTATGTATATATTTGAATACACAGCCTAAACACATGAAGACAGGAAGGAATCCAGTACACAGATAATGCGAGGAATCCCCAGGGCTGAGTAATGGGGGATTTTTCTCTTTCCACTTTCTACAATTATGAGCCTTTAGCTTTTTCTGTGTTTTTTTTTAAACAAGCAGTATTAGTTTAATCATCAAAAATAATAAAAGAGATTCCCATTCTGAAAATAAAATAACAGTCTAGCTGGATGCAGAGTACTATTGACCTTCAGAGAGAAGCAATCAGGATAAAAATCATCTTGCTCTAAAAACACACTGGGGGGAAAAAAAAGCTTTTGGAGGTTGGGAAGGATGAAACACTGAGTGTATGTTTTCCTATGGAGTCCTGATCTCCTCTTAGGTCCTGGGAGAAGGCTCCAAGGTATGCAATCTCTGCCTACCTCCATCTTCTCTCTCTACTGATATTGCCGATGTCTTCTGGGTTCAAGGTACTGGCCCACCTGTGGTGAGACCCAAGCTGAGTATGTAGCACAGAATACTACAAGTAGAGAAAGGAATCCAGCCCCACACAGCACCATGGGTAAATTTCATAGCCATGGAGCCAAGGGAAAACAGACAAACACCAAAGAGCATACCATAGGATGCTGTTCCCACACGGATGGAGATCAGACTGTGGCTACTTTGAGGTGAGCACTAACTAGGAGGATCAACAGGGATCTCTGGAGCCTGGGAGAATCTGGAATGTTCCATACCTTGGCCCAGGTGATGGTTACAAGGGTGTGTATGTATATAAGCATCTGTCACGCTGCATGTTTAAAGTTCACTATGTTTGAATAATACTGTTTTTTAAAAGTGTCTAAAAGCCATTGGAAGTATTCAGGGTGCAGTGAAGGTGATCTTGTCTAGGCCTCTGGGAAGAGCTGGGGAAGACTGGTGAGAGAGCATGGTGGATTCATGAATAGATGCCTCCTTACCATGGTGCTCACTTAAGTGTGGTGACTTCATTTACAACTCAAATGTACGTTTCAAACCACACAGAAGAGACCTCAAAATTCTAAGAAATGCTAGTCATAAGCCCAAATACCACAGGAAAAAAAGATCTGGTATACATAATGATTTCTAAACCTCCCTGCTAGGCACCAGGCACTGGCAAGGGTTCCCCCAACCTCCCACAACTGTAGTCTCTTATCCACCACCCCCCATAGGGATCTCTGGAGCCTGACCTCTCTAGCCGCAATCATTCCTCATAATGGACTACTCTGGGCACCTTCCTGACTCCCATCTGCACATTCTTGCATGTCACCAACTGAGGGATGCGTGTCTAAGACCCCCTGCACCCCTATCCCCCACTGCTCTCAACAAGCAGACAACCAGGAAGCCAGTATCCTAAGGCACTTAGTGAGTGGGTTATGCAAAGTGGTAGACTCCCAAGTTCAAGCTCAAAAAGTCACATTCCTATTCAGAAACCTTAGAAGTCCTGAAGCCCCCAGGTAAAGCCCAAGGTCACTGGCTTGGTAGATAAACCAAGATAAGAGGCTGTCCCAGCCAGCCTCTCTACATATGTCCAGCCATAGCCCACCTCAAAAGGGCACCTTCCATGGGCCCACATTGTACTTAGGTTCCCTCACATATACCCTGCCTTTGCACCTGTTTTGCCTCCACTCAGAACTCCTACTCATCCTTCACGACACAGTGTGAGAATGCCCATTCACACAGTGCCAGGGCAGGCTTCACCATTTATTTCTCTCCTCCCGTCCATTCTGTATTCATTACACATTTGCCATAAGTGTCCCATTTCAATATGTGCCATTTCCTGAGATGTTACATGCCAGGCACTGGGCCAGCCTGCTTCCTTTGCAGTAATCCCCGGAACCTTGATGGACTGAGTGTTGGTTTCATCCCCGTTTTGCAAATAGGAAAACTGAAACTAGGAGAAGTTATTAGAGTTTGAACAGATCAAACCAGGCAGCTGGTGTAAAGGCCTCCTAGGAAATAAGGTCATGCTCTTTCCTCCTTCGCTCAGTTGGCCCATGAAAAGTGCTCAAGATGCTTCAAAAGAAAGGAAGGAGGGCTGGGAAGGTGGCTCAGTGGTAGAGTGCTTGCCTTGCATGCCTGAGGCCCTGGGTTCGATTCCTCAGCACCACATAAGCAAAAAGAAAAAAAAAGCCGGAAGGGCGCTGTGGCTCAAGTGGTAGAGCGCTAGCCTTGAGCTGAAGAGCTGAGGGACAGCCCCCAGGCCCAGAGTTCAGGCCCCACGACCAGACCCAAAAAAAAAAAAGAAAGGAAGGGATAGTGAAAAGAGGTCTGCAGGTACATGGGAACCTCAGTCACCAAATGACAAGCTGATGCCCATGTGAGGACTTCAGCTCTCACAATCAGCAACTTGGACTGCTTCCGGGGATGACCACAAGGTCAGTGAACCCAGTGGACAGGGAGGGGGCCAGTCTCATTCCTGTTCATCTCAAGCAAGGGGAGAGGGAGACTAAGGGTTAGGAGTCTCTTGGCTTGTGGACCAAATAAATGCATAAGAGCCCAAGAGACAAATACCTCCCTATAGGCTAGTCATTCACATTATTGTCAGCTCACTCAGAAATTCTCTCCAGAATGGAAAAATTTGGAATAAATTATATTAAGTGAAGTAAGCCAGGCCCAAAGAAACATAGGTCCCATGGTTTCCCTTATTTGAAATATCTAGTATATGTATGAGTCAAGCGGAAAAGGCCAGATAATGTGATGTTAGGAAAATGAACCCTTAGATATGTATTTTAATGTTTTTTTCTTTCATGCATTTGTTTCTAACGCATTTATAAGATTATTTCTTTGTTGCTTTGTATGTCCCTCCCCCCACAGCATAACCCCTGCTTTCACTATATTTGATGTCAGTATAACTTGTGGAGGAGATGGGGGAAAAACAAGTCGTTTAAGGATACAGGTGGACCTGTTGCAACAATGAGAAGTACAAGTTGTCATGTTGAAAACGAGCTTTACAATGTTGGTGGGGGGGGAAGATTGGGGGGGAGGCTGGGAAGGGATGTGAAGGGTAAACCTTGATAAGAAATGTACGCATTATCCTGCCCATGTAATTGTAACCCCTCTGTACAGTATGTTCACAAAAAAAAATTAAATTAAATTAAAAAAAAAAAGAAATTCTCTCCAGTTTGCCATGAGCCTGACCCCAGGCCAAAGACTGAAAAACCAACCACTGACTCCAGCCTGGATCCTGCATAAAGAGATAAGTGGAGATTTTTTTTTGGGGGGGGGGTGCGTCGATCATGGGGCTTGAACTCTGGACCTGGGCATGGTCCCTAAGCTCTTTTTGCTTAATGCTAGTGCTCTACCACTTTGAACCACAGAGCCACATCTGTTTTTCTGGTGGTTAATTGGAGTCTGGTGGTTAATAAGAGTCTCATGGACTTTCCAGCTCAGGCTGGCTTTAAACCAAGATCCTCAGATTTCAGCCTTCTGATTAGGATTACAGGTTTGTGCCACTAGCGCCCAGCTGGAGATTTTCTTCAAAGGATCAGCTGATTTGGATCTTCCCTACTGGAGCCCCTCACGCTCCCATGCAGGTCATAAGAAGGGACCAGTACTTACCAGTGTTATGTCCCATTTCTTCTTCTGATGGCTTAGTCCAGTCTTGGGTCTTGTCAATATGAAATAACTTCAGATCATCTTCATCCAAAGCAATGTCTCCCCAGAAGACAGCTAGGAAGAAAAAAAAACAAAAATGGGTCAACTATAGCTGGTGGTCCAGAAAAATAGATTTACTAATGTTCCACAGAGCACTGGGAATTGTGGAACAAACTAGAAAAGGTAGCTTCTCTCATCAAATTTCTCCCTGAGTCTAAGTGATGGGGCTGACAGAGAAGAATGACATTCTGGGCATCAAAGCCTTGGGGGGTGGGAGGAGGGATGCACCAGGATGTGATAGGCTTCAGCTGTTGGGAGAGGAGATACAGTTTTCCATGCTTTACAATTAGCAATGGATTTCACCTCTGCAACATTTCCTTTTTAGTTTCTCATCAACTCATATTAATCTCACTTGTATCCCACAGACGAGGAAACCAAGACTCAGAGAAGAAATGACTCACTCTAGGTATCCACTCAGGGTCTCACAATCAGCAAGTGACAGAGTCAGAACCTCCAAACTAGGGCTCTCTCCAGTCTCCCAAGCTGCCCTCCAAGTTGTGCTGGATTCTAAATGCATTGAGGATAGACTTTATACACACACACACACACACAGACACACACACCTATCTATCAAATCCCATTTCTCACTCTAAGGAGAGTATACAGCTAGGTAGGCTACTGGGTCAGACAGACTAGGTCTTGAGTTCTGCCTGTTCAACATTGAGCAAACAACTGAAGCTCTCTGAGACTTCCAAATGGGGATAAACAATCACTATCACCCTTGAGGGTTGTAAATGACAAGTGTGACAATATGAATGAGTGCCAACATAGAGCTAGTACTCAGTGCTCAGCAAATATAACAGAAGAGCTACATCCACCAGCCATTGAGACCCTTGGCAATGGCCCAAGTGAGCAGTGACATTCAGCAAAACCAAGCAATGTCCTTGCAGGTGTGGCCTGTAAGAGCACTGACTTATACTACTGCTCACTAAGGCCTTTACCCAAGGAAGCCACAAGGGGGAGTAGACCTAGCGCTGAGGGAGCACATGGGAGGGGGCGGGGAGTTGATCTGGTGGTGAACCACTGGATTCTGTGCCATAACCAGCCTGGTCTCCTTCCTGTGGTCCTCTTGATTAGACCTTCTGTCTTAAAGATTCCATACCAGGAACCCAGAATGCTCCTGGTTTATGTTCTTCTCAAGACAAGACACAGCCCAAGAGGTGCCTATCCTATAATGACTCTTTAGAGTTGGCACTGTTCAGGCTCTAGAAGATGTGACTGTTACCCCAAGACAGAGGTCCAGCATCAGAATGTCTCTAGAGGTCCTCCTCTACCTACCTAGACCCAGCCCACATTTCTAGTAGATAAACCAACACATCCTGTAGAGAGTCTGAGCGATTGGTTCAAGTTAGCATAGCAGGTCCCCGTTACAGCCAAGACTCAAGTCCAGGACAATTCCCACTGCATGGGCAATGAAAAGTCTGAAGGGGCAGTGTCTCATGTGTCTGGGAGTTAGGGAGAAAGCTCCCCACTGAAGAGGGAGAGATTTGACCACTCTCATTCTCAGTAAGACCAAGGCAACTGAATCCTACATCCCTGTCCCAGTGTTCTTCCTAACATGGTTTCTTCAAGGTGTTCATCCTCTCTCCCCAGCTCATTATAGTTGGCTTGATATTCAAAGAGAAGAGCAGGATATTGAAGAGGGACATTTTATGTATGTTTGTATGTATGTATTCATTTATTTATATATTTAGTTTGCCAGTCCTGCGGCTTGAACTCAGGGCCTGACTTCTTTGGCCCTGACTTCTTTGCTCAAGTCCAGCACTCTTCCATTTGAGCCACAGAGCCACTTCCGGCTTTTTCTGTGTATGTGATACTGAGGAATCCAGGTACTGAGGCAACCACGCTACCACTAAACCACATTCCCAGCCCAGAAGAGGGACATTTTAAAGACTGCCAATAACTTGGGAAATAGAAGTGTTGTGATCAATTAGTGATGGTTGTCCTGGGCAAAGAGAGGAGTATAACCCTCCTGGTATAGATTTTCATCTGTTTTCATCCTCAGGAAGGGAACTAGGGTAATAAGGCAGCAGAAATAAAATCAGAAATTTGATATAAAAGCAACTGCTTGGTAGTGGAGCTATGAAGCCATAGAGATTAACCGTGAGTGAAAAAGCTCAAGGACAGCACCTATGCCCTGAGTTCAAGCCCCAGTACTGGCACACAAAATCAACTGCTTTACTAAAAGAAATCTAGTAAAATAAATTAGAGTAACTGCTTCTAAATTACTCAGAAAAAGTAACGATAAATAAGAAAAAATGGTGTGTAACACATTGTATTTGTGTGCAACAGAAACTTTCTGCATCTTTCTCAGAGGTTCTCTATTTGGGCTTTTCAATAGAGTCCCTGCTAAATACATGTGGTCACTGAGAACTAGAAACATGGTTAGTGTGAAGAAGCTAAAGTTTAAATTTTGTTTTTTATTGACTTGCCGCCAGTGGCTAATGACTATAATATGAATATAAAATTGGAGAAAGGTGATGGAATAAGCTGTTATGTAGAGTATAACAATTATATTTAACATAGCAGAAAAATCCTATAGCTAGGAGACTTCTCTCAGAAACAAAGTGCTGAAGGGATGGGAAACCACTGGCTCCAGTAACACACAGGCTCCTTGCCTCTTCTAAGCCTCTCTCTCAGTACCTCCCCAGTGCCTCACCAGTAAGAAAACATTTCAATTCTACCCCTTACTTTGCCTCCCTGGTTAAGAAATAGTAGCTTGGTGAGCAGAAGGGATGCATCCAGCCATGAGGCTGGAACCAGAGATGACTTCAACAAGGGAAACACTAGAATAACAAATAGGCAGAAGCTTTGACAGATGGCTAACAGGAGGAAAGGCCATGTTGGCCAAGGGAAGAGCATATGCAAAGGCCCTGAAGTAAAAATGAGTAGGCAGGAGTAAAAGGGGTCTGGTGTGTGTGTGTGTGTGTGTGTGTGTGTGTGTGTGTGTGTGTGTGTGTGTGTAAGGGGCAGCTAAAGTGGAGGGACTCTGCCATGTTGGCTGTGTGTGTGTGTGTGTGTGTGTGTGTGTGTGTGTGTGTGTGTAAGGGGCAGCTAAAGTGGAGGGACTCTGCCATGTTGGCTGTTGAAGATGGCCAGACAGGGCTTGAGGCCTCAGGAACTTAGAAGCTGGACAGGAGGCTCAACAGGAGGCTCAGACACAAAGAATAGAGTTTCTGAGCTGTCGGAACACCCAGCACAGATTTCCCAGGAGTCTCTGCACAATTTGCCATCCCTTCCATGTACATATCTCCCACCCCCTACCATTTCCCCAGCTCCCAGCACAGGGCCTGGGGCTGACCTCCAAAGTATTTTTGTAAATGATGGAGAGAGAATGGATACTCCTTGCAGAGGTCCTAGAGGAGGCAGGGTACAAACCTCCCGTGGATTTAATGAAGTAAGAAAGGCACAGTGAAGCTAACCACCAGCCCAAGTGGGAAACCTAGGAGAAAGGGGCAGGACTTGGACTCAGAACTTTTGGATCCAAACTCCAAGCCTGGAGCCCAGCCCACCTTCTAGAATTGAGATCACAGGTGGGATCTGCAGGAAGTGCTCTTTTTCTAGAACTACTAGCCTGGTAAAGTCTGGGCAACCCAGCAGGCACTGAGACAGGACAGCCTGCAGGAGTGGCTCCAGAGGGTCCTTCATGATGCTCCCACTGGACACTCCAAAAGCCTGCAGGGAGCTGGTTAGCTGGACTGTGGGATGAAATCAGGCTCCCTGACCCAGATCTGGCAGAACTGGGGTCCACAAGACTGGCTCTGGTCTTTCTGACATTGTTCTCCAGCTTCTGGACAACATGGCCTAGAACAGCCCTCTGCCTTCCCAGTGCATCCTGGCTACATAGCCCACCCCAAGGCTCCTTCCAGAACCCACAAGGAATCAATCACCTCACCTCCACCAGCCATTTCCTGATTCTTGTGGCTACACTTCTGGCTTGGGACTGCACTGAGGGCCAGTGGACTCTTCTCTTTATTCAGCTTCCCACTTAAGCATCCTGATCACAAATGTCCCCCAGTGAGGCTGCTGGGGAAGGGAGTTCCCTACGCCATGGTCTACACTGGAGCTGGATGTAGGCTGGACAGGTAACTTTCCCCTTCACCAGTACCATGAGACAGCTCAGTGTGACTGGAGGTGTGGCCCACAGACTACTTGTGGAAATCAGTGTTGATCTGAGCCAGATCTGCAGGTCTTCCCCACCCCACCTCCCAACCCCCTGCTGCCGCCCTTCTCCAGTGAAGTCAGGATGCCTGGGCTACACACTTTAAATGCACATCCACGTCACCCCACCTGGAGAGCACACTGAAGTTTAGGAACTAATGGAGCTGATGGTCTCTTGCAGTCCCTAATTTCCTTTAGACAAGCACTCACCATCTGCCTGGGCCTGCCATTTGTCCACCCACAAAATAAGCCAACTCTAAAAGCAAGGAAAGACCTCGCTAATGTGCCATCAGATAGGCACCTAGGGACAAGCCTAGGTGATGGCAGGAACTAAATATGGAGCATTCAAACCATTGGAATTCCTCTCAGGAAACAGGCAGAGGTGGTGGGGTAGAGGGGCAGGGTGGGGAGAATTACAGGGAAATCCTACCCAAAGATGCATCTTAGTTCCTTTCAAGTTCCAGCAAAGGGATTTAACAGGTTTAAGGCAGTTTCTGTGAATCTTTGTCAAGGGAGTGTATGTACAAACAAACAGGGAGGGTTTTTTTTTTTTTTAGTAAAAAGTTAATCGGCTTAAGTGTGCAACTAAATAAGCAAAGCTTACATTAAAGTGACCCACAGAGAAAGGACCCCATGGAAGGAAAGTTCTAGGAAATACAATATGGCCTCTATGTTCTTTTGTAGTTCTGTGCTATAAATATTCATGGGACGGTGTTAATGGGGTCTACTGCTCTATGCAACCACAATAGTTTTTTTGTTTATTCTCAGGACCATGAACTTTGAAACCATGACCCTAAATTTCAGGAGTCTGCATTCAGGAGAGTTTGTGGAGCAGGAGGGGAGAGGTTGGCTTTTGGAGGACAGAGGAGAGGAAACAGGCTAGTGTGAATCATGCCTCCGGGATCTTGGGGTGGGGATTTAGTATGGGAAGGATCTGTTTAGTATGGGAAGCCTCTTGTCTCCAGGGTCCCCAGCTGCTCCAGGGGAAGTGGCCTTCTTGAGGGATGGATGGCTTAGTTACTGGAGCATATGGCAGAGAGGAGTGGGAAGTTGTAAATATTTTAATTGGATCAAACAGATTTGCTGCGAGTTTTATATTGAAGACTTACAAAAACAAGTTCAAATCAAGGAATTGGTAAGATGGTAAAAATTCAGGTCACTGAAGCAATGCCCTTGTTCTCCATATGAGGAAAATGGGCTGTAGGAAAGTCTTGCTTGTGCCTCCTCTGAACCCTCTGCTCCAGGATGAATATTTCTAATTAGTTCCAGCCCTCTTGTCCCATCAGTTCAATCAACACTGCCTCTGGCTCCATCTCAGCACAGTGCCTGCCACCCAGGGCCAGTCTGAACTCACAGACATGGCACAAGTACCTATTTGCCATCCACATGCTACGTCATTCTGGCAATGCTCATAGCCCATGACTTATTTGTTCCAGCTGAGGATCATCCTATTCAAAGCCATTTAAAAGTGTGAACTCATGGTTTTGAGCAAGCTCACTTAGAAATACCACAGGCAGGCCTTGAGTTGATAGGATTCTGGTACTAAAGGTCAATCAGGACCAAGGAGAGCACCCTACCTACACAGCCAGGTCCTACAGAGCCCTCAGAAAGCTGGTCAAGAGAATACCCAGCGCCCCACACCTCACTCCCCTCCTGCTTTGGTTGTGAATAGGCCAGGAGGTTCTGGCTAGTACCCGAGCTGGTAGCCACCTAGTTCAAGCCAGATCTGACCTCCTTCCTCTCATCTTCATCTATAGATCACCAATACTTGCAGGGTGCTACCACAGCAGGGCATACTTGGCTCAACAAATTTAAATAAGAAATGCATGAGACTGGTGGTGTTAGGCCAGCCATATCTGCCACTGGTCGGGGCAGGGAAGTGCTTGTGTCCATACACCTGCCACTCACAAACTGTTAGAAAGATAACTAAACATATTTCATACACTATATAAATGAGTAGCTGGGGCCCAGCTTGAGCTATAATCCTGGTTATTCTTTGCATACTTATTCCCACTCTTTTTTCTCTGCTCTGTGCCCAGAGAGCTGCTCCTGTTCTCCTAGCTTCTCTGGCATCTGGTTATGTCCAATAGGTAGAGATGCAGGCAGACTTTGGAGAAGAGGAGAGTGAGATCCAGATGTTCCTCCCCTGCTCTAGGGCTGCAGGCATGGTGCTGAGGCCTCCCTTCAGCTGGCCTCTCTCCCTGTAAGCCTCCCTCCAACCCTCCCTCCAACCTGGTTCTAGCAGTAACCCTGCTTTGTCCCAACTCCTCTGCCATGCAGAGAGAGCTGGATAGTCTCTGGGGATCTTCCCTCCCTTGCTTACTCCTTTCACCCTGCATCTTTAGTCCCATCATTAATGCCTCTTCAGCTGAAACATGTAGGGTAAGTTCTGCCTTTTGCTGGGCTCTTGCGTGTATAACTGTTCTAAGAAACCCCATCCCCTATTTCCACAGGCAAATAGAGTGGGAAGGGGATGACTCCTTTGGCCTAAAATGGCAAATTTTGGCAGCTTGATTCCAGAATATGCTTTTCTGCTCCCTCACACCTCTGTGTTCCCACAGCAAGCTCTGGGGCTCTGCTCAGTCATGGTGACGAGGAGGCAGTGCACGTCCTAAAAGCCAAAAGCTTCTTGGATTCTAATTTTACATCTTATATGGCTGATTCCAGAACCCGGCACATCTCATAAGCTCTAATATCTCCACTGTGCAATGAGCTTTCATAGAGTAATAAATTACAAGTGCAATTGGGCATGACTCACGCTGACGATGAGACCACTAGAGACCCAAAATCGTGCACAAAGTGGAAATAGAGTAGGTGGAGAGCAGAGAAGGCCTGGGGTGTGCTGTGAGCCAGGTCCACCACTCTTCATTTGACCTGGGACAAGTTATGGCCCCTCTGGGCTTTGAGGTCTCATCAGAAAACAGAATGGCTATTCCTTCCAGCTCCAACTTTTCAACCACTTACATTATGTAGCTGATTAACTTCCAGGAAGAAGGTGGCTTGTTTTTATCACCTCGATTTTCTGCTTAAAGGTCCAACAGATGGTAGCCTATTGTGGTGATTGCCAACTTCCCACAAGTTCTCTCATTCTCTTCTTCCACAAGAATAGAGCCTCTGTTCAGTTCTAGGTCCTCCAGAAGTACGATCTTGCAGACCCATGTCCATGTGACTAAGTTTGGCCCAATGAGATTATGTGTACATGACAAATGGCAGCTCCAGGGAAGCCTCTCACATGTTGTGGTTATTATTTGTTTGTGGGTTGTTTTTTTTGTCTCTTCTCCTCACCGTCCTTGGCTCCTTGAGAAAGCATCTTATGGAAGCCCATACTGATTTCTAACTCCCAATCCTTCTGCCTCAGCTTCCTGGGTGCTGGGATTACAGGTATGTGTCACCATACCTGGCTGTCCTTTGCTCATGTTGAGATCATGCTTGTGATGAATGATCATGTGAGTTCTGGATATCATCTTGGACCATGATGAGGCTACTCCTAGGGAGAATGAGTGACAAACTGGGAGGAGCCTCACCCTGGAGGCCACATTGGGAAAGAACTGCCACACTGGCCCTGGATTGCAGACTTCTAGACTCTGATGTGAGAATACAGACCTCCACTTAAGCCAACTCCTTAGCTACTGATATAAACTACCTTTCAGCCTCGGAGCCACCCTGCATCCCCATGCTCTGATACTGGAGTTGGTCTCTGTAAACACTTCTCCCTTCTCACCTGGAGGGCATTGGAGGGCCCCTGCACGAGGAAGGACCAGTGGTCTCCTCTTTCTTGTGCGGAGTGGCTGCCAGCGGCACTCACAGGTCCTTTCAGAGCTTTGCCAGTCTCACTGGGCAGTTCTCCATAGGCAAGCCTTTCCCACGGTCCAGTGGGGATCCTCCTCCTCCTCTTCCTCCTTCTACATGGTCTCGCTAACCTTCACTTCAGTTCCCACAGTCAACTGTGGTCTGAAAACATTCACTGGACAGTTCCAGAAAGAGACAATTCACACATTTCACTTGTGTACTGCTCTGAATACCACCATGAAATCTTGTGTAAGCACACCCTGACTGAACTCTTTACAAGCGTCCACGTCATCCATATTTCCTGTGTATTAGTCACTTAGCAGCCTTCGTTTGCAGATCAACTGACACTGGGTCACAGTGTCTGTGTTGCATACTTCTTATTTTACAAAACAACGATGTCAAAGCATAAGACCCATGATCAAGGAGAGGACTAGAGCATAAAGCACATGAGTGCCAAGTGCCTGGGGCTCATACTTGAAGTTCTAGCTACTCAGGATCTGAGGATCTGGGATCTGAGGATTGTGGTTCAAAGCCAGCCCAGGTAGAAAAGTCTGTGAGTCTTATCTCCAATTAAGCACCAAAAAGCCAGATGCAGAGCTGTGGCTCAAGGGTCGAGTACCAGCTTTGAGTGAAAAATCTAAGGCATAGCACCCAGACGCTGAGTTCAAGCCCCATTACTGGCACACACATCCACACACACACACACACAAACACCACACAGAAGGACTTGGCTGTTGTGTGAATCAAGTGGTAGAACACCTTCCTAACAAACACAAGCAAGGCTCTAAGTTCAAATACCAGTATTGCCCCAAACAGAAAGACAACAAAACCAGAAGGACAGATTAGCTGTGCTACTACGTAGCAATGCTGCTGGGTTTAGTACTGAACAGGGTTGGGTTTCAGCAACCACTGGGTGTCTCTCCTGCAGGTAAGTGGAGACCAGTGTGCCTCTGTGAACTTCCTGAACCTCTCACAGCTGCCTCCACACCACCTCAGGCAGGTACATTTTAGATTCCCTCCTTTCCTAGTAGTGGCCCCTTATACCTGCATTCCTGTTTTCTTTACAGTTCTCTTTACCACTTTTACTAGTCAATCCCCTTTGACTAGCAAACAAAGTGATTAAATTTGGTAGATCCAGGAAAAATAATCTACTACATAGAAAGATTGGGGGGGGCGTGGAAATCTGTCTGTCTCACAAAGGACACCGGTCAAGTAAATGATGATGCATCTATGCAGCGGGATAGAACAGCTGGAACCAATGCTCTACAAGTACATTTATTACATACACATCTTTGCCATCACAGACAGCTTCATGGTTCTAAGAGAAGATGAACTGGAAGAAAGTTCAAAGCAGATAGGTCTGATATATTCAAGGGGTCAAAAAAAAACCAAATGTACATAGAAAAAATCTGGAAGAATATTAACAGCAGCTACTTTCATTCCTTTATGTATTTTCCTAAATAGATATAGACAGATAGAGCTTTCTTAGATATAGATTTCTTGAATGTATTTTTCTTGAGCACACATATCTTTATCTATCTATCTATGCACACACACATATACATAAATACATTTGGTAGTACTGAGGATTGAAATCAGAGTCTCGCACACTCTATCAATTGAATGAATGGAAAAGTGTCAGATTAAAATACAGTCTCCCTTCCTAAGTTCTAGGTACCTTCATGCACACAGAACATGTCTATCTTGGGCTGGGAAGGTGACTCAGTGGTAGAATGCTTGCCTTGAATGCACGAAGCCCTGAGTTTGATTCCTCAGTACCACATGAGCAGTAAAAGCTGGAAGTGGTGCTATGGCTCAAGTGGTAGAGCACTAGACTTGAGCTGAGGGACAGCACCCAGTCCCAGAGTTAGGCCCTCGTGACTGACAAAAAAATTTCTATCTCCATCCCAGGCACCCCAAGGCTTGCTGACCATGTCTGGGTGACCTCATTCATGTTTCTAACTTGACCTTAAGGCGCGTTGCAGCTCTCCACACAGAACTTCGGTCTTGTTCCTCACCCTTTCTAGCCCTCATGTTCCCAGGGCTAGATGCACTGGTGGTCACTTGGTCCCTGCTTCCATAGATCCTAAGCATTGTATATGACCATAACAGTTCTCTGCTCAAAAGTTATCAACAGCTTCCTTTTTCCTTAGGGATACATTTCAAATGTATCATTTTGACATTCACTGTGCCACACTGATTTCAGAGTTGTCTCTATCATTGTCCAGACTAAACCAAAGAAAACCCTGGCTCCAAACAAAGTCCAAGCATCTCTTTGCCTGACCTTGTCCATTCTTCCTGAAGTGTTTTCCCCTGCACCCCAACTTCTTCAAATCCCATCCCTCTTTTCAGGCCCACCCCGGGCTTCACACTCCTCTGCCAGGAAGCCTTTCTTGGTTGTCCTATGGTGGTTGCTATCTTTTCTGGATGCCTATGGTTTCTGAATCTCAGTTATTCAAATTTTCATTTGAGAAGTATTGGCTAAGCACCCACCAGGTTCTGGCCCTGTGCTGGGGATGAGAAACCAGAGTCCTGTTTCTAAACCTGGAAGCTCATTGTCCAACATGGAGGCAGTCACTGAGCAAGCTATCCCACCAACTACTTAGGAGTTAAAAAGCTTCATACAGAAAAATGAAGGTGCAATTCAATAGTAAGAGAAGAGACTGGATTGACATAGTGGCTGGGAAATGGTGGACAAGCTGAAATCATAGAGTCCTGAGACCTTCCCAGGCAGGAGAAAGAAGGTACATGAGGTGGCAGGTGAGGAGAGGAACTGTGTGACAGCATGGGGCGACCAGAGGGAGAGTCCAGAGGGAGGGTCCAGAGGGAGGGTCCAGAGGGAGGGCTCAGAGGGAGGGTCCAGAGGGAGGGCTCAGAGGGAGGGCACAGAGGGAGGGTACAGAGGGAGGGTCCAGAGGGAGGGCACAGAGGGAGGGTCCAGAGGGAGGGTCCAGAGGGAGGGCTCAGAGGGAGGGTCCAGAGGGAGGGTCCAGAGGGAGGGTCCAGAGGGAGGGCTCAGAGGGAGGGCTCAGAGGGAGGGTCCAGAGGGAGGGTCCAGAGGGAGGGCTCAGAGGGAGGGTCCAGAGGGAGGGCTCAGAGGGAGGGCTCAGAGGGAGGGTCCAGAGGGAGGGTCCAGAGGGAGGGCTCAGAGGGAGGGATCAGAGGGAGGGTCCAGAGGGAGGGCTCAGAGGGAGGGGACAGAGGGAGGGTTCAGAGGGAGGGCTCAGAGGGAGGGCTCAGAGGGAGGGTCCAGAGGGAGTTACGTGGGGTCCTGAACAGGTCTGCCTGTGTAAACTGCTCACACGTGACTCCAGATCTCTCACTGCTTGTCACATGCAAAACAGATTTGGGGAGGCAAAAGTAGCATGGGGAAGAGCAGCTCAGGCACCCATGTAGAAGCCCATCAGGGAGCCAACAAGGGCTTAGACCAAATGGCAGTGATAAAGATGGAGAGAAGTTGATGGGTTCAATTATGGAAGCAGAACTGGCAGGACTGGGGCTGGGCTGCTTGACAGTCAAGGAGAGTCAGGTGAGCAGTTTGAGAATGAAGATTCTGGTTTAAGTACCTGAGTAGACTGTGACCAAGGACCTAGTACTTCAAGAACAGAATGGGCAACAGGCAGGTTCCTTAACCCAGGGACATGAAAAAAAAAAAGAGTTAAGGAGGCAGGTGGCTGGAGGTTGTTCCTGTAAGGGATCAGCTCAGAGGATCCATAAACTCCAGCCAGTAACCCAGATGGGTGGAAGGGAAAGAACGCGTGTAAATTGCAGGATGAAGCTGAAGTGGCCCAGCTGACAGAGCAGGCAGACTCAGGACTGAACCCCAACACCCAAGTGCTCACGCAGGCAAGCCTGCGAATAGTTATTGGTAATTGGCAGGAACAGTTAGAAGGTGGTGTGATCACAGCTAGTCTGTAACCAATCAGCAGGAAAGCTGGGTTCCTGTTGCTATGTTTGCATCCAGGCAGAACTGGATTATGAGCAGGCTGAACAGGTTCCAGAAAAAACCTCTTATACTGTGGCTGCAGTTTATCTGTCACCCTCTCCTTGCTTCTCAAGTGAGAGCTAGAAAGCAATGGAACCAAATATTATCACCCGCCATGGGCTATGTATCCCAAGAGAACTCAGCCCTGAGAGGCAAAGATAAATATGCAATATGAGGCCACTGAGATTGTCACTTAAAGGAGAACATAACAAGAATCATCATAATAGCAAGGAGAAGAGCTAACAATTACAGTATGTGAAATACTTCATACTATCTGCCATATTTAATCTTTAAGCAAACCTACATAATGTGGGTTTTGTTGTTATGCCTGTTCTGGGGCTTGAACTCAGAGCCTAGGCACTGTCCCTGAGTTTTTGTGCTCAAGGTTAATGCTCTACCACTTGAACTACTGCTCCATTTCTGGCTTTTGGGCGGTTAAATGGAGATAAAAGTCTCACAGACTTTCTGGCCCAGGCTGGCTTTGAACCTTGATCATCAGATCTCGGCTTCCTGAGTCACTAGGATTACAGGCGTGAGCCACCACCGCCAGCTTATATGATGGGTTTTAATATCATCCCCATTCACCAAATAAGGCAAGTGAGTCTTAGAGAAGTAAGGAAATTTGATTACTGGTTACACTGGTTACACAAGAAGAGATGGGCTGGCTACATGCTGTGGGCTTGAACAGGATATTTCACTGTTTCTGCTCTTTTGAACATGAGCCTCTTTAGGAAACTGGACCTTGTAAGCTCTGCACTGACTTCACACCCATGCATTTCCCTGGCCTTCTGGAGGCAGAGGGATAAATTTCAATACCTTATAGTATTAGCTGGGCTCTGGGATGGAAAACACCATGAAGGCCAGGATTCTCTCATCCTTGTAAGGTTCATAGATACAATACAGAGAAAGGTGGAGAATATAGACACAAATATGGCCTTCAGTCTAAGAACAATAGAAATACTTCCCAAGTATGGGTGGAGAGAGCTGAGAAAAGCTGCAGGCTCTTCCTTTGTAAGCACCCAGATCATGACCTGTAAGGCTATGAGATCACACAAGCCCAAGGCTTGTCCTGGGAGCATCTGCATACTCTGATGGCCTGTCTGGGAGACAAACAGAGGAATAGAAGGGAAGGAGCTTTAAAAAGCATTTGTCAGGGCTGGGAAGGTGGCTCAGTGGTAGAGCGCTTGCCTTGCATGCATGAGGCCCTGGGTTCGATTCCTCAGCACCACATAAGAAAAAAGCCGGAAGTGGCACTGTGGCTCAAGTGGTAGAGCGCTAGCCTTGAGCTGAAGAGCTGAGGGACAGCGCCCAGGCCCAGAGTTCAGGCCCCACGACCGGACCCCCCCCCCAAAAAAGAAAAGCATTTGTCAGGGCGGGAAGCTTGACAGCAGTGTTGTGGGAGATTGTGTCTTGTTCTTCCACTTGGTGAAGGCTGAGAAGGCAATGGATTAGGGACCCACAATTTGATTGACAAGGTCTCTATTGGAAGGAATGAGCAGCATCATTAATGTGATATAATAGATCTCAATCTCACTGATACCTCTGTTCTTTAGAAGCCTGACATTATAGGAACACCACTTAGCAAAGAGTGGCTGGGAGGAGCCTGCAGCCTAGCAATCCTCCCACATCCCTTCAAGGTTTCCTCACATTGAGAAGCTATCTATAAAGTTAGAAAACCCAGAACTTGGCTGGGTGCCAATGGCTCACACCTGTAATACTAGCTACTCAGGAGGCTGAGATCTGAGGATCACCGTTCAAAGTCATCCCAGGCAAGAAACTCCGTGAGACTCTTACCTCCAATAAACCACTCAGGAAACAAGAAGTGGTGCAGTTGCTCAAGTGGTAGGGCACTAGCCTTGAGCTGAAGAGCTGAGGGACAGTGTTCAGGCCCAGAGTTCAAGCCCCATGACCAACAAAAAAAAAACGAAGAAAAAGAAAGAAAAGATAGACAGGAAGGGAGGGAGGGAGGAAGGAAGGAAGGAACGAAGGAAGGAAGGAAGAAAGAAAGAAAACCTAGAACTCTTGCCAAGCATGGGTAGTTCATGCCTGTAATCCTAGCTATTCAGCAGGCTGAGATCTGAGAATCACGATTGGAAGCCAGCCCAGGCAGGAAAGTCTGTGAGACTCTTATCTCCAATTAACCACAAAATAAAACAAAACAGAAATAGAGCTGTGGCTCAAGTGGTAAATTGCTAGCCTTTAGCCACGAAGTTCAGAGACAGTACTCAGACTCTGAATTCAAGCCCCAGGATTAGCAGCCCCCTCCAAAAAAAGTCACCTGACTTTGGTTGTTCAGATAATAGGTTTCCTGCCACTTGGAAAGCTCATTGGATTTCTATGGGATGATATTAACAAAGGCAATAGTGCTACTTCATTTCCATCATGTTCCAGGCATTATTCTGTGTTTTGTCTAGATGAACTCCCTTAAGTCATCATAGTAACTATGTGGTAAATATTAATATCTAAGAAGTGAGTTGAGCAAGCTTGAGCAGGGTGGCTTAGGATCCTACAGCTATTAATGGCCAAGTCAGGATTTGAACCCAGGTGATAGGTAGAATCTACATGCTTCATTCCAATTGTCCCACAGGATTAGGAAATATTACTGTTCACATAGCTTAATCCACACACATAATGGGGGTGGGGGACATGATAGGTTCTTCAAGGGCCACAAGTCTAGCAGTATTTCATATTTACCGAGCACCTCTCTTTGCTAGGCACATAATCAAGGGTTTTTAATATAGAAAGGGTCTGGTACAGGGGGTTTCTATTAACCACATTGTATAGACAAGGAAACCATGGCTCTAAAGGTTGAGGACCTGCTCAGCATTTTGCAGTTAGTAAGTGATAGAGCTACAACAGGAACACCTAAGTCAGCTTGAGCTAAAACAGAACCATAACAATGCCCAAGAGCATGAAAAGACAGGCATCAGCCAGAAGTCCAGAACTGACCATGGAGGTGCTGTGGAACAAGACATCCTGCAGACCTGTCTACATATGGCTTCCATCCAGAGCCAGCTATGCCCAGCCTGGGTGGGAGGCACCAGGGAGCGGTGCTGATGTCTGACAAACTCTTAGATGCTTCAGCTCCTGGGCAGAGCCCATGCATGCCAGGAGCTGCAGATCTAGGGCCTTTGTGGGTGTCTCTGCCATCACATCATCCCTCTCTACCTTCTCTCACCGCGCTGAACAGAGGAGAAAAGGACAGGTGTTCAACACTGATCACTGCCCCTCCTGGCAGGAGAAAATGAAAAGTGGGTTCCACTGATGGCAGATGTGGGGCCCTTGCTTTGATGACAGCACAGACTTTTCTGTCTACTGAATATGGGCTCTGGTCCATAGAGATGGAGTGGAAAATCCAAAGGGGCATTAAGATGAGGCAGCAAGTCCATGCTGAAGCCCCGTTTCCCCATATGCAAAACAGCAACCATCAGAGCAGCCTGTCTGCTCTGTGGCTGGCTGAGAGGGTCCCTCAAATGAGGTTCTTGCTATGGATCAATTCCTAGAGCAGCCACATCCACAAGGGGCCTGATGTGATCTCCAGCTCAGTCTTTCCCAGACATGCCCACTTCACCACTCTTGGAGCCCTGGGTTCAGCTTGGCAGGTGAAGGACACATGTGCCACACCTCCTCACCCATACTGGTGTCTCAGCCTGGCAAGGGCTGGCCCTGGGGATTGAACACAGTGTCTTGCACTTGCTACACAGGTGTTCTACCACATGATTCACATACACCCAGCAGTTTTTGTATTCAATGAGTTTTACTTTTTTTTGGGGGGGGAAGGGGACGAGGGTAGCCAGAATCATGATCCTTCTATTTATACTTCCCATGTAGCTGAGATGACAGACATATGCCAATGTGCTTAGATACTGGTTGAGCTGGCCTCCAATTCTCCTAAGCTTCTTCTCTTGAATAGCTGGAATTACAGGCATGAGCCATTGTGCCTAGCCTTCTTTTATTTTGTTAGCATTGCTATTGAAGTATATCTCATAATCTATAAAGTGTGACCTTCCCTTTTTTCAGTTCTAGGGATTACACTCAGGGCCTCAGATTTTCAGGCAGGTAATCTCCACCGGAGTCATGCTTCCAGCTCCTTTGCTTGTTGGTTATTTTTTATATAGGGTCTGGCTTTATGACCAGGCCAGTCTGAGCTGTGATCCATGCTTCTCCAAGTCACTGGGGATTACAGATGCAGGCCCTGCATCCAGCCACGTGATTGCCCAATGGTGAGGATAAAAGGCATGTGCAACCACTCTCAACACTGCCTGAGATGGAGTCTCGCAAGCATTTTTTTTTTCCAGCACTGAGGACTGAACTCATCACTCTTCCACTGAGTGAAATTCCCAACCCTAGTTGAGAGACTATTTTGCAAGAGCAAACTTTTAGGTGAAGACTGGCCTCGAACCATGATCGCTGCCCTTCATCTCTACCTCTCAAGCAGTTAGGATTACAAGCTTGAGCCACCACATCTAGCTTTTCACTTACGTTTGAGACCCTGTTTAACCACAGTGGTCAGGTTTGAAAATGAAAATTCCTAAGTCTAATTATACTAGATGAAATCATTTATTGCAAAAAATTCAAAGTTCTCCCATAGCGTTCCAACAGATGATTTCAGGAAGTGTTTGGGAGCACCTGCTGTCTTACTCTGCTGATGTAAATATCAGTCATTGAGGACCTGCTGACTGCTCTGAAGTTGGTAACCCTTATAGTATTCTGAAACCTGGGTTTGAAGGCCCACAGAGGTCAAGTAACTTCCCTGAGGTCACAAGCCTTGCAAAGAAACAGACTTTGAATTCAAGTCTGTCACTGTGCTTAGACTGCTCACACTCTTCCCCAGTACACTTTGGGTACTAAACTATGGGAGGGCAGAGGTGGATTAAAGGATGCTCCCTCCTAGAGACTGGGAAATAGATAATTCTTAGCCCATGATGAGATATATTGTAACTCCATTAAATCAGCACCTGCGTATCAGCAAGGGTACCTGGGGATGAAAACAAAGATGTAAATACGCCACCTACCTTTACCAGGTGTGGGAGTTTCATGGGGGTCAGATGGGAGACACCAGGAAGTTAAGCTCCCAGGAGATGCCATATGAGCCTCAATTCTGCTTAGGAAACTGGGGTTCCTGACCCTGTCGTGAAAGCTGAAAACACTGGAAGAGCTCTGCTCAGAAAGTCCCCCTCTCCCAAGTCTCCCTAACTCAGGGCACTTGGAAGGTCTACAGTCCTCTGGCCAGGGCTGAGAACAGGTAGACAGTTCTATGGACCCAATCCACGTAAGGCCAACATCACTTACACTCACACACATGCACACATACACACACACCGCCACCACCACCACCACAATCTCATTCAGTGGATACTGACAAGAGCCTGTCATGTTCTGAGTGCTAACCTAGGCCCTGGGCAAAGTGACAAAAGTCCCTAGCTTCATGAAATTAAGTATTTTCTTCACATCAGTAAGGTGAAGGCCCCTGGCAAGAGCTGGTCCAGAAGGATTAACTCAAAAAATCCTGACTGAGGCTGGGAATGTGGCTTAGTGGTAGAGTGCTTGCCTTGCACGCATGAAGTCCTAGGTTTGATTCCTCAGTACCACATACACAGAAAAACCTGGAAGTGGTGCTGTGATTCAAGTGGTAGAGCAAAAGCAGCTCAGGGACAGTGCTTAGTCCCTGAGTTCAAGCCCCAGGCCTTGAAAAAAAATCCTGACTGGTAAGACATTGTAGAGAGAATGGCAAGGTGGAGTGAGGCCCTGAATTCTAGAAAGAAGTAAGGCCCACAAGTGTGGAGGGGAATTGAGTTTCCACATGAGGAAACAACAGTTTCCCACAAACTTTATTTACCATATCTGAACCCATGACTCAGAGCCAGGAGGAAGCCCTGGGCATTACTGAGCAACCAGCTGAAAAGTAAGCTGGCCTCTGAGCACTGGTGGCTCACACTAAAATCCCATCTACTCAGGAGGATGAGATCTGAGGACTGCAGTTCATTCAGCCTCAAGCAGACAAGTCCTCTTCAATTTAACAGCAAAACACTGGTTAAAATGGTAGAGCACCAGCCTTGAGCAAAACACACAGAATAAAACAAAAAAAGTCAAGCAAGAGTATAAGGTCCCAAGTTCAAGGACCAGTACCAGCACCAAAAAAAGAAAGCTGGCTGCCAGGCAGTTATGCAGCAGTCTTAAAACCCAGTGTGTGCTATGTCAGCATCTGAGCCTTATGCTGATAAGTTTTGTTACCGGACTCATATACCCTCAGCTCAACTCTAGGCAGTTCTGCTGTACTGCCCCTAGTAAGAGATGACTCTCTCTCTCATTCTCTGCCTCTCTGTCTCTTTCTCTGTCTGTCTGTCTCTCTCTGTATGTATATGTGTAAAACAGTGAGGGGGGGAGAAAAAAGTGATAGGGTGAAGGTTTTATGTTATAAAGTACAATATATATCTATATGAAAAATTGTTAAGAAAGAGGGGCAGGAGGAAGAGGGGTTAAGAAATAAGAAATAAAGATGGAAGGAACTTGATCAAAGTACCTTAAATAGACATTGTAAATATCACAATGAAACCCCTTTGTACAATTAATTTATGCTAACATGTTTTAAAAAATGCATTAAAATGATGAAGGCAGGCAGGCACTTCCAAACTGAAGTGATAAAACGCTGATGATAGATGGCAACAAGGTAAATGGGATCACGCTTCTGTGCTAGTTTGCTTAGCTTCAAAAATCTGGGCTGGCAGGAGAGTCACAGAACCAAAGAACACTTAACAGGGCAGGTGCTCAAAATGCCATAGACATGAAGTAGATAAAGTCCATAAAACGAATATGGATCAAGAGAAGAGCTCCCCAGATCCATTGATTTGCAATCCTAACAAATTCTTTGTTTTACAGGAATGAAACAAATCCCCAGAGAGGAGAAGACTTGTCCAAGGTGACAGTTACTGAAAAGCCAGGAATAGATCTTCCTTTGGATCCATTCTGGATCCAAACCAGTATGAAGACCCACATTGGAGAAGGGATAGGTGAGAAGTTAGAGATTTGAAGCCCAGAGTCAGGTCCCAGGAGCACTGATTCTAGCTGGAAAGGCCAGGAAGTCAAATTTGACTGGACTGGTAGGACCATATAGTGTGTGTATGGAAAGGTATGATATAAATATGCAGGAAGGACAGTGCCCAGCTGAGAGACGTGTTCTTTGTTGAGATTTTAGTGTAGTACAAACTGCTTGTTGGCCTTCCAGACTGATGGTTGTTCCCTTGGTCTGAGAAGTATCAGGTAGGAAGGCTGAGACTTCCTTTCCCAGGTCTCCCTGGCCACTGCCCTTTCTGAAAATTGGCCCTCCTCCCCCCGCCCCTTTTCCCACAGGCTTTTAGCATCAAAAACAACTCAGGGAGAGTCTGGTAGGTTGAGAGGATCCAAAGGGCTGTGAAGGATGCACAGAGCTGTCTGAAACCACTTTAGAAGATTGTCCCAGACTTGGCAAGACTTGAGTATCCAAAGCCTAAAGCAAACGCCTCGGGGTTGATCCCTGGAAGCTGAGACCAGGCTAGGAAGGCTTCATAGTCATTCCTGAGTCTTATACCTTTGGATTTGCAGCTGCAAATCCAGGTGCCAGCATCCAACTTAATAGGGTTTTTCATTCAGGAGCAAACTAATCTCTTCCCAGCTCTTGGCTCCAAGTGCCCAGTGGCAGAGTCCAGGATCCCACAGGTGCCGCTGGTAGTTGGTGCCCTTCCATCTCATTTTCCCAGCTTCAGTGTCCTCTCTTCAAGACCATCCTAACAATGCTCTGGAGACCATCTCCCTCGCCCTACCACAGTCAGGAGTGCTACCTGCTAATGTGATCTTGAATTACCCTGAAATCAATTCTTCTGGCCTCCCTCCCAGCTCAGGGGCTCCACAGGTACAGCAAATAGGTGGATATTCTGCAGGCGTCTTCATTGTTTGGTAAGATGAGGCCACTCACACCTGGTTTGGTCTTCAACCCTCACAAAATCCTCACAAACTCCTAAGTCCTCCAACCTCATCTCCCCCAGATTTCACCCCAGTTTTGGTTTATGCAGCACCCCACCCCCGCAGACCTGCATCAGAGCCATCACAGTAACAATAAAAAACAACTGCAATGCCCACATCATTATTCCACTGGCAAAGATTTTTCCCATAAATCTGGGCCTTCAGAGATGAGGAAATAGAGTGGTAGAGGTCTCCAGGAAGTGAGAAAATGAGGTGCTGGCCCAGGGAACTGGCCCAGACCTGCTAGGTGTAGCGCCGGGAGGAAGCTGCTGGACCCTCTGAGGGTGAAGCCACGCTCTGCCTGAGGCCAGCTGAAAGGGACCAGACAATGCTCAAAGGCAAACACCTCTACCCACCGGGCCTGACCACCAGCCTGGAGCAGCTGTGGTCTGAGGCCAGCTTCACCCGCAGAGCGAAAGCACCCCTCTGTTCCGTTGGGAAACGGCCCTGTCGGTTCTCTTCGCGACCTGCCATTGGGCCCATCTGGGCCTGACACCTTAAGGATTCGGGTTCAGAAGCCGACCTCGCTAGGGATCCCGGAGCTGCAGTGCCCCGGCCGGCCGCGCTCAGCGCCCGCGCGTCCCGCGCGTCCCGGGGAGCCGCTTCCTGGTGGGATTAGAGCACCTGCTGGCTTCCATCTCCGCCCCTCCCGGGCAACCCCCAAGCGGGACCGCGCGGAGAGGACCGCGGGGAAGTTAGCAGCAACTCGAGCCCGGCGCGTTCTCCCTAGGTAACTCTGTTCCTCCTGCTTGCTGTGATGCTCTTCGGTCCTTCTTAAAAATCTCTTTCCAAGCGTGAACTACGGAGCTTGGGAAACTTTGTGCGAAACTTCCGAATGCCGTGACATCGGAGCCAGCCACTCCAATCGGAGTCTGCGAGCGCTGCGCCCAGCCCCGAGCCTCCCCTCCAGCCCCTCCGCGTTCGGGCGGACAGGGGCCCCGGAGCCCGCCGCCTCCCGGAGCGCCCCCCCCCGCCCTGATTCACACCCCTCATTGGCCTAGGGGCCGGTCCTGGCCGCTGCCCGGGGCGCGCCCGCGAGCCTGGGACCCGAGGGTATTTAGGCAGTTTCCGCGGGGGCATTGTTTTCCCCGTGACCTGGGGACATCCCGGGAGAGGGGAGACCCGCCCCAGAGACGGAGGCGCAGGCTCGCCCACCACTCATTTGCATTTCAAAGGCAAACTTTGGCTGGACTTGCCCCGAGGCGGCGGCACCTACCGGCTTTGCACGGATCGTGGTAGTGCTCCAGCTGCGGCTCCGCGCCCGCCTCGCCTTCCGGAGCCCAGTAGTCCAGGGCGGCCTCCGAGCGCCCCCCGAGCCCCCCGGCGCCGCGGGGCAGCGGCAGCAGCAGCAGCAGGGGCGGCAGCAGCAGTGGCACCAGAGCCCGGAGCGCAGTTGCCGAGGGCATGGTGGCGCGGGGCTGGTGGGGGCCGAGGGACTCGCGAGCGCGAAAGCTCGGCTTGGGGGAGATGGTGCACTGGGTCCGGCGTCGGCGGCTAAGAGCGGACGCGGGGCATGGCGTCCTCGCCGAGAGCCGAGCGCGGCGCCCACTGTCCGCGATGGGGCACCCGGGAAGCAGCCCGCTCGGAGCGACTAGCCCGGCCGAGGCTGCGGAGGTTGTGATTGTGGCGGTGGTGGTGAAGCAGTGGCCGCTCCGCCCCCTCTCCACCAGAGCTGGACCACACAGCCCCCGCCAAGGCCTCCGGACAGCCAATCACTCGGACGCCCGAGGCGAGGCCCCTCCTCTTCCCGGCACCTCCGCAACTTCGGAGGAAGGGGAGCGAAGTGAGGATGCTGAAGGCCGCGGCCGAGAGCCGGTAGCGCTCGCACACGCCGAAGGCGGCCTTTTGGGGCGTCAGCCCGGGCCCGGGCTCCCGCAACGATGCTCCTTACTATCTCGGCCGGGCTTCCCGCCTCGCTGTTTCAGTAACTCACTTTACAACTCCCGGCGCACACGTGGACGCCGGCAGGCGCTCCGAGTCGCTAACAACTCGCGCTGTGCTTTAGGGCACTGGCTGCTGGAAAGGAGGAAAGGCCGGAGGACGTCGGCTTCCCCAGCCCTTTCAAACCACCTCTCATCCAGCTACGAGAGGCATCTGCGGTGGCGCCCACCCAACTCAATGCAGTGGCTGGTGGTATGTAAAAAGCGTTTAAGGGGCAGATTTCCCTTCTAGGTGACTTTTCCCCCCCAGTAAACAGCGCGCGCGCGTGCACGCACACGCACAGCCTACGTGATGCTTCCTATGGTCTAAAACTTGGAGCCACACCATGCTTCCTAAAATTAGATGTTTCATTAAAGTCCCTCAATATTAGCCTGTCAGAATAAAAGGACCAATTGCTAGCATCGGGTTTCTTTTAGCAAATGATAAATATATGCCCAAATGATTTGGAGTAACAATCAAAAGCTACTTGAAATCCACTTCTATGATGTGCCTTAAGCGTAAAAATGGTCCATTTTAACTTAGACATGTATTATTACAGTAAGGCTTTCAAAGATTTTGTGTGAGAAAGCAAAGCTGCCCTAATTATAAAGTATAATACCAATGGTATGTGCAGAATTTTTTTTATCATCACACCTAGTAGACTTCTTTAACTTTCCTTTTAGGGAAGTTTAAAAGTTCTAAAATAAACCCTTGTAGGTTTCTTTCCACATGGTTTTTATAGCCATTAATAACAAATAATGAACAGGGGGCACACAGCTGGTCTTTGTGCCAACCATCTATTTCATAACATTATGGTCATGTCATTCTCTTATTTATTAACTAGGATAACAATTCCTTCAAACCAGGAAAGGGTGCTACTGGTTCTTACAAAGAAATGAAGTTTGACCCTGCCTCCTGTATCCAAGTTATCTATCACCTAATGGGCACATATAGGATAAAGTCAAGATTGGTCAAGACTGGGTTAGGAACTGGCAGGCAGGAGGGGACTAGAGGGTGAATGGATCCCACCAAATGGCAGGGAAGGCCAAGTGGCCATTAAACAGGCAATAGGTGTGGAAGGAGATTAAATGGCATTTCTGCCTGAATGCTAGGAGTCAAACCCAACGCCATAGTATGCTGTACTCACCCCTATGAAGGTCACCACTTGTCAGTAGACAAGTCCACAAAGTCAACACCTAAAAGGCCTAACAAACTTCTGTGACACTTTTAGGTGTCCAGATGGCAGTTGGCAAAAGCCAACTGGCTTCACAAGCAAGGAATTCCTCTGGAAAACAGACATCAGAAGCCACCTTGTGCATGCACGGAGGTTGTGAGGTTTACTGCCTTCTAATCCCCACCTGGTGGGTAGGTCTTTTCATCATTACCCTTTGTCCAAAATTTGAAGACTGGAGCCTCTGGGTGAGCAAGCTGTACAACTTCATCAAAGGGCTTGTTTTGATGCTGCTTTGGCAATCAACCAACAGGCAATCAGCAACAAAACATTGGGATTGTTAGAAAGGCTAGCTAGGAAGACCGAGATGTTTTAGTATTTTTCTCATCAGTTACAGTTCCTAATTTAACTCATCACTTTAAAACATTTTTTTAAAAATGTTTTAAAATAAAAAAGCTTACATTTAGAAGCACAGGCTAAAGACCTAAAGCTGTTCAACAATTACACATTCCTAATTTTGGTGGGTTTCTTCCCAAGAACTTTAGTCCTCTGGAAATCCTGAAAGTAAATTCTCAATCTTGAGTCAGTGCTTCAATTGGGTGCTTCTCAGTGAACAAGTTCTTCTGCAGCAGCCTTTAGACCCCCTTCAGGTCTTTTGATTCTCCTTTACCCAACCCTGGAAACTCTCATTCCACCAACTACCATCAAAATCTTCTCCAGGACAGGGAACACAATCTTCAGAAGAGAAGGCATTCTCTACCAGCTCACTCTTTTCTCCCATTGTTAACCACAGAGATGCTGTTACAATTTTCAGCAGCTGCCTTATACCTTCCCTGAATCTCCAACACCCTTATCTTAGCTTCTCAGGTGGAGTACCAGGGCCCCACTACCATTGTCTTCCTTTTGCCTATCATTGGCATATAATTTCTTTATGCCACTCACATTAAGCATTGACAGCTATCCTTAGCTCTGCTGCCTCACACCTCCATGCTCTGCCTGGAACACTAACAGCTACAGACCTGCATCCTCACACAGCATCTAGTGGAGCAAATGCTACAACTGACACCAATTCAGGTCTGCCCTGCCTGAGCTACTTCAGCAGCCCACTCTTAACAAACCCCAACTTAGAATCACCTGTCTCTCTAGACAGACTCTACCTTTCCCCCGTCAGGACCTTCAGAATTAGTCCTGTAATCTTGGTCACTTAAGACTGAGCTGTCTGGCACTAGTTGCTCATGCTTGAAATCCTAGCTACTCAGGAGACTAAGATAAGAGGATCACAGTTGGAAAACAGACCAGGTAGGAAACTGCAAGAAATGTTTACCTTCAATTAACCAACAAAAAGCTGGAGCCAGAGCTGTGGCACAAGTGGTAGAGTACTAGCCTTAAGCATAAAAGCTCAGGGACAGCACCCAGGCCTTGAGTTCAAGCCCCTGGATTGGCACAAAAAGTAAGACTTAGCTAAGACAAACTGACACTGGCCAGACTTACATCATCGCCTCCTTACAACTGTCTACAATTTTTTTCATTTGAAGATCATCACATTAAATTTTGAAAATTAAAACAAGGTTCACTCTAAATACACTTGTACATTTAATAACATTGACTTCATATGTCCAAATATAGCCTATTTTATCTTTTCTAATGTCAAATTGTAGATTTAGTAGTTCCCACTTCAAAATTAAGAAGCTGGCTGAGTAACAGACTTCCCTCTATGCTTCCTTTTCTAATCGGACAAAAAGTGTTCATAGAAGATATAAGAAGTAGCTGGACACTGGTGGCTCACACCATAATCCTAGCTACACAGGAGGCTGAGATCTAAGGATCACAGTTCAAAGCCAGCCCGGGCAGGAAAGTCCATGAGACTCTATGGCACTGTGGCTGAAGTGGTAGAGTGCTCACCTTGAGCTGAAGAGCCGAGGGACAGCACCCAAGCCCAGAGTTCAAGCCCCACAACCAAAAAAAAAAAAGAAAAGAAGAAAAAAAGATGTCAGAATTAGTCCAAATTCACACTAACTTAAAAACCATCAGGCAAATACAAATTGCCAAGTATAGACACCAAGTAAGGTAGCTTAAAAAAAAATCAAGAGAAAAGGAAGCAGGGAAGGATCTTTAAAATGAGTACAGACACTAAGTAAAGTAGCTTAAAAAATCAGGAGAAAAGGAAGCAGGGAAGGATCTTAAAAATGAGCTAAGAATGAATATGAAAACCAGAAAGTGAAACTACTGCTTCAAACGGAGTACACCAAGAACAGTCCATCCATCAGTATACTGATCATTACACTGACAATCAGTGTGACTTCCCATATTAACACTTGCTCTCTGGGCTACAGAGGTGATACCTCCAACTTCCAGTTACATCCAACAAGAGAACAGGCCCTAATCTTGATTATTTCTGGGATTAAAAACAAAGCCTTTCTTATTTATGCTATTAGTTACAAAGGACGCTGTGAGGGCACATGTGTGAAACTACTATGGAAAAAAGTAGTACGTACCAGACTAATGTAATGTATTCTTTCTTTAAGAATAACAGGAACAGGGGTGGTGGGGTCTGTGTGCAAGATTTGAAGATTATATATGATGAAGAGTCAAAAGAATGGTAATTTGGAACATTTAAAAGACAAACTTTATTCATTGTACCATTCTAGCAACTGGTCTGTACCTTAATTTTTTTTTCCTTCATAAACTTGGGGGAAGAGAGTTAAACCCTAAATTTTAAGTCCTTCTAAACCCTCTGTATATTACCTTTACAAAATTAAATTTAAAAAAAACTAAGTTTTTCATTTGCAGTTGTTTCTATAGTTATAGCTTCCCTATTATACTATGGCTGCTTTATATTTGCTCCCATTGTCCAATGCCTCAATTACTATGTGGTCTTTGGCAATGCTCCCCCGACATATACCTTATTTACTGTAGAGCACTGAGTGCTATTAGTATGTTATCCCTTATATTTGCTTCTCTTGTCTTAAAAAAGTAAAGAAAGAAAGCATTCAAGGGAAATGTTTAACTTTTTATTACTTTTTAAAAATCCAGCTTCAGATAAATTAACAGACTAGATTAGAACCTCAATTATATTTGATACATTACTAAATTTCTAAATAACTAAAAAGCCAGGTGGAATATGGCCTACACAAACCAAGGATGTGTATAAAACGGAAGTGACCACTGGGTAATCACTGTTTCCCTCCAACTCTGTTGACTGTCCATGCTCTGTGGGGATTAATAGGTTCAAGTTTAACAAGCTGGAAAGCTCAAGTTGGAGTGCTTTCCCAACGACACTTTGTTGTCCTTCAAACAGAACTGTTTTTTCTTCCTTGCCTTAAGCTATTACAGCACTCTAACTGTAAACACACTGTGCTTTCTGGTCAATTACTATACACCTAGTTCACCAATACTTATAAGCAGCTCTTACAACAATTTGTCTCCACTTCATAACAATGAAAGAAACCTGATTTTGTCTTTGCATATTAGTATCTATAGTGCCAGTAAGAATGTCCAATGAGCTATCTTTTAGAAAATGCTCAGAAGAAAAGTAGTTATTCCTCATACTGAAATAGAACTTTTTGAAATTTCTGCATTAACATAATAATTCTTATCTTCTACCTTGTCAACCTACACTATTTCTATACTCAGTCATGAACATTTTCCTAAAACTCTTTTCAGATTTCAACACTGTAATTACTTAAGAGTTTCATAACTAGAATTTTGAAAGATACTTGTGTTTTTACACAAAACTAGTCCTATTTATAAATGTTCCAATAAATCAACAGAATGAAGCAGTAACACACACTGAGATCTAAACTTAAAACCCAGACTAACTACAGGTTTTACATAGGCTTTGCCCCCTAGAATTCATATACAGAAGCCCTTCGGTATGTAGCTTTTCCTGAACAAATTACATTAATACATCATCTCTTTTTACATTTGTAAAAATTCAGGAAGTTGAAAAATAACATTTATTTGCAAGACATTTGGCATAGGTGGTTAGTAAACATTTAGAGAAACAAAAGCTGTATCAAAATGAATACAATTTGTGGATAAACCCTCAATAAAGTGGCTTTTGGAAGAACTAGTTTGCAGCAACCACCTTTATAGAGAGTCTGCCCACTGTCAGTGGAAAACACCCAAGCAAATAGTTCACTAGGTTCAGATATCACCACAAGATGATAAGTTCTAAGAGTATTGGGCTTGATTTATGGGCAAACCCAGTATAATCTAGGAGCCCAACACTATATACTAAAGTATACTTTTCTTTCCTCTAGCCATTACATTTCTACTTTATCCTACTCTTGGTACCAGAAGAGATGTATAATGTCAACTTCTACTCTGTTGAATTTTAGGAGATGAATTAGGAACAGAGAAAGTTTCCCCTAAAGATTTTTTCTTTGGGTGTTAGGCCTGGAGTTTGAACACAGGGCTGAGCACTCTCCCTGAGCTTTTGTGCTCAAGGCTAGCGCTCTACCATGTGAGGCACATCTCCACTTCTGGCTTTTTGCTGGTTAATTGAAGAAAAGAGTCTCACAAACTTTCTGTCTGTGCTAAATTTGAAGTACAATCCTCAGCTCTCAGTCTCCTGAGAAAGCGAGGATATACACGAGCCACCAGTGTCTGGTTTACTCTTTGTTTTTGATAGTGTTCAAAATGTCAGCTGATAATTGAGCAAATGTTAGCAAATGAAAGACATACACAGAATTAAAAACTCTCAACTTCGGTAAGATTCTGTTTTACTATTCTACTGAGAAGCTAAGTCATTTATGAATTCTATCTTCTTCAAGACACATTTGTGTAGTCAGCTACAAACCAACATAAAACCATTTCTTTTGGGGGAGGGGATTTGGGGAGGAAGGTATCAAAGCCTGAACTCAGGGCTTGCACCTGCCTCAGATTTTATTTATTTATTTTTTTTTTGCGTTAGTTATAGGGTCTTGTTTCTGCAATCTTCCAACCTATATGTCTTAAGTAGCTGGGACTACAAGTGACCACCATATATGGCTTGTTCTTAAGAGTTAAGACTCTTGCTAATATTCTTTTGTTCAGGCTGGCTTCAAACCATGATCTTCCTATCTCCACTTCCCACAAAGCCAGAATTACAGGTGTGGGAACCATGACTTTTGTAAAGAACTTTTCAAGGTGATATATAATGCCCTTAATGTATTTGAATATTAAAAATCTATTTTTCACCACAGATTCCAAAGACTGTCAAGTGGAGCTCAACTTACTAGTAAGGATTGGTTCACCTGAAAATAACTAAGATATTTTTTAAAAACCCTTCATCTTACCTGCAGGATTCATGGCATGAAAAACTACTATTTTAATAAGACAACAACAACAAAAAAAAACAAAACAAAAAAAGCCCCCCAAACCCTGCAGTTCCAATTTATACCCAATTAAATAATGTGTTTTCTTGTTAAAAATATTTTATATTAAAAAGTTACAGAACATTAAGTAATTAAGATAGTGAGTTTTAGTTGTTTCCAAGATAATAAATGCAGGTAAGAAAATGGAAGAGCCAACAGATTATGTTTAATGCAACATTCTGGCTTGAAGTACATACCTATAGTTTCTGATCAAATTTCTATTTGCTCATACTAGCCATTATCTAAGTGGTCAGACATCAAATTTTTCACCCTTCATAAGGCTTAAATGCCACAGTACAGAATATGGAGTCCATTAGTAACTACTAATGGCATGAAGTTCACACTAAGGTGTTCAGTAGTGGTGATGTTTTTCTAAAAACACCAATGTATAGTACTGGTTTAAGTGATCATTTGCATAGCAAATTATTAAACCAGAAACACAATGGTTTTAGAGAAACTTCACATTATGGGCAATTCCAGAAAAATGCACAAGTGCAATTTCTTTCTTTTAGAGAAGAGCAGCCTATTTGTTCACCAAATAAAGAAGCTACCACTGTGCCCGCACCACTCACAGCACATCAGCCTGGTGCCATAATTTTATTCAAGAGTTTCTCACTCTGTCACTGAACTGGATAATTTGGATGTAGGCAAGCTGGGGACATTAGTATATGGGCCCTTTGTATTCAAAAGCACATTTATGGTATGTTAAAAAAAATAAGTGGGATTCTGTAACACTGCTTTTTGGACAGTTATCTTCAAATTGGAAACACATCTATTTTCACAAAACAATTTGGTCAGGAAATTTTATTTGAACATTCTAAAGCAATGATGCTTTAGATGTTATTTAAATGTCCCAGACAGGATTAACAAAATTAAATGTTTCTAAATTACAAATTTAGCTCCTGTATGAGTCTCAGAAAAGAAACAGAATAAAACACCCCCCACCCAAAAGAAGTATGACACACACATTTTGAAGGAACCCCAATGTTTCATGCAATGGTAGGCAAGATGTAAAAAGCCACCCAAATTCACATATTTCTACACCAATCATCAGAAAAAGTACTCCCTATTCAGTCTGTACATCCAAATGCAGTTGGAAATCTACACCTACGTTACATTATTTAATGTTATATACATTTATTACCCACCCCCCCTTGTTTTTAATAATTTCTCATGTAAAGCCTTCATTCAAACCCAAAAAAAGATGTGAGACTAACTGGGGGGTGAGGGGATAATCACTTTAGATACTCAGTTAAAATGTAGATTATCTAAATCTCAAATGTTTATAAAAACAAGTACCTTCTCCATTTAATACTTTGCTTTCTAACTGTACAGTAAATTGCATATAGAGAATACACATCTATCTTCGGACTGTATCTTTGGATGGAATTAAGATGTAATTGGATAATTTTAAGATAAATAAATGGAAAGTTGGTCTGACTAAGATGACAGCAGATATATTACATGCAGAATTTAACTTGGCTAAGTTTTCTTTTTTTTTTTTTCCTTTTTTAAAAAAGGATGCAGTTGCGTTGGGGTGCGGGGTGCAGGTCATGGACAACTAATAACAGATCAAAAAAGAACCCAGATTCAATATATAAAAATGTCCCACAATAGGTCAACAATGGCAGTAAAAATAAAAGAAAAGGTAATCTTTCTGGAACATCATTTTTCAAGAACATAGAAATACTAAGTGCCAGGAAGATTTCTATTCATGTACTTTTAGCATCCAAGTTTCCCTCTTATTTATTTATATTGGAACAAATGCTTTAAATAAACTATTTGTCCTCTTCACTGAAGAGAGCTGGTCTATTTCATCTTTAATGAGCTAGTTTTTGGGAAGATTAGCCATGTACTGTAGTAATGCCTACTGCATAAAATCCACACATTTGCTGTGAACAGTTGGAGAAAGCAGTCAGTAAGAACCTAGGATCAATGGAAATAGATGTTACTTTAAGCCATCCATGAAAGAGAGACCCACAGTGTACCCAGTGTTAAGCCCAAATTTCTTCTTGCGCTTTCCTTTTTTGCTGTGCAAGTTCCACCACTATGAAAGAGAAATTGATCCAAAGTTCCAGGTTTTTTTGTATCTCTAGTCAATTTTCACATTAGTATAGATTTTTCGGACAAAGGCACTTGTTCCCATGTAACCAATTGCTCCTGCAAAGACAAAATAAAATGTATTAAAACAAATGAAACCCCTCTGTACATCACCTTAAAATTTAAATTAAAAATAAATAAAACAATAAATACATATGGAGCAGTATTCAAGATTTACTAAAGCTCTCTGCTCTGGAAAGTTGTTGTTTTTTTTTTGCAGTATAGTATTATACTAGCATTCTCTGTGAATTAAAATTCTATTATTTGCTTTCATAAAGCATCTGTTACAGTCACATACCAAATCTGACCTAATGTATTTTTAAAGAATTAAATCACAATTAGTATAATTAGTTAATAACTGTAGAATATTTAAAATACATCTTTTATTTTAAAAAAACTTGACTATGACAAAATATTGTTAAATGAAAAAATAAACTTACCTTATTTGAGAATGTACTATTTGAGGTCTCTTATCTACTACTAGTATGTTTCTGCAATCTCAAGGGTAGGTGAAAGCAAGCAGTACCTCAGGGAAGAACTGAGAAGCATGGCCAATGGCCTTTGCAGCTCTCCAGAAGAGCCACTTCCTTGAGACTCCTTTTCTGTTACAGCTAGAGAAGCTGTACATTTAGTAGAAAGGATGACATATTGGAAGGAATGAACCAAGAGAGAGGTAAACAGATAAAAAGAAATGCTAGTCTTGAATAAATCTCAAATGGGGCTCAAAACTCCTGAAAATGAGAACAGTTTTCTATTCTGTTAACGAAGCACCTGACTCAAGAAAAGGTACTCAGTAAGTTGCTGCATGAATGACCCAACTGGAATATTCTTTATAATGAATATTCAGAACAAGAGAGCTGGTCCCTAAATTGTCAGAAAGTTCTCCACTTAGGAATTTGCCATTTAAGCCAATATTCTTTTTCTTTCTTTCTTTTTTTTTAAATCAGTTGTAGGGCTTGAACTCTGGGCCTGGGAGCTATCCCTCAGCTCTTCAGCTCAAGGCTAGTGCTCTACCACTTGAGCCACAGCGTCACTCCTGGTTTTCTGGTGGTTTATTGGAGATTAGTGTCTCACCAACTTTCCTGCCCAGGCTGGCTTTGAACCACGATCCTTAGCCTCCTGAGTAGCGAAGATTACAGGCGTGAGCCACTAGTGCCCAGCTTTAGGCCAATATTCTTAAAAAGCTTAAAAGTAAATTTTCTTAGTTAATAATGGCATACACACCCAGATGTGTATAATTACTCACTTTGGAACCAACTATTCTCTATTCAACAAGTGAATTTCACCCTTGAGCTACACCTAAAGGTAAACAAATAGTGGATGAAAAGAAAGTTCTCATAAAAAGTATTCTAGCTAAGAAACAGAAATATTCTAACTATAATAAATTACTTGAGCTAACCAATAATTATCAATGACTCTTGGTCACATATATGACCCTTGAAAAAGAAAACTATGTGCTACATATTGTTAGATAAGAATTGGTATGAGGGGCTGGGAAAGTGGCTCAGTAGTAGAGCACTTGCATGGCATGCTCGAGGCCCTGGGTTCGATTCCTCAGCACCACATAAGAAAAAAGCCGGAAGTGGCACTGTGTCTCAAGTGGTAGAGTGCTAGCCTTGAGGTGAAGAGCTGAGGGACAGCGCCCAGGCCCAGAGTTCAGGCTCCATGAACGAACCCCAAAAGAAAAAAAAATTGGTATGAACAAGGCTGTGATTAACAGTTTGAAGAAATATGCAAGAGGAGAACATGTGGAAAAACACTAAATGAAATCTCATCTCACAGATACAATCAACCAAATCCAGAGTGTAAAACACTAAATAGGCTTTTTGGGGTTTTTTGTTTTGTTTTTCTTTTTCTTTTTTTTCGTGGAACTGGGGACTGAACTCAGAAATGACTTCATGCAAATGCTCTACCACTTGAGCTACACCCTAAGCCTTAAGATCTTTTATTTTTGGGGACAGGATCTCACTACCTTTTTGCCTGGATTGGTCTATAACTCCGGAATTCTCCTGTCTCCACCTCCCAAGCCGCTGGGATTACAAGCATACACCACTATACCTAGCTAAATAGAATTTTTAAAAATAATTTTTAAAAAATAGTGAAGAGGGCTGGGAAGGTGACTCAGTGGTAGAGCGCTTGGCTTGCATGCCTGAGGCCCAGAGTTCGAGCCCCAAGAATCACAAAAACAAAAAAAAAAAAAAAAAAAGTGAAGAAAGAAGAACATGAATAGATTAGAAAACCCTTGGTTACCAAGCAATACATGCATCTTGATGCAAACTGTACTAAAACTAGAAGTGGCAACAGGTGAAGTAAATGTGAATACTAACTGAACATTTCATCAGCATAATGAATTTGGCTTATGTTTTAGAGACAGAGATATACTGAAATATTATAGTTTAAGTGACATAGATCTGAGAATAACGTTACAATAAAAGTGGGGCAAAATGGGAATGTAAACAAACAAGATTGAGCAGATAATTACTGACAGCTTAGCTTTTTATATATATTTGAAATTTCCCATAATTTGACATTTTTTAAATCCCAAAGCAATAAATTAAACCTATTCCACTGACATTTCTTTCATAATACACTAAAATTTAAAATACTGATAATGCATTTAAAATAGCTATAATAATATAACCTCTTTACTAGGTAGGTAGGAAAAAAAAAACTTCAATTAACTGGGCACTGGTGGCTCACACCTGTAATCCTAGCTACTCAGGAGGCTGAGATCTGAGAATCACGGTTCAAAGCCAGCCTGGGCAGGAAAGTCCGTGAAGCTCTGATCTCCAATAAACCACCAGAAAATCAGAAGTAGTGCTGTGGCTCAAGTGGTAGAGTGCTCTCCTTGAGCAGAAGAGCTGAGGGACAGCTCCCAAGCCCAGAGATTAAGCCCCACGATCAACAAAACAAAAAACTTCAATTAAAAAAAAACTGGGTTTTTAACATAAAAATACCTATAAAATTTGAATTGCCATCAAAACCTTAACTGGCATAATATAGCACTAGTTTAATAATTGCATCCAGTTTTCAAGATTTACAAAGCATTGCTTCCTTCTGGGTAAGATGTGCTTAAAATCAAATCACTATCAACCTAGAGAATTATTTTTCTTAATTTTATAAACATATTTCATAAACAGACTTATAAGAGTAGGACTTTATAAGGAGGATACTGACTGTGCTCTCTAGAAAAGCAGAAGTCTTAGGAATAACAGAGATGTACTCCTCAAAACAGAACTATGTTCATAAAAAAAAAGAACTATGTTCATAATATAAAGGCTAAACCAATGTTATTTTCCTACTTAACACAAAGTCCATTTCTTCCTATACATTAAAAACAATAACAGGTATTTTTCATTTTGGCAAACATTTTAATCATTATTAATTGGTGGGTGTGCATAATTTTTGTATTATGACAACACATTAATCTGTTCTAGTTTGCACTTCACCCCATCCCATCCCAACTCAGCCCAAAACAGATGACCTGTAACAACAGGTTGGGGCTGGGAATGTGGCTTAGTGGTAGAGTGCTTGCCTAGCCTACCATGCATGAAGCCCTGGGTTTGAGTCCTCAGTACCACATAAATAGAAAAGGCCAGAAGTGGTGCTGTGGCTCTAATGGTAGAGAGTTCTAGCCTCGAAAAAAAAAAGAAGCTCAGGGACTGTGCCCAGGCCCTGAGTTCAAGCCCCAGGACTTGCAAAAATGAATGAATAAATGAATGAATGAGTGCTAGAGCTGGGTACCACTGGCTCATACCTGTAAGTCCCAGCTACTCAAGATGCTGAGACCTGAGGATCTTCATTCAAAGACAGCTCAGGCAGGAAAATGCATGCAACTCTCATCTCCAATTAACCACCAAAAGGCCAGAAGTGGAGCTGTGGCTCAAGTGGTAGAGCACTACTCTTGAGCAAAAAGGCTCAGGAAACTGTATCCAGGCCCTGAGTTCATGACCCATGACTGACATCAAAGAAAGTGCTAGGATGCCACTGGCAGGGCAAGGAACTGTAAATATGTCAAAATAAACTTTCAACAGAAAAGAAATTTAGCTAAACTCATTCTATTTTCTTTTTAAGTGTCAACATATTATTTCTCTAGGTCTTCCTAACATCACATAAAGAAAAAAAAATCCAGAAAAAAAAGTACATTCTGCATAGTCACCTGATTGAAGGCTAGCAATAATAAAGATCTTAGCTAGGTAAAGAATCCACTGAGCAACATTTAAGAGTGGACAAAACCATTAAAGAACTATTAGACTGTCTGAAGACACTTCTACATCATACAGCTAGTTTCAACCTTCAGTCCTTCTTCTTTTTCCCCTCAAAGTTAACTAATTAACCCAGAAAGCAGCTATAAATGAAGCATAAGAGTAAAATATAGAGCAATCTCACCCCTTACTTAGCGTGGCCACAAAGCCAACCTCATTTTGCTTGCACATGCATGCATGCAGGATCACCACTCACAAGCACTGTTCCTCCTTCAATGGAGGAACAAAGTGATCCTGGGAGCGACAAGAACCCAGCTTTGAATCTATCTTATCTTCCCTCCTCTGTTGCCCATTCTATATATCTATAGATAGAAGTCTGGAGATGAAAAAAAAATGCCAATAGCAACCAAAAAAAACCAGAAAAGCAACTTAATTTGCCACTCTTCAGCAATGTTTCCACAGTGATCAGACCATAAACCTTACATCATTCCTATGAGGTTAACTCAGTCTCAGAGATGAGACAAACAGTGAACCAGAAAAATAGTAAGTTACTTCTGAGTTTTGCTTACCATACCTCTGCCTTTCATGGGCTTCAAAGTCATGAAATTGCTGGCAAGTGATAACTCGGGGCATAGCAAGGCTGAAATTGCAGAAACTAACACACCCTAGAGCAGAGGGAAGCCCTATCATGCCAGGGCAGCAGTGCTCACTGAGTCCTCTGCTTACCCTGAAAGGCTGGCTGTACTTCAATTTTGCCAATAGGAAAAGTGAGTGAAAAAGGAAAAAAAAAGCGATTATTTATTTAATGTGGGAGTAAGAGAATTCACACCCAGGACTGAGCGCAGAAACCTTGGTTCTTCCTGTGCAACTGGCTCCCTCTTCCCACTTAAGAGCTGTCCAGACTTGCTTTACCTGACAACCACTCTGGGAGACATGCTCACTTTATAGATGAGAATGAGACTTGGAGAGGCTAGGCTGACTTCTATGACATTATCACCACAAGTGATCAGCCACACATGCTCACCTGTTCAGGTCTTCTGGACTCTCAAGTCTGTGTGACCTTTCCACTGATCATACTGTTTCCAAAAGTTCTTTATTTTCTAGCTATGGTATGAACTCTTACCTCTTCTTTTTGATGAAAGACTGTGAAAAGCCCATCCAATAGCAGCACTATGTTCAGCTCACAGTGGTCAGGACAGAGCATGTGAGTGGTGGGTAGAAATTAAGACCTGTGTGCCAATGCCCAAGTGCACACTCAATGAACTATGCTGCTCTCCAGACACTGGGTCTTCATTAGCTGTCTCAGATTCCAAACAGCAACCATGTAGGCAATACCTTAAATTGCCTGTATTACACTCTTTTCCAATGAACTCAAGTTTTAAAAATACCAATTCTCAGCCACATGTCTTTTAAGCCCAGATATTGGGGAGCTAAAGCAGGAGATTAACTTGAGCCTAGGAGCTCAAAGCCAACCTGAGCAATACAGCAAGATCTCATCCCAATACAAGACAGTAAAATCAAAATTCTAATTCTCAAAATGAAAAACAAACTGTGGTATGGAACTATGCTTTACACAGAATTATTAGAATTAAAAGAGTAACCAAAAGGGTATAAATCAGGTTTTATGGGAAAGTCACAAGGACTAAAAGCAGACTCTTCACTTTGTTATTCCTGATAAAGGAAACAGCACAGAATTTTTAAATTTCTAGTAGCTGTATTTTTATGATTCAGAGACACTCAATGATTTGCTCATGATGCTATAAGAATTTCAGAACTTACCACACATTATCCCCAAGGCTGTGCTAAATACGGCCATATATCCAAAGTAAAATGATGTCTGAAATAAGCCATACATCCTGCAATAAAACAAAATGGTACTTAGTATATATTTTGCTATTGGTAAGACCTTAAATTTTACTAAACGACAGACTCAATTTCCTATTTAGGAATGATGAGAAAATGTTTCTACTTACTTTGTTTTGAAAAAATAGTAGTAAAAGGAATACATGTAAACATAGATTGCAGTTGATGCAGCAGAGAGAAAACTTGTCCATTGCCTGGAGAGAGGGGTAATAACGAATGAATGGCATTAAGAATTGTAAAGCAGAGAAATTTACAAAAACATCCTTTAAAATTCTATGTATTAAAAACCAGCAGAGCTGTACCTGGTAAATGAATACATCAACAAGGAGAAATTCTCAGCTCTCCTCAGAAAGAAAGTTCCTACATTTTGTCAGATTATTTATTATAAGAGACCCTCATAAACATTTTTCCTTTTCAGATTTGTCTTTACATGTTTGAAAGGGGAAAGATGTGCTAGGTGTCAGTGGCCCCTGCATGTCATCTTAACTACTCAGGAGGCTGAAATCTGAGGACCACAGTTCAAAGCCCAGGTAGAAAAGTCTGTGAGTCCAATAACAACCAAAAAGTCAGAAGAAAGCTGAGACAGAGCCTTGAGCAAAAATGCTAAGGGATAGTGCCCAAGCCCTGAGTTCAAGCTCTAATACTGAGGGTGGGGAGTTGAAGTGGGGAAGAGATGCTTCTTTATAAAATTCCATATCAAGCTTTTCAATAAAATATTTCATGTAGCACTTTTTTTGGCCTAATTAATGCTATTTTTCTTCTAAAAGTTTTTATCATTATGGGTTGTGGTGGCTCATGCCTGGAACACAGCTTATTGGAAGGACTAAGATTCAAGCCAGACTAGGCAAAAATTATCAAGGCTCTATCTCAATAAATCAGTTAGGCATGGTAATATATACATCTGTAATCTCAGCTAACTAACAAGAGGCATCTATTATGAGGAGCATGGTCTGAGGCTGGCCTTGGGCAAAACGTTAAGACCCTATCTGAAAAGAGCTGAGGGTATGAATCAAGTGGTAGAACATCTGCCTAGCATGTGTGAGGCCAACTTCAAACTCCACAGTGACACACGTACACCTCCCAACATGTTTTTTTCATTATTTTTATAACTGAAAAAAAAAATCCCTTTACTCTCTTGGTGGGATGGGGAGCAGTATCCGATTTTGAACTCCCTCAGCCAGCACTCTACCACTTGAATCATACCTCCACTCAGTATTTTGGTAGTTCTATTTTTAGATGGAGTCTTGTACTTTTCTGTCCCAACTGGCTTTGAACAATGATCTTGCAGATCATAGCCTCCTAAGTAGCTAGGACTACAGGAATGCATCACTAGTATCTGACTCCTTTCTTAAGTAGTAAATTTTTTTATTTTATTAATTTACTTTATTGTTATAGAGGTGATGTACAGAAGGATTACAATTATATGAGTCAGGTAATATGTATCCTTTCATATAGTGTCTTCTGTTCTCTCATTTTCTCCCAGTGCCTCCCTCCTGTCTCTATACATGAGTTTTAAAGTTCACTTTCATCAATATCCAGTGAACTCCACTGTTGTACTTTTTCACCCTTTTCCCCTCGAGTTCTGTACCCTTCTCCAACCCTTCCAAAGATGTACTCGAATACATTATACATAAGGTAAAAAATATAGAATCATCAACAACTCTTCTTAAAAAAAAAAGAAGAAAAAAGTCTCGTGTCCATATCACGGAGTTCATTTCAGCATATATACTATTTTATATAAACATGAAGAGGCACTTAGACTTGTGCCTTTGTGTTTCTCTCCTAAAAGTATTCCTTTTTTGTTTCACTGTATGCAAGTATCTAGAATCCTGTATAATTGATTGTATCCCAGTGCATTTTAGATCTAATTTCCCCTTATCAGAGAGAACAAGTACTATTTGTCTCTCTGAGCTTGTCTTACCTCACTTAACATGATTTGTTCTACCACCATCAATCCCTTAAATAGTAAAACTTTTATACAGATGTTGTTCTCAGCTTCAGGGATTTCATAGACAGTCTTAATATAGGTACTTACCACCTATAGTCCTCCGCATTTAGCAGGAAGTATGTGCAGACGATGGTCACGCAAACAGTCACAATGCACAGAATGACCAGCACCAGCATCATGAAGCCATAGACATAGTAGATCTTATATGCCCAGAAAGAGGTGAAGATGAAATACCTAAGATGTGATAAAGACATAGCTTCAATCTTCATCTCAAACATCAGTTCTTGCTGAGACTCATTACATTTCACCTTTCACGTTTATCTCACTTAAATGACTTCTTTTAAGTAACTTCTCAGTTTCCCTAATCCTTATCTCATGTGTTAAATCCTCAAAATATTTTATTGTATTTAATCAGTAACAGATCTTTCAGGAAGATATTCAGATCTAAGCAAACTGAACAAACTATAGCTTAAAGGAGTTAACTGCAGAAAAGAACTAGTGAAAGTAGTTGAAAATCTCCATTTGCAAAAGTCAGTTCCTTCATTTTTATATACTATTTGATCAATGTATTATTTTATATTTATAAAAATGTTCTCTTACATGGAAAAATATAAGTTGACAAGAGTAATATATAAAATTTGAAAAAGAAAATTAGGAAAACAAAGCCTAAGAATGATTTACATGGTCTTCAGAGGGCAGTAAGGGAAAAGTAGGAAGATTTCTACTCTCATTCAGCATTAAGTCAGAACAAGACCTTGAATCTCTTCTTTTTCATCTGTTTGCTAGCTCACTTATTTATCATTCATGTTTTCAGCAAGCCTTAATAGAGCTTCTGTTCCCTCGCTGTTAAGTGATAGAGGTCTAAAAGCTAATTTAAAAAAGTATCCAGACTCCTTTCTGGAAGGGATCAATGACTCTGTTAAATGCTGTTATGGTTTCAAGGTTGTGTATCTCCCAAGGATGCTTTGCTGACTAAAAGTCTTGATCCCAGGGTGGCCTGGGGAAACAGGGCCATATGGGAGGTGCGTAGAGTACTAGTGGGGTGCCTTTGGAAGGAACAGGGGGATGGTAGGCCTTCTTTCTGACTTCTTTATAATCCCCACCCCTCAGATATTCCCATTATATCATCCTCACCAGCAGTCAAACCAAAAGGACTGCCTAATCTTGCACTTTGAACCTCCAAAAACGTTGGCACTTCATAAAGTCAGCTGCTTGAAAAATTTTGTTAAAGCAATGTATACTACTTTAATAATTCCGTATCTACAACAAACAATTCTCTTTATTATAATCAAATCCCTCAAAATATAAATACACTGCAGGAACTTACATTTCAATAAAGATTGAGCCAAAAGGTAAAATTCCTCCCAGGCAAACAATAACTGCAGGCTCCATAAACCTGGAAAATATTAAAGTAACAGTAAGCTTCCAATATGATTTTTATAGGATATATAAGTCCTAAGGATAAAAGTAAACCAGTAAAAAGAAAAATCAAAACCCAAAGATACAACACACAGCTTGGTTTCAAATTAGTCATAGGTTATAATCAATAGTCTTTGCAATATTAAAGCCTGAAGTATTTGAGGAATAAAGTACTGCAACTGAGAGAACTTAAAAAAAAAAAATCTCTTTACTCTTACTGTGACACTTCTCAATAACTTCTATGAACTCTATAAGCATTTACTTACAGAAAGCCAAAGAGAAGAAAATAGAACGTGAAGCAACTTTTCATAAACTGTGGCTTTGCTATATCTCTGCTCACTCTGTACTTCCTTTTTCAGTGAATTATATAGTTAAAATAGTTAAAAATGATTTATAATGAAGCCAAAGAAAAAATAAGAACTAAAATTCAAACTTCACTCATTCACTCAACACTTACTGATGATAATCAGTCATTCTCCACCTGGATTGCCTTCTGAAATACTCTCTTCCTGAAAGCACTGGCTCATGTGTTCTCCTCCTTTAAGGCCTCCCAAGTCTCCAGAGGAGAGATGGCCCCATTGCCTGGTGAACACAGCCCACTGCAGCACTTAGTACAGTACTGTTAAGTTACCTATAGCATATTTCACTAGACTACAATGTCAGCAAGAACAAGCTAGAAATCTACATACTCCCACTGCTGAGCACAGTATCTGAGCACAGGAAACGTAACAAACATCTTTTGGGGTGAATAAACTGGAAAACTAAGAAGAAAATGTAAGTTCACTAGACTACAATGTCAGCAAGAACAAGCTAGAAATCTACATACTCCCACTGCCAAGGCACAGTATCTGGGCACAGGAAAAATAACATCTTTTGAGGTGAATAAACTGGAAAACTAAGAAGAAAATGTAAGAAATTCAAAGCTAGGAAAAAAAAAAAGTAACTTTAGTCTAGTTCCCTTCTTCTACAGTTAGCCAACACCCACAAAAGTTGAAAGTCCAAATCTATAATCAGATTTTAATTCCCATGCAATTAAAAAACAAGCCTCGGTGTTAGATGTGGTAGCTCATGCTTGTAATACCAGCTACTTAGATAGTGCAGACCCAGGAGGATCAAGGTTCAGAGCTAGCCCAGGCAAGTTAATGAGATTTCATCTCAATAAACAAGCTGGTCATGGTGTGGCACATCTGTAATCAGAATAACTGGGGAGGCATAGGTAGGAGACCAGACCCAAAAAAAAAACAAAACTTGGGATGCTATCCAAAAAAGTAACTAAAGCAAAGAGAGCTGGAGGCACAGCTCAAAAGACAGGCCCTGAATTCAAACGCTAGCACCACCAAAAACAAAGTAAGTTATACATCAGTCTTTCTACACTCAACTGGAACTCAACTCTAATGAGTAAGGGCACAGGCAAATGATATTCATTCCTCTCCTTCACTAGTCTCAGTGACCTGGAAATACTTCTCCTCAGATGTGAGGTAAACATGAGAACACTGGTCCAGTCTGTCTAATAGTGACTTAGGAAAAAAAAAAGAAGTTGAAGACTCAAAATTGCTATATATCCGTATAACAATAAGAAAAGCAACATATGACTAATTCCTCAGACTAGATCACTCCCCTAAAACTATAGGCCTGTTTTATTCAGCCTCTATTTCCATATACATCTACATACTTCCACACCTAGAAAAGACAAGTAACACTTGCATGTTTGTATAAGTAGCTAGATGTTATATATAGACACACTTAAGAGCAAATATCTAAGAAAAGTATTTTTCCAATTTATATTGCTTATATTTATGTATATAGTCTACTCTGTATCATCTTAAGATGATGATAAATTCAATTAATTCTATCCTATTAAAAACTAGGAAAGGGGCTGGGAAGGTGGCTCAGTGGTAGAGGGCTTGCCTTGCATGCCTGAGGCCCTGGGTTCTATTCCTCAGCACCACATAAGCAAAAAGAAAAAAAGCCGGAAGTGGCGCTGTGGCTCAGATGGTAGAGTGCTAGCCTTGAGGTGAAGAGCTGAGGGACAGCGCCCAAGCCCAGAGTTCAGACCCCACGACCGGACCCAGAAAACAAAACAAAACAAAACTAGGAAATTCAAGCCCCACAACCAACCCCCCAAAAAAAAGTAAAATGAAAACTAGGAAAATACAGCTAGGTGCTGCTGACTTGTGCCTAGCTACTCAGGGAGGCTGAGATGTGAGGATCCAGGTTTAAAGCCAGCCTGGACAGACAAATCTGAGATGCTTCAATTAACCAGCAAAAAGCTGGAAGTGGAGGGATGGCTCAAGCAGAGTGACAGAAGTTGAGCAAAAAAGACTAAGCCAGAGCTTAAGATCCTGAGTTCAAACACCAGTACTGGCAACGAATTAGAGAGGAGGTGGAGGTGGCACAGGAAAGAAGGAAGGAAGAAAGGAAGGAAAGAGAGAAAGAGGGAGAGGGGGGAGAAGGAGGGAGAGGGAGAGAGAGAGAGAGAGAGAAGGAAGAAAGGAGGGAGGAAGTGAGAAAGAGAAAAAAGGAAAAAAAGAAGAAAGAAATTCTGTACTATTGCAAAGTGAGGATAAATTGTGACTTAGAAAAGATGTTACAGACATCAAATACAGTGAAAGCAGGGGTTATACTGTGGGGGAAGGACATACAAAGCAACAAAGAAATAATCATATAAATGCGTTAGAAACAAATACATGAAAGAAAAAAAATTAAATACATATCTTAGGGTTCATTTTCCTAACATCACCTTAAACAAGTTGTTTAAATAAGGATACAGGTGGACCCGTTGCAACAATGAGAAGTCAAGTTGTCATGTCGAAAACGAACTCTACAACTTTGGTTGGGGGGGGGAGGAGGATGGGGGAGAGGCTTGGAAGGGATGGGAAGGGGAAACAAAGGAGGAGGCTACAATGATTGATAAGAAATGTACTCATTATCTTGCCCATGTAATTGTAACCCCTCTGTACAGTTTTTTCACAATAAAAAGAAAAAGAAAAAAGGTTAACTTTTTCACTTATTGAGCACAAATAAGTATGATTTGTCATGTTAATTAAAAACATTCACTTATTTTAAAATTATTTTAAAGTTAGTCTGTTTATATCTTGGATTTTTAAAAAAAATGAAAAGGAACAAAACATTATAGACATAAGCTACTAAAATAGCTGTGGCAAAAACTGGAAAAAGGAAATGACTGAGTACAGTTAAGAAAATCAAAATCATTTTATCCATTTTAAGAACTACTAATAAAAAAGGCAAAGGTAAAAAAAAAAAAGAAAAGATGTTACAGGCCAGGAGTTAGCAGATTTTTCTGTATATGTCCACATAGTAAATGGTTCAGGTTTTGGAGGAGATATGGTCTGTAAGGTACAGGCAACCAGAGACTTGTGGCTGACACCTGTAATCCCCCCACCAACTATACAGTAAGTGTAGGTAGAAGGATGCTGGTTTAAGGCCAGGTTAGGCAAAAGCTAGTCACTACCTGAAGATAAAATAAAAGCAAGAAAAACTAAGGAATGGCTCAGTGAAAAGTCTGCTTAGCAAGCACAAACAGGTCTTCAGTTCAAAGCCCAGTACCTAAAAAAAAGAAAAGGCAGCCAATTAACAGGTTAAATTTAACCTGCAGGCTTAAAAAAAAAAAAAAAAAAACTGGCAAAACTGGGTTTTGGTGGCTCACACTTGTAATCCTAGCTACTCAGGAGGCTGGAATCTGAGGACTGTGGTTCAAAGCCAGCTTGAGCAAAAAAGTCTGTGAGACTCTCATCTCCAATTAACCACCAGAAAACCAGAAGTGGCACTGTGGCTCAAAATGAGAGTGCTATAGCCTTGAGCAAAAGAGCTCTGGGACAGAACCCAGACCCTGAGTTCAAGCCCCACAACTGACCAAAAACAAAGCAAAACAAAACACACCAACAAAACAACATCAACAAAAACAAACTGGTCAAGTAGCTGGGTGCTGGTGGCTTGAACCTGTAATCCTAGCAACTCAAAAGCTGAAAGGCAGCCCTGGCAGAAAAGTATGTCTTATTCCCAATCAAAAAAAAAGTGAAGCATTAGCTTTCTACCTATCAAAGCATCTGACTTATCTGAATGGCAACATTATTCAGAAACTAAAATAAGGACGTAATGTAATACTACTTCTATAATATAAACTGAGAGGAAAATGAACACCAACAAATTCTTAAGCTCAAATTTAAAAGTCTCATAAACACATGCAAACTCTAAAGTTATATATGTTTTAAGAACTTCTTTATTGTGAGAAACAACCATATAAGATATAGTATTCTTACCATTTTTTCTCTGGTATAGGACGAGGCACAGCATTGACTCGACAAGGGAAGTTGGGCTGGCCTGACAGATTTCGGCCAAGAATTGTACCAACAAGATTTAAAGGAAGAATAACAAAAAAGCAAATGCAACAAACAGCCACCTATAAAAAAAAAAAGTATGATTATCCAGAGAACAGTAATACTAATAAAAAACAAGAGACTTAAAATTTAAGCACAATTCGATCACAAAAGAAAATGTTTAAGTTCAGTAAAGACTAGAATTGTATAAAATATAACACTATTAGAACAGGTAAATATTATAATTGAATCAAACACCAGCTGAATTGTTTCCTATCATTTTGGTTATCCATTTCTCTATTCTTTCATACTCTGATAAATCCTTTGTTCTCGTCTTTCCTACTCAGTTGTCATGCTTTATTTAATCTTATCTATGCTTCATCTTTTAGCATTATAACCAATTTACTGGGCTACATTGAACTTTACAAACTCTATTCACCTATTTCATAGGTGAAAAAAATGAGATCCAGAGAGGCTAGGTAATTTTTTGTGATCATATATCTAGTATGTAGACTAACTAAAATTTTAACTCAGATCTGCTGGCCCAAAGGTTCATGCTAATTCTATTCTACAGTGCCTTGAAATTTGGCAACAGAAGTATCTCTACCATGTATATGTGCCGTTACTAAAATAATACAAATGTTTCTCAAGAGTCTAAAATTAGACAAAGCCATATATCTTAGAACCAAAGAGGACAACTGGAAAGTATTTAATAATTTTATAAAACATACAAACTTTGGGGGATAGCATCTAGCTAAAATCAATTCACTCTGAACTTTAGATAAAATGAAAAACCAAGTTACTAAAATCAATTATACATTTTGGGATTTTATTTTTATATTTGTTTTAATTTGTTGGTGGTGGGGCCTGAACTCTGGTCCCTCAGCTCTTCAGCTCAGAGTTAGTGTTCTACCACTTGAGCCACAGCATCACTTCTGGCTTTTTCTGCTTATGTGGTGCTGAGGAATCAAACCCAGGTCCTCATGCATGCAAGGAAAGCACTCTACCACTGAGCCACCTTCCCAGCCCCCATTTTGGGATTTTAATAAATAGAAAGTAGAAGTGAGAGGAAAAGCTGTGAAGAAACAGAGAAATAAGAGTGACACGGTAGAAAAATGACCATGATTATATGAATGTTTTTTGAACCAATGTTAGTGAAAACTCACATTATATTCTGTGTATGTAAAAAGCCAAGGTATCACTGCCTTTCAGCTAAAACATGTATAAATGTGTGACAATTAAGAGAGTTCTGTAATCTAATTAAGGATCAGATTAAGGAACTCATTTTGTCTCAGTTCACACCTTTAAATACCACAAACTTATGGTCACATAATAAGAACTATATGAAACATAAAAAATAAACAGGTGCTGGGTGCTGATGGTTCCCGCCTATAATCCTAGCTACTCAGTAGGCTGAGATCTGAGGATCATGGTTCAAAGCTAGCCCAGGCAGGAAAGTCTGTAAGACTCTTATCTCCAGCTAATCACCAGAAAAACAGAAGTGGTGCTGTCACTCAAGTGGCAGAGCACTTGCCTTGAGCTGAAGAGCTCAGGGACCACTAGTGCCCAGGACAGAGTTCAAGCCTCATGACAGACAAAAAAATTAAAATTAAAATTAAAAAAAACAGGTATCTTTACAATAAAAATATATTTTGAAAAAACAGGTGCTTTTAAGATACTTTAAAGTATTATGTTTCATGTATTATTATGATAGTAAATATTGTCTCCAATTTGTTTGTTCAGTTATTTTTTTGGGGGGGAGGAGGGTTCTAGTACTAGGGCTCGGACTTGAGGTCACATGCCCCAACTCCACTTTTTTTTTGGGGGGGGAAACTTAAGGGAACATTCCTATGTGCAATCATATGATCTAAAAAAGAGCTTAGGAGTTTCAGAGTACTTCAGAAATTCCTAAGAATTTGATTTGGAAATCCTTTTGAAAAGAAAGTGTGTGTGTGCGCGTGTGTGTGTGTGTGTGTGCGCGTGCGTGTACACATGCACACGTGTGTATGCTCATGCAAGTGTGCCCCAGTCCTAGGCCTTAAACTCAGAACCTGGAAACTGTCCCTAAACTTTTGTGCCCAAGGCTATAGAATTCTACCACTTGGAGCTAGAGCTCCATTTCCAGCTTTTTAGTAGTTAATTGAATCTCATAGACTTTCTTGCCCAGGCTAGCTTTGAGACTCAAGCCTCAAATTGAAGCCTCTTGAGTAGCTAGGATTACAGATATGAGTGACCAGCACCTAGCTCTTGAAAATAATTTTTAAAAACTATGCCTAGTTATAATAAAGTACATACTTCTCAAATGAATTCTACAACAAATACTAATACAAAGGAGATCACTTAGAGACTGATTCATTTTTGTGCAAGCCTCAGAAAAAAAGCCTATATTTTTATCTATCTATCTACCTACCTATCTATCTATCTATCTACTTCTGGATGATAAGAAAGGCTTGGATGGTACACTGGTTTTTTATTCTACCTCCCATGGTTCATCTCAGCTGCAACGTATTTGTTCACTAAAAGTTGTAGAAGCAAAAGCACTACTACAAGCACTATGTGCTACAAAGCACTTGGGTAAATGACATGTATGAAAGCACCTCTAGCCTTCTGCACACAAGAATCCATTTAAAAATAAAAATTATAAACCTTCATTAAGACTATCAAATATTTAGCTTTGTTGAAAACTTCCTCTCTCACTCGGGCACTGGTGGCTCACACCTATAACCCTAGCTACTTGGAAGGCTGCAATCTTAGAATCATAATTTGAAGTCAACCGAGGCAAGAATGTTATTTCCAATTAACTACCAATGGAGCACATAAAAGCCCCTGAGTTCAAGCCCCAGGAGTAGTGCACACATGCACACTTGTACACACACGTGTACACACATATGCACATGCATGCACACACACTATATATACACAAATACATAAGGATAAATTCAACAAAAATATGTATAAAACACAAACATTAACATCAATAAATCACTGTTGAGAAAACTTAAAGGTATGTAAATAAGAGACATATTATGTTCATGACTCAAATGATGCAGTAACGTTAAGATGCCAATTACTCCCAATCAAAGTCCTAAAGTTTGTAGAAACCAACAAGCTGATTCTAAATTTTATGTAAAAATACAAGAATATTAAAAAGCCAAAATAATTTTGAGAAGAACTGATTTCAATTTTTTGAAAAGGAAAAATGTAAATAATTGCAGCAAAAAATATCTATGATCAAAAAACCTGATAATCACCACCACCAGCACCACCAAAACAAAGAAAATGTAATTTGGGGTAAATTATTATGCAAAAGTCTAAGAAATAGTGGGCCATAATACTGGCTCTGCTTCCCTTTGAGAATTCTTCTAAAACTATATGAGATAATGGGAATGTAAATGTTCTGTAATCTACAAAGCATGCTGCAAATAATGTGTTATCATCTGTCCTTATGATTAATCTTTTTAGATCTGGCACATAATTTTAGCCAGATAATAATTTTGTTTGATGTATGCTGTCTTCTGTATTCCATAACTAATTTGCTCCCTGGTCTCATATCCTTTTTCAACTTAATTAGGAGATCACTATGTCTTTGAGTTATTAATAATCATTTCAATAGGTTAGAGACAAGAATATCAACCACATGACCCTAACACACAAATGTAATGCACTACAAGTAACATCAATACTTAACTCTGTGATTATTTAGCTAATATATATCTGCTGCACTACTATTTTAACCACATTTCTTTAGATGTGATACTTCATTTATACTCTTTTGTTCTTCTAGTCTATTAAAACTTACCAAAAAAGGAAATGAAACAATTTCCCTTTAATGAATCCATACTGGCTCCCAATATTCATTACCCCTGTCATTAATCTTGTGCTTTATCAATATCAATTTCAAAATATTCTATAAGGTGTAACAAACATTCTCCCTTTTCCCCTAGAAGAATAAACTTGCCTATGTTGTTTTACAGTACTTAAATTAGTTATTCAAACATTACTTATATGGGGGCTGGGAAGGTGGCTCAGTGGTAGAGCGCTTGCCTTGCATGCCAGAGGCCCTGGGTTCGATTCCTCAGCACCACATAAGCAAAAAGATTTTTTCTTCTGGCTTTTTGCCAGAAGTGGCGCTGTGGCTCAAGTGGTAGAGTGCTAGCCTTGAGCTGAAGAACTGAGGGACAGCGCCCAGGCCCAGAGTTCAGGCCCCACGACTGGACCCAAAAAAAAAAAAATTATTGTTCTCAGCTGGGGTGCTGGTGGCTCATGCCTGTAATCCTAGCTATTACAAGGCTGAGATCTGAGGCTTGACATTCAAAGCCAGCCTGGGCAGAAAAGTCCATGAGACTCTTATCTCCAAGTAATCACAGAAAAAAGCCAGAAGTAGAGCTCTGGCTCAAGGGTAGAGTGCTAGACTTGAGCAAATGGAGCTCAGGGACAAAGTGTAGGCCCAGAATTCAAGCCCAGGACTGGCAAAAGAAAAAAAGAAAAAGGACTCTCCTAGCACTATTTTTATATACCTTTACTTCCGAGTATAAGGTATATAATTTGGGGTATTCTTTACTCTTCCAGCCACTTTTTGTTTTTTTTTGGGGGGTCCAGGTGTGGGGCCTGAACTCTGGGCCGGGGCACTGTCCCTCAGCTATTCAGCTCAAGGCTAGTGCTCTACCACTTGAGCCACGGCGCCACTTCCGGCTTTTTTTCTTTTGCTTATGTGGTGCTGAGGAATGGAACCCAGGGCCTCATGCATGCAAGGCAAGCTCTCTACTACTGAGCCACCTTCCCAGCCCCTTCCAGCCACTTTTTAGATACATACTGCTTTATAGTTTTGGGTCTTTTGGGTTTTGTTGTTCTTGGTATGGTATTTGAACTCAGGGCCTTGCACTTGCTAGGAAACCATTAGAATACTTAGGCAAATACAAAAGGACCTCTAGTCCTTTTTTGGTTTAGTTATTTTGGGGGTAGGGTCTTGTATTTTTGCCTAGGCTGACCTTAGGTGATGATCTTCATATACTTCCCACATATTGAGGAGCACAGGTAGCACCACCACACATGCTTACATGTTGAAATGGGGTTTTACTAACTTCTAGTTAGGTTGGCCTCAAACTGTGATCCTCTTGGCTCTCTGTCTCCAGAGTAGCTGAAATTACTGTTATAGTCTTTATCACCAAAAAGTATCTATATAGTAAACTTGGTCTCAAATTCTTCCTCATTATTGTGATTTCTGATTACATACCATGAATTTCATTTCTGAGAATCTCCAATTTTCAAGTCACTTTCCCAGTTATTGCTCAAGATGCAAGCCATGATAAAACATTTCCCTGTACATTGTGAAATCTGATTTCTAAAGCCTATGGCATATTTCTGAATATGTTCAAGATCCCCTTCCAAACAAATGCAATAGTGGTACTCAGTATAATGAGCTATATAATTTGTAGGTAGGGATGGGAGGGAAAAACTGGGAAAGAGCAAAGGAAGGGGTGATACTGAAGAGGTGACAAACAGAAATGTACTCATTACCTGATATAACTGCAACCCCTCTGTATATATCACCTTTATAACAACAATAAAAAAAAATTTTAATGTTTTTAAAAAAGATCCCCCTCCAGATCTAAAACTAGCCTTTAGATATACAGAATGGCTGTTATCGATATATTTCAAAATGTTCCTAATTCCCAACTAAAAAGTACTGACAGTTCAGTGAAATGTCTCTTCAGTGTATCTAAAAAATTGAAATTGTAAACCAATCAGTCATCTGAAATTTCTCTGAAGCCATTTGAATAACTCTTGTGTGATAGAAACTATAAATAAGGCTAAAACTCTGAAAGAGATGTATATTCTAGTTGCTATTCTATCACTCACTGCCTGTATGACCTTGCTAAACTATTTGTGTCTTACATGCAACTTGCAAGGTATGTGTATATGTACACACAAGTACACATCAAGAATGAAGTCTAGTTTGAATCTAAGGTTATGCTTTTGGCAAAAAAATAAAGGAAAAGTTGGGAGACTGCTAGTTAACGATGTAAAGTAGGACTGTATCTTTGTTCTACTTTTTAAAATATTTAAATAATCCAAAACATTTCAAAGTCTGTGAGTATTGCTAAAATATAAAAGGACTTTTAATATTTGTATCAATATATATTATTAATATGATGCATAATGAATTTAGTGAAGTCCTATAATGCTTAGTGAAGTTCTAAAATTATGTTAATAAAAAAATATGGGGCTGGGAAGGTGGCTCAGTGGTAGAGCGTTTGCCTTGCATGCCAGAGGCCCTGGGTTCGATTCCTCAGCACCACATAAGCAAAAAGAAAAAGCCGGAAGTGGCGCTGTGGCTCAAGTGGTAGAGCGCTAGCCTTGAGCTGAAGAGCTGAGGGACAGCGCCCAGGCCCAGAGTTCAGGCCCCACGACCGGACCCCCCCCCAAAAAAAATGGAGGCAGTTTCTTCCTACCACTGCACTCACCTATCACCTCAAAACATACTTCTTACTATATCATTATTCTTTCTAAAATATATTCACCAGTTTTTGCCATCTCTGATAAAAAGCTATAGCATGCTTTCTTTTGCCTTACATATAGTCAGCTTCTCATTACTGGCTCACAGAATCAAGCAAGAAGGGAGTTAAACTGCCTTTAAATTTTAGCCAAAATTTTATGGATCCCAATAATATTTTTCTCATCATCTAACTTTCTAGGATTCAGAAGAGACTGGCTAAAACTATCAGAAACCTTAAAAAAAAATACTCTGGAGAGGCAGAGACTTCATAATTAGAATGTTTATACTTACTTTATAAGAAGATTCAAGTGACTTACCATTGTTCCAAAAGGAATGGCTCTTGAGGCGTGGTAATAAATGGCTATAAAGTTGATGAAGAAGGCAGTGCCGCACACCATAGCTGGGATAAGAAATGCCCCAATAAACATCTGCTTTATCCATCTCCTTCCTGAAAAACAAGGGAAATTATAAAAACCAGAACTAGACAAATACCATCAATGTAAAAAATGCATTTATCTAGTACCAAATTATTTACTTACAAATTTAATAAAAAGACCATGAAATATGAGATCTTAATAACTTTCAAATCAATAGCTAATAAAGACTAGTGGAATTCTTCAAGTTCCAGGTTATCCCTAGCTTCAAGAGTCGAGTATTATTTATTTAGTATGAGGAGGACAAGGAGAAAACCTCCAGCTCCAGTACAGATCCAATTTTGAGAGGTAAGTGAAAAACTCTTGACTTTGTGGGCCAGCCTCTACATTAAGCCTGATTCTTAGCAATCATTCCAACGAAATTACCATGATACAATCAGACTTTCTCAGGGCACAACCAATCAGAAGATGTTCTTAATAATGCAAAGATTTCATACCACAGACCTGAGCTTAAATGCTTTCAATTATGTACCTGTGTGAGGGTATGTGTACAGGTGGATGAATTTGGCACACACCAGTCCTGGGGCTTTAACTCAAGGCCTAGGTGCTGTCCCTGAGCTTTTTTTGCTTAAGGCTACTACTCTACCACTTAAGCTACAGCTTCCCTTTTGGCTTTGGGTGGTTAATCAGATAAGAGTTTCACAGACTTGGGCAGGATGCCCAAGCTGGCTTTAAACCACAATCCTCATCAGATCTCAGCTCCTGAGTACCCAGGATGACAGGAGTGAGCCATTGGTGCCAGGCTGCTTTCAATTTTTAAGAGTTAAGTGTAGTAAAGAAATAAGAGCTGGCTGTTCTTAACTCTTAATCAGAAAAAAAGCAAATTTAATGTCCAAACCTGAATAAATTTCCTGTTTAAATGTTACTGTTGTGAAGACTCTTTTGAAAGTTATAAACTAAAACGTTTAGCCTAAGAACAGCTGAAGTTGCTTTAGGCATCCATGTTTCCTTAGGATATAGTCCTATATGATAGAACTTGTTTCCGAGGCATACAGGCAGATTTCACAGGCTGAACACCTAAGTAAAACTGTTAGGAATCCAGAATATGCCTGTAGGCAATCCAAAGAATTCCATAAACCAAAGAAAAGCAATGGCAAATAGAATATCCTTGGGGAAATTGAAGTGATCGTATGCTCTGGTTTCTTATAACTATAAATCTCTGCGTCTACCAATAGAAAGCAGGATCCCCTAATGCTCATAATGCTTGAACCGGCTGTGAAAAAAATCATACTAAATAGTCTCTGTCTTTGAGAATATAAAGTCTTTCAACAACCCTATATTCATAAACTCTGGTCATCCTTCTGACCCCAGATTATTATTACAGGAAAAACAAACCTATGTACTCCTGAAAGAAACAGCAACCTTTATCATGTTTGTTATCCTCATCATGTTTAGGTTGTAGTAGTAGAGGAGCAAGAGGTATTTAAGATAAAATGCTTTCTATGATACTGAAAAAGAAAAATCTGTGATTTTAAATCACAAATAGCCCACCTTCCTATTCTCTTTTCACTGCCCAGAAGCTTTACCCACAGGCCATTCAGCATGCCTTTATATTCATCTTCAAAATTACACTCTAGATAAAGACCTCACATGGTACATACTTAGGGACAAAGGCACCTCAAAGCAACATGATATCAACTAACTTAAATGTGTGTGTTCTTCTAGGTGTTCCTTGGGATTAATTTCACACTGAAGATTATCTACCAGTTATTCATAATGTGTGTATGTATGTGTTGGCGCTGAGGCTTGAACTCAGGGCCTAGGTGCTGTCCCTGAGCTTTTTGTGCTCAAGGCTGGTGTTTTATCACTTGAGCCACAGCTCCACTACAGGAAATAAAATGCAAAGGTTCTATAAAGACAAGCTAGAACACATAATAGGTTTGGTAGAGATTATAAAAATGGCCTAATAAAGGATTTTACAATGCTATTCTACCCATTTTAAATTCCAAATGCTTCACAGTAAAGAAATAGTATCTGTAATTAAAAATATATAACTCCTAAGTTACCTCCTTGTCTAGCATACAGACTTCCTCCAAAATAACCATTCACTGGAGATGTAGCAGCATAGACAAATATGGCTGTACTGAGCATTGAACCCCTCCTAAAATGGCAAAAGAAACACATGATAAATTAAAACCAACAATATAAATAAAGAAAAAATCATGTAGTCTGTTCCCTTATCAATTAATTTAATTTCAAAGATATTTGACATAGAAAAAATATACTCAGGACTACAAAAGACCTCAACAGCTTCTCTAGTAAGTGAATTTCTAGTTAAAACTGCACATAAATGACAAGAGACTGATCCAACATTTTTTTCCTGTTTCTGCAGCTAAATTTTTTAACATATTCCAAACAAGAATCACATTTTTTGGCAACAATATTATAAGCTGGCAGCAAAACTGTTCTGCAACCTGTAAACTAATCCCATCATATGCAACAGAATAGTCACAGAAAAGTGACTAAAATATTCCTTTTCTTAACCTGATCCAATGTTTGATATTCTTGCCTGCCACTAGAAATAAAAGGGGAATGGGTTAATCATATGAAATATTTCTATTTGGGGGCAGGGACATGGCTCAGGTTATAGAGTGCTTGCCTAGCAAACATGAAGTTCTGAGTTCAAACCCAGAACACTCTTCCCCGACCTAAAGGAAAAAAAAAATCCTAACATGTGAAATGCTAGCCTCTCTCTATACAATACTATAACAATAAAATTAATTTTTTTTAAAATCCACTGTTATTTTAAATGGTATTTTACTGAAAGTTTTATCTAGTTTCCTTTATGCTGCTAAAGAACATTTTTTTAAAAAAGTCTATTGGTCCACAAGGCAACATTGACTCAGATCAAGAACCACTACCCACCAGGTGCCTGTGGCTCATGCCTGTAATCCTAGCTACTCAGGAGGCTGAGATCTGAGGATTGCGGTTCAAAGCCAGCCTGGGCAGCAAAGTCTGTGAGACTCTTATTTCCAATAAACCACCAGAAAACCAGAAGTGGCGCAGTGGTGCAAGTGATAGAGCTGAGGGACAGGCCCCAGACCCAGAGTTCAAGCCCCACGACTGACAAAATCACTAACCTTTACTACAACAACATGTAAGAAATTCAGACTAACCTCCTGTGGGACAGAACTGGAAAAGATATTTTTTAAATGTTAAAATGATAAATTACAGCATATCATTTGCTGTTATATAAACAGGTACTCATTAATTAACGTTCTATATACTGTTTAACTATTGGTCTTGTAATATGTTGACTTCTTATGCTCAAAGATACCTATGTTCACTTTCTCATTAAGCTGATACACAATAGTGCAAACACTGCAATATCCCGTTCCCATTAATATACAACTAACTAAACACAGTATAACATAAGGATTATGAGCCTCAAAGTTAATCAGTTCCAAGAGCTACATCTGTTTCTCAAGAACCCAATTAGACACTGCAAGTGGTAATTTATTTTTTCCATATCATTAACAAATATAAACCATTCTCATTGTACATGTGTGTTTCAGAGTTGACACAGACCTAACTATGCTGAAAACAGGTTGCTTTCAAGACTGAGAGTGTAGATAAAAGGAGACAGAATGCTAACATAGCAAATGTGTTCAATCAAACCCTAATACCGCCAAGAAAAAAAAAAATCTACTTTTCAATTTCATTGGAGGTATCGTACTTCAAATTATACTACAGAGCTACAGTTAGAAAAAAAAAGAATTGTACAAAGATAGACACACAAACCAATGGAATATTAGAACCAGAACTAAGTCCACATAGCTATAATCATCTGAGAGTTGACAAAAGAGCAAAAACACAAAACAAAACAAAAAGCACTTCATCAAATGGTACTAGGAAAACTGGATATCCACATGTAAAAGACTGAAAGTACACATTCATGCCCTGTACAAAAATCAACTTGAAATAAATCAAAGATCTTAAGGTAAGAAAATGCTATGGAAAACTCTTTAAAATATAGTCATAAGCAACTATTCTTTTTTAATAAGACTCCGACTGCCCAGGATATAAAATGACAAATGGGATTAAATTAAAAAGCTTCAGGGGCTGGGAAGGTGGCTCAGTGATAGAGAGCTTACCTTGCATGCATGAGGCCCTGGGTTCGATTCCCCAGCACCACATAAGCAAAAAGAAACAAAAGCCAGAAGTGATGCTGTGGCTCAAGTGGTAGAGCGCTCGCCTTGAGCTGAAGAGCTGAGGGACAGTACCCAGGCCCAGAGTTCAAGCCCCACAAATGGACCAAAAAAAAAGCTTCTGCATATCAAAGGAAAAAAACTTATCAGAATCAAGAGACAGCCCAAAGAATGAGAGAAAATCTTTGCATGCTATTCATCAGACAAAAGTGAAAAAATAAAAAAATTATCTAATGAGCAAATGAATCAGTTCTCAAAAGAAAAAACACAAATGGTTAATGACAATCTTAGCCATATGAAATGCAAATCAGCTGACTAAGATTCCATCTTTGTCAGAATGGTGGGAAAACATCAAGAACAACAAAAACCAAATGAGAACATTATTAATGAAAATGTAAATTAGTACAACCACTATTAAAATACATATGGAAGTTCCTTGAAAAATTACAAATATGATCCTGCACTACCACTAGAAAAATACTTAAAAGAATGTAAGCTAACAATGAACAGTAATACCTGTATACATGCATTTTTAAAATATGATATATATTGGTATATATACATCATAAAATATTATTCAGCCCAAAGAAAAAACTGAAGACATAGTTTGAAGGAAAATTGGTGGAACTGGAAACTTGAAGGCCAAAAATCCCATTTTTGCTTATATGCAGAAACAAGACTTGAAATGATGATGATAATTATGATGATATTAACAGGACATGAATATAAAAGGGGGGACCTGACAGAGGAAATCAGTGGGAGGGGAAATGGAAAGAAGACAGAGTGCTGATGGGTGAAAATACATAATTACTTTTCTCAAATTAAAAAAAAAAAAAAGGAAAGGAAAGCTGCTTTCAGTGTAGGACCATTCTAACACCACAAGTTCCTAGTATCAGTACAAAGGCTGATTATCAAAAGGCTGCCTGCCCACTGCTGGGTGCTGGTGGCTCATGCCTATAATCCTGGCTACTCTGGAGGCTGAGATCAAAGGATCATGGTTCAAACACAGCCCAGCAAGAAAATTCCTGTGAGACTCTTCAATCAGCTACTCAAAAACAAGCCGGAAGTGGCACTGTGGCTCAAGTAGTAGAGCACTAAGCTTGAGCACAAAGAGGCTTAGGCAAAGCAACCAGGCCCAGAGTTCAAGCCCAAGGACTGGTCAAAAGAAAAAAAAGGCTGCCATGTATTTACGAGTATAAAATGATGATAATATGTTTGATGGTACCAGAGAAATGAAGTTATAATCATCTGCCATTTTTTTTCTTTTTTTTTTTCTTCCAGGGCTGAGGACCAAACCCAGGGCCTTGCGCGCGCCCGGCAGGCGCCCTTCCGCTAGGTTAAACCCCCAGCCCCTCATCTGCCAGTTTTAAAAATCACATATATCCTTCACCTCTGTGTTCATAAATATTCTATAGGCATTTTACTCCCAGGCCCTAAATGAGCCATTTTCATCTACATTTGAAAACAGCACTGTGGCAGCCTCCAAGTCCTGAGACTGGAGGAGAATCCAGTAAGCAACTGCTTTGCCTTCCCCTGCTGCTGCTGTACTACTCTCCATGAAAAGTGAAGCAGCAGCGGCACTGCAGGCCCACCCTAATCTTTTAAAATGCTCCAGAGTTAATTAATATCACACACAAACAGACATGTGATTTGTCTATCATCCTTTACCATCATGTACAGTATTTTTTTGTTCCTATTTTGTATACAGTTACCAGTTTTAATGTAAATGGGAAGTACTAATTTAGTTACTGTGAAATTCTGGAGTTTCTTATAACAATCTCATTGAGTTATGAACTTCAAAGAAAAAACTGCTCATTTATAACCATTTTGCATTGAAAGTAACCTCTGCTTATCTTATTCGAACTCAACTGTTATATTCAACCATAAGTTCAGTAATGCTAGCAAGTTTTAGCATGTACAGAGGAATATACATACACATAGCTGACAGTTACTGCTCCCTATTTATCTGTAATATGACATTTATAGTATTGAGATTCTAAATAAGCAAATATTTAATTAGAAGCAATTTATAACATTTTTAGCAAAAAAAAAAAAACCCAAAGAGGTAAAAGTTAAATATAAGCACTTACTCTGTATATAAATCTTCTATCATTGCAACAATAATAACAATGAGAGACACTGCAAATATCTGACACCCAGAACCAATGAGAGAAGAAAATATCAGTGGGTGACTTGATGGTCTAAATACATCTCCATGCACCTGCTTCCATCCATATTCATCTCCTAGGTCTCTATCCTGTATTTAAGTATATACAATACATACAGAGAAAAGAAAACCAGTCAGAATCAAATAAAAACATAGAAAAATAAAGGTTTCCCTTTCTCCAAGTTTATACCTTTTTAAAAGCGCTCTAAATATTCCAAAAAGACATTTCAAAGTTAACATAATGTCTGCTTTAATAACTTAGAATGTTATCTCACTTGGGTGAACATTTTCATGTCTTGCTAAAAAACCTTTTCATGCCTCCTTCCTTCCCTCTCTTCCTCTTTTCTTCTAGTTTATTAATTATTTAAAATTTGTAGTGATGGGGATTGAATCCAAAAGCTTTGTTCATACTAAGCAAGTGTTCTACCACACAGCCAAAACCCCAACAAAGTTTCATTTTTTAAGAAAATGAGTCTCACTGGCTTACAATGGCTCATGCTTATCATCCTAACTACTCAGGAGTCTAAGACTTGAGGATCATGGTTTGAAGCCAGCCCAAGCAAGAAAGTCCATGAGATTCTTATTTCCAATTAACTACCAAAAAAGGAGGGGAGAAGAATGTGAAGCTGTGACTTAAGTGGTAGAGTGCTGGCCTTGAGTAGAAATAGGTCATAACTAGTGTCCAGGCCCTGAGTTCAATCTCTAGGACTGGCACAAAAAGAATGGAAGGAAAGAAGGAAGGAGGGAGAAATGAAAGGAAGAAAGAAGGAAGGGAAGGAGGGAGAAATAAGTCTCACTAGGATGCCATATAAAACTTGAATTTCTGGAGCTGGGAAGGTGGCTCAGTGGTAGAGCTCTTGCCTTGTATGCATGAGGCCCTGGGTTCGATTCCTCAGCACCACATAAGCAGGAGAAAAAAAAAGCCGGAAGTGGCACTGTAGCTCAAGTGGTAGAGTGCTGGCCTTAAGCTGAAGAACTGAGGGACAGCGCCCAGGCACAGAGTTCAGCCCCCACGACCGGACCCCCCCCCCCCCGCAAAGAACTTGAATTTCTGAGTTCAAGTGATCTTATCTCATCTTCTTGAGTAGCTGGAACTAAAAACCTGGAATACTACACATTACTTTAGACCTTTTTTGGAGGAGATGCATTTTTTACTGTAAAGATACAGTGCAATGTATTTTTGTTGTAAAGATACCGTACAAAGGGGTTATAGTTACATGAGTAAGGTAATGAGTCTATTTCCTATGCAGCATTGTTACCCCCTCACTTTAGATCTTTTTTAAAATTAAAAATTCTAAATTCAAAAATCTAACCTGTCCTCATGGATTTGTAAGTTAAAAACTGTTACTTATATTATGCTGTTGTTTTTTACTAAATGTAGTATAAAATGTTTTCTCACCATGTCATCCATTTCTTCTTCTTTACTGTACCGGGCATAATCTTTTCTTAAAGTTCTCATTAAAATCATTGAAACTAAGCCCACCAAGAAGATCACCATCATGAAGGAGTTAAAAATTGAAAACCAATGGATCTAAAATAACAGAAAATGTTATGTGAAATATCAGTTATAAAATTTATAGGTTTCATGGCAACTGGACACTAGTAGAAAAAAGTCTCTAAAAACTTTTACATAAAGATCTAAATTCATGGAAATTGGTTTTCTTTACAGTAAACTCTACACTGAAAACACACTATCACCTATACATTCAAATGGACCATAATTTAGCCATATTACATATGCTATTTAACTTTACAGGGAAAAAGCATAGGAGTGAAAAACAAACAGGCCTGTAAATTTTAAGCCCAGTGCTGCCAATTTCTATGAGGCTTTGGTAATCTAAAATAAAAATGGAACAAAAAAAAACTTATATGTGATTTGTGCTTTAATAACATACATAAAGTATAGCACTGTGAATGGTTAAAAAAAAGAATTAAGTGTTAATTCTCTTTCTCTGAGTAACAATCTTAAAACATTAAAATCAACAGTTGTCATAGACTAAAGCTGCCTTCCTGACCCTACCAACTGCTGCCCTCTAGCACCCCCTAGTGGTGTTAATCCTAAAGCTGCATTTTTTTAATTTAAAATTTAATTTTTATTGCCAAGGTGATGTACATAGGAGTTAGTTACATAAGTAACGTAGTGAGTACATTTCTTGTTGAACTTGTTACCCCTTCCCTCATTTTTCTCCCACTTTCCCTCCTCCCCTACCTCTCCCAAATCACTGTCAAATTGGTTCCCCCTTTTCTTTTCTCATTATTTTTTTGTTCTGCTTCCCTTCCCTAATTCAGATAAACATATATACAATACCCAGGGTACCAAAATCAAATACAATGACAATAGGGGAAAAACTATAGGGAGGAAAACACAAAAGAAGAAATCACGTAATACATTAAAACAAACAAAACAAATACAACAACAAATAAAAACTTCGTGTGTCCATGTCTTGGGGTTCATTTTGCTTAGCATCATCTTATATGATCATATGTACATAGCTATTGAGCGATTCTGCTCATCTGCTGAGATTATCCTAGAGGTATACCATTTATTACAAATAAGGGAAACCATGGGACCTAGGTTTCTTTGGGTCTATCTTACTTCACTTAATATGACTTTTTCTAAGTCCTTCCATTTTCTTACAAATGGGGTATCATTCTTTTTGATGAATTCACAGAATTCCATTACACACACACAAACACACACACACACCACATTTTCTTGACCCATTTATCTACTGAGGGGCATCTGGGTTGGTATGGTGAATAATGATGCAAAAAACATAGTTGTGCTGGTAGCTTTAGTATGGCCTTGTTTGTGGTCATTTGGGTAAATGCCCAGAAAGTGGGATTGCTAGGTCACAGGGGAGCTCTGGAAAGCAGTATGGAGGTTCCTCAAAAGACTAAACACAAAGCTACACTTTCAATTGCACCTGAATTCTAGAATATAACTAGAGATGAACAACAAATGGGCAACAACAATGCCATCTTGTACAGAGTACCTGTTGTGTGCCAAACACTGACTAGAAGCTTCAGGAACACTATCAAAGTAAAACTGCCCCAAGACCCCACAAGGTATCATGATCGTGATCCTTGCTCTAATACTAAGGATACAAGCTGAAGAATTCAGTCATTTGACCAGGTTATGATAAACAGCAGAACCTGAGCTAGATTCCGCTTTTAGCCAATGAATTAAGAATCACCACAACACTAACGCAGATCTCATCTCATTCCCTCGTCCCTACTTTGCACTGACATAATCAATGTACAAATGTAATGTTTTTGCTGTATCTTAAAAAGAGGGGGCTTAATCAAGTTGCAGAGCACCTGCTTAGCAAACATAAAGCACACAAAAGATTAGATCAAGCCAGACTTGGTAGTCCACAGTGGCCAATAATCCTAGATCCTCAGGAGACTGAGATTGGGATGTCTGAAGTTCAATGTCAGCTTGGCCAAAAAGCTCACTAAGCCCCATTTCAATCAATTAAAAAGCTGGACACAATGGCAAGGACCTATCATGTTCCCAGCAACATGGGAAGCATAAATAGAAGGATCATACTCCAGGCCAGGCTAGACCAAAAGGGAGACCCTATCTCAAAAACAGATAAGGTAAAAAGAGTTGGAGGTGTGGATCAAATGGTAGGCAGCCAGCCTATCAAGCAAGCCATCAAAACCTCCAAAACAAACAAATATGAGATCAAAAGAGTGGTGATTCAGGAAGAAACCCAGAAGTATGATATATCCCATTGCCTTGTGGTCTTTTTATCTCTAACCTTCAAGAAATAACCATGATTAAGCCTATCTTTTGATATAAGAAATCAAAACTAGCTGGGAACTGGTGGTTCACACCTGTAATCCTAGCTACTCAGGAGGCTGAGATTGGAGGACCATGGTTCAAAGCCAGACTGGGCAGTAAAGTCTGTGAGACTCTTATCTCCAATTAACCACCAGAAAACCACAAGTAGAGCTGTGGCTCAAAGTGGTCTTAGCTAAGAGCTCAGGGACAGTACAGAGGCCCTGCCCAGTTCAAGCACCATGACAAAAAAAAAAAAAAAATCAAACTAATGTACAAACTCAGAACTAATATTACCTGCTAGTCTTATGAGCTGAGATCCAGCTTATATATGTTAATGGGGGATGAGGAATGTGGAAGTGTTTCTTCACATTCTTGATGTTTCTGTTTAAGGAATTTCACTAGCAAAACCATCTTTACTCATTCAGTCATTACTCCTATCCAAGAAAAGGCACATGTTTTTCCACACCATAGGCTTTATGAGGGCAGATGCCCATATAGTGAAACTTGTAGTAGTAATTCAGCATTGAATGTTAGATCTGTTTAATTCTGAGCGTCAGTAGTAAAAAGCCCATTTCATGATGAATATAAGCCATATTCTCCAATATTAGTAATTAAATTGACATGTTGGCTTCCTACACATTGCATTCCTTCTTGTGTATTGCTTAGTTTAAACCACCAGATGAAGAAAAGAGCTTTTGATTGATGTTCTAAAACAGCCTATCACTCTTTACTCTATGACTCCCAAGTTCACATCTGAAATCACCATTAATAAAATCTTGAACTCTTACTATAATGCCCTATACACAGCAAATACTCAATATTTATGAAACTGATTTGCATGCATATCCAATGTCTTAAAATGTAAAATTTACCTACCCTATGTTGAAAAAATGACGGATCAAGATATTTGTCAAATCGATCTTCAAATTTTACATCTGACTTTTTCCATTTTACCTAAAAAATATAAATTTCACTTGAAAACCAAGACTAGTAAACAAGTTATTAAGTTGATGACAAAGCTCAAAGTAAAATCTGAAAATATTTACAGTATTTACACACTTAAAACAGAAAAACCAGGTTCACGACTGTTATATTAAATACTCAGGAGGCTGAAATCCGAGGATTCCAGTTCAAAGGCAGCCTGGGCAGAAAGTCCATGAGCCTCTTATCTCCAATAAACTTTCCCCCAAAAAAACCAAAAGAGAAGTTCTGCCTCCAATGTTAGAACACTAGCATTAAACAAAATAAGCTCAGGGATGGCACCTGGGCCTTGAGTTTAAGTGATGGGGAAGAATCTTTTTTTGTTGTTGTTGTTGGTTGTAGGGCTTGAACTCTGGGCCTGAGCGCTGTCCCTCAGCTCTTCAGCTCAAGGCGAGCGCTCTACCACTTGAGCTATACAGCACCACTTCCAGTTTTCTGGTAGTTTATTGGAGATAAGAGTTTCACGGACTTTCCTGCCCGAGCTGGCTTTGAACTGTTATCCTCAGATCTCAGCCTCCTGAGTAGCTAGGACTGCAGGCATGAGTCACCAGCGCCCGGCTGGGAAGAATCTTAAATGATGAAACAATATTGCCAGTAAAGTTTAAACAGGTATAAGAAGACTAATGAACTTTCTTAAATTTCTTCTCTGTGTATAAGCAAAAGTCACACCTTTCTTTAGAGGGATCATTTTGTTTTCAAAGACTATTTACTATTGTGGCCTTGCATATTCTGACCTGATAAATGTGTTGAGTATTAAACCACAAGTGTTTAAACCAACTAAAATAAAAATCTTAGACATCTTTATCTTTGTTTATTGGGTTTTTTTAATGTCATCCTGGGGCCTAAAACTCAGCACCTGGTGCTGTCCCTGAGTTTTTTTTTTTGCTCAAGGCTAGCACTCTACCACCTGAACCACAGCTCTACTTTCAGGCTTTTTGATGGTTAATTGTAAATAAGAGTCTCATGGACTTTCCTGCCAGGCTGACTTTAATACATAATACTTACATCTCAGGCTCTTGAGTAGCTAGAATTACAGTATGAGCCACCAGTGCCCAGAATCTTTAGATTGCATTACTTTTATTACAACTACAAAATTTCTCCATAAGCACAAAAATTATGCCAATATTATTTATCTACTATGCACAAAGCTTGAAAAACTCTCAAAATTAACTCACTCCTGGAAAGTGAAAAGTTACCTATATTGGATTTTTCTCTCTCCTTCCCATCATTTTTAAGCCTAATAAAACAATTAACTGTCTTGACAGTTGCTAAAGGGTTCTGATGAGCTCTTACTCTGCAGGAATAATGATTCCAATAGATCAAATTAACCAAGGTAAACTATACCTATCCAGCAACCTTTTCTATAGTTCGATTTCTATTTGCAATGATAAATGAGAGAAACATGAACTACTACAACATAAAAATATAACCATATAAATTAACCTGGCTGGGTTAGAACTGCTCAGTCACTTTTACTAGAGAAAATGGTAAATAGTATGTCCAACAAATGCACAACTGGTATCTCATACTATGTAGACCTGAAGTTTATCTGTCCCATTTTTAGGAGGCTTACATTGAGAAAAGTTTTAATATTATGCTGTTGCATCCAATTTTAAGCTACATGTTCATTTACTAAAGCTCAAAAACAATTGCAAATAGTTCTTCCTACATACAAGTATTCTAACACTTACTGAAAATAGTTCTTCCTACATACAAGTATTCTAACACTTACTGAATATGACATCTGTATTTTTGTATTTGGAACTAGTTTCACCTTCCCTTCACTAGTTAAATTAACATCAACAATTCGATTTCCATTAAAACCAATTTCAAGTTTTTTGTAGGTCCAGAGATAATAATCTTCTCCATTTTCATCTGCTTCACCAACAATACCTACAAAAGAAAAAATACTTTATACAAGGTAGTACCATTTAGTATCTAAACATCCCAGAAGTTGAATTTTTTTTCTTTTAATAAGGTTTTTTTATTGTGAAAATACCATACAGAGGGGTTACAATTACATGAGCAAGGTAATTAGTACATTTCTTATCAAGCATTGTTGCCTCCTTTTTTTTAATTTTTATTTATTTTTTATTGTGAAAATACTGTACAGAGGGGTTACAATTACATGGGCAAGATAATGAGTACATTTCTTATCAAGCATTGTAGCCTCCTCCTTTGTTTCCCCTTCCCATCCTCCCCCGCCCTCCACCCAATTCTCCCCACCTCCCCCCCCCACCAAAGTTGTAAAGTTCATTTTCGACATAACGACTTGTACTTCTCATTGTTGCAATGGGTCCACCTGTACCCTTATTTAAACGACTTGTTTTTCCCCTTCCCCTCCACAAATTATACCAACCTCAAATACAGTGGGGGAGGGAGAGAAGTTGAATTTCTTTTACATAAATAAAACCAATAATATTACTACCTCCATGAATAGAATAAAGCAAATTTGTAAGCTCAGCTTCTATTTAGTAACACACACCACAGTCATACCATGACTACTTGAGTAGTTCAGCATAACTACACACTAACTTGATCCCAAAGTTCATGTTTTCTCATTACTATTACTTTCTTTGAAATAATTACCACCTATATGTATAAACTCCCTAACACCTCAAATTTCAGGGGAATGCTTTGTCAACATCTTTCAAGGTTACTGAACTACCAATGATCAAACTAAACTAAAACCAAGTTTTCTCGAGGCCTTTCGAGTTATTATTTCTCTTAACAACCTATGTTCTAGCCAATACTAGAAAGATGTTATACGTAGATACAAACATACACTCTGTGTGTGTGTGTGTTTATTTGAAGTTTAAAATGCCTACTCTTTATACCTCAAGTACTACATCTGTCTCTGGAAGTCAGCAAAATGAAAGGACTGTTGAAGATAAATGGTAATGAGGCAATATTTTTAAATGATTATTTTGATCCTAATTTTGGAATCAGAAGGCAAGAGGTGAACAATGTGAGATGGTAACTGGTAGCTGAGGATTCTTATGCCTTCAAATGGTCAGCTATTTGTCAAATGTTCCCCATTCAAATCTATAAACTTCCCAAAGCTTTAAACTGTCAGGACATCCCTCTATGGTCAATGCACCCCAGTGAAGTATCAGGGAAAAAATATGTTAATTTCTTACAAAGGATGATTTGCTTATTAAGCAAGGTGATTCTTACTAATTGGTACAAACTGAAGAAGATAGCTTTGTTATATTTAGAAATAAAGATAATGAAATTCTTCTAATAATTAGCTTCACTAAGATTGAAAGCCACAATTATACCAAAATGAGAAGCTTTTCTCTAAGAGGCTTTGCCCCAAGAAAAGTCAGATTGGAATTTTCTTTTTTTTTTTTTTTTGTCAGTCACGGGGCCTGAACTTTGGGCCTGGGCACTGTCCCTCAGCTCTTCAGCTGTAGACTAGAGCTCTACCACTTGAGCCTCGGCCACACTTCTGGCTTTTTCTGTTTATGTGGTGCTGAAGAATCGAACCCAGGGCCTCGTGCATGCAAGGCAAGCACTCTACCATTGAGCCACCTTCCCAGCCCCAGATTGGAATTTTCTTTCTGAAAGATTCTCTTTGGTTTAGACATTCCATAATATTCAAAAGTGTCTCCTAAACATGGCAGACCCTGAAATCCCAAGTCTAAAAAAATAACATTTTAAGTTAAGATCCAATATCACTGACATTAAAGAGGCACATAACAATGACTAGGACAACATAAAGCAAAACAAAAACAAACAAAAATCACACAACTATACATCTCGATAAGAAACTAAGGAAGGGAAGAACCTTTGTCTCACTGAAAATGAACTTTATGCCAGGTGCTAATGTCTCTCACCTGTAATCCTAGCTACTCAGGAAGGTGATCTGAGGATCATGGTTCAAAGCCAGCCCAGGCAAGAAAGTCCATGGGACTCTTATTTCCAATAAACTACCTCAAAAAACCAGAAGTGGAGCTGTGGCTCAAGTGGTAGAGCACTATGCATGAGCGAAAGAAGCTCAGGGACAGCACCCAGGTCCTGAGTTCAAACCCCAGGACAAGTGCAAAAATATGTTTTTTTTTAATGAAGTTTAGCCTAATGGGTTCTTTTGAACTACAAGCAGAAATACAAGATCAGGAAGCTCTAGTGAATATTTAGCACATCCTTCTGATACCAAATGCCTAGGTTACTATGCCACTAATTGCAATCATTTATAGAAATGCTCACAATACATATCTAATTGACAGATAACATAGTAATAATGATACATAAAATTATTTCTTGGAATTAACTTTCTTATACATTTTTCTTTAGTGTGGTAGCAAACTATTATGTTCAATTCATAGTCTGATGCTCCTGAACTTATAGTCACCTAACAGTTTTAAGAATTAGAAAAGCATTCATTACATATAGAAAAGCATCCGAAGACAAAAAATATAAAGTGATCAAACACAATGAGTGGGACAGCTGCTTATGTTTTACATTTTAAATAATTTAATCAAGTCAATTGATTTTTGGATTATACATAAGTCTTTATTAATTGTGCATGTATTTCTCCATTAGTATAGGTAAACAAGAGCAAAACTTTTGTGTGTGTGTGCCAGTACTAATGTTTAAACTCAGGGCTTAATCATCTTGCTCAGATTTTTCAATATTTTGCTAACAGCTGGTGCTATACTACCACCTGAGCTGCACCTCTAGTTAAACAATATAATATTGCCAGGTGCCAGTGGCTGTCACCTGTAATCCTACCTACATGGGAGGGTGAGATCTGGGGATCATGGTTCAAAGCCAGCCCAGGCAGGAAAACCTATGAAAATCTTATTTCCAATTAAAATCTAATTTCCAAAAAAAGCCAGAAATGGAGCTGTGGCTAGAGGACAAAAGCTCAGTGACAGTGTCCAGGCCCTGAGATCAAGTACCACTACAGCACAAAAAATAAAAATAAAAAATAAAAAATTTAGGGGCTGGGAAGGTGGCTCAGTGGTAGAGCGCTTGCCTTGCATGCATGAGGCCCTGGGTTTGATTCCTCAGCACCACATAAGCAAAAAGAAAAAAGCCGAAAGTGGTGCTATGGCTCAAATGGTAGAGCACTACCCTTGAGCTGAAGAGCTGAGGGACAGCGCCCAAGCCCAGAATTCAGGCCCCACGACTGGACCCAAAAATAAATAAATAATTTAAATAGTAAGCTTCAGAAAATAACACTGGAACCAGAATAACAAGCTATTCAAGAACCTACGATCTCAAACTACTGATAAAGCTGAGATGTGAGGATTATGGTTCCACTTAGCCAGCCAAAAGCTGGAGGTGTGACTCCTGTGGTAGAATGCCAGGTTTGAGCAAAAGGTGAGCAAGAAGCCCTGAGTAAGAAGCTTCAGTACTAGAACAAAAAAAAAAGGGGGGGGAAGGGGGGAAGAAGAAAAAGAAACCATCATACCCAAAACCACACTACCACAGTGACATGAGAAAGTTAAAATTTTGGAGGTGGCACTGTGGCTCAAAGTGATAGAGTGCTAGCCTTGAGCAAAAGAGCTCAGGAACAGCATACAAGCCCCAAGTTCAAACCCCAAATAAACCCCCCCAAAATAAAATGAAATGTTAGTTATCTTAAAATAACAATAAAATATATTTTTAAAAAAGAGTACATTTATTTTGGGCTGGACACCAGTAGCTCATGACTGTCATCCTAGCTACTCAGGAGGATGAGAACTGAAGATCACAGTTCAAAGCCAGCCCAGGCAGGAAAGTCTGTGAGACTCTTGGAACTGCAGTTTAAAGTGGTAGAGTACTAGCCTGGAGCAAAAAAGCTCAGGAACAGTGCTCGGGCCCTAAGTTCAAGCCCCCCCCAAAAAAAAAGTTAAAACTTCAATATGCTATATTTGAAAGAACAAGTTAAAATAAGGTATAAGAAAAACATGGGCAAAAAGATATCTCAGATTGTTTTAATTCCTTGAATCTAAGAAGTTATATTGGGCTGGGAAGGTGGCTCAGTGGTAGAGTGCTTGGCGTTGCAGGCATGAGGTCCTCACCATCTTTAATCAAATAAATGCCACCCCTTCTAGTAGACATTGGTACTTTAAGATACAGCCAGGGCTGAGAATATGGCCCAGTTGTAGAGTGCTTGCCTAGCATGCATGAAGTTTTGGGTTCAGTTCCTCAGCACCAAATAAACAGAAAATGCTGGAAGTGGTGCTGTGGCTCAAGTGGTAGAGCACTAGCCTTGAGCTGAAGAATAGCACTCAGGCCCAGAATTCAGGCCAATGGACAAAAAATAAATAAATAAAATTTACACTATATAAAAGTTCTACCTTGAAGGAGTTTCATGTAAAGTTTAGCAATATGAAAAATGCTTTAAGAAACAGGTATCCTTAAAAAATGGTTTTTAAAATCATACTGTGGAAAATAGTGAAAATATATTAACGTCATGATCCAGTATACAATCACTGTAACAAACTCATCATATTTACCAAACCATATATATAACATATAATATTCACTTACCCCATATTGGTAAGTCATCTATGTACATCTGGTACCAGTAGTGATTTTTGATAGCATAAACAAATGCATCTCTTTTTTCCTTATCTAAGTCAATTTCACAGTAAGTGGCTGGCATCACATCATCTATATAAAATAAAAACTGCAGTTTAGCTCATAGGTTTGCAGAAACAAGAAAAAAGCCAACATTTTCTGAAATTAAAATTTCCATTCATAACAATTAAATCTGGCTAGGCATTAGCAGCTCATGATTGTAATCCTAGATACTTAGGAGTCTGTGAGACTCTTATCTCCAATTACTCACCCAAGTGGTAGAACACTAGCCTTGAGCACAAAAAGCTCAGGGATAGCACCAGGCCCTAAATTTAAGCTCTAGAACCAGCACCAGCACTCCTCCCCCCCCACACACACAAAAAGCCAAACCAATATACATTATGTAAACACTTGAACTATGTGACTTGAGGGTAGGGATAGAATGGGGAAAATAGGGGAGACAGCTGGAAGGGGTGATTTTGATCAAGAAGCAATGTACTCATGGAACTGTAACCCCGTGGCACAACTACTTAATAAGTAAAAAATAATAAACAAATGAATAACCCAAAAGTTCCCTAAGATGAGTCATTTTCACTTGACTGCTTTCAAAAACTAGTATAACTGTTCAATGCTCCCTAATTTATACACCTAATGCTTCAAATATGTGCTTATTTTTCAAACAAAAGACTATCCCAACAATTTGCAAATACTCTAGATATTAATCAAAAGAATTATAAACTTTTGATATGTTACTTAAGCAAATCAATCATAACAATAAAAAAGAAAGCACAGACTTTTGTTTTCTTACATGCTGGTTATTTTGACTCTTTTTGATATGTTACTTAAGCAAATCAATCATAACAATAAAAAAGAAAGCACAGACTTTTGTTTTCTTACATGCTGGTTATTTTGACTCTAAAATGCAATTTTTCCCAAAGAAGTATTAAACTTTTTAAATACTAATTAAAATTTCTTAAATATAAACTATAGCTAAATCATAAATTTAAGTTACTTAATAGCTTTATTTTGTGCCAGTACTGGGTCTGAACTCACATACTTGCTCTCTCATTTGTCTTTTTGCTCAAGACTGGTGTTCTACCACTTGAGCCACAACCCTACTTCCAGCTTTTTGGTAGCTAACTGAAGGTAAGAATTTCCCAAACTTGGGCTGGGAAGGTGGCTCAGTGGTAGAGTGCTTGCCTTGCATGCCTGAGGCCCTGGGTTCGATTCCTCAGCACCACATAAGTAAAAAGAAAAAAGCCAGAAGTGGTGCCGTGGCTCAAGTGGTAGAGCGCTAGCCTTGAGCTGAAGAGCTGAGGGACAGCGCCCAGGCCCAGAGTTCAGGCCCACGACTGGATAAAAAAAAAAAAAAAAAGAATTTCCCAAACTTCTCTGCCCATGGTTAGCTTTGAACCAATATCCCCAGGTCACAGTCTCCTGAGTAATAGCCATAGCATTATTCCTATAAAAGATCAAAATTTAAGTTATAACTCCACATTCTACAACATACACTCCATCCCTTGGGAGAAGGAAAACAGATTCCCCATAAGTCAGCAAAGAATACATATCACCAAAAAGAAGGAGGGCAGGGAAATACTCATCTTACACTCAAACTAGAAGAAAACAGCTTTGTCTACCAACAGAGACTCTCAAGCAGATTTTCTTTCAGTCCCTTGGGGGAATTTAGGACTTTCTTAATGGGAAAGACTGAGGCTGAACAGTGAAACAAGAGTTAGGAAATGAGAGTGCTAATAAGCATTTCTACACCAAGAGCTATAGAAGAACTGCCAATAAGAAGTCCCCAAAAAAGACTTCCGTTGAGTAATAATGTACCAAGGGAAACATCAGCCTTAAGTGGACAGTCTCATAGGGCAACAGGAACACCCCACAGCTATCTCTGGATTCCTTGCTATTAATAAAAAGAAATGTTGATAATGGTCATTAACATGACACTTACGTGTACAAAGCTTTTAAAAGATGCTGCATAGCCTGAACTCTAGTTCGACCGTTTCTCAATAGATCTAATATCTTCAGTCTGTTCTCTCTAACCCAACTCAACTACCTGAAATTCCTACACATCTTATGCTCTCTTGGCCTCTGGAGAATTTTGCTCAGGTTATTAACTCTACCTGAAAGTTCCCTAAGTTTTTCCTATCACCAGACCCTCTCTCCTACAGAGCAGTCCCTGATTCACCAACCCACAGTGTTGTCCCTTTCTTTTAAGTCCCATGGCTTTCTCTCCAGGCTCCCTATGCCATGTATGCCTGAACCACTTTACCTCAGACCAGTATCTGAGCTCCTGAGAAAACACCATATGGCCTTGAAAATTATATTCTTTTTACCATCAGCTCTGCTTGCTTAGTACCCTACATTGTAGTACCTGTACTACAAATAACTTTAATTTTCCACTTACTTGGCAAAGAAAAATTATTGTTTATTATAGTATAGTAAGTACATACACATGCATTTGTGTAGCAGTATGTGCATGAGTGCACATGTGCATATAAAGAAATGTCAATATAAACAAGTGAAGTTTTTTAGCAGAATCTCTCAGAAGAAAATGACAAAAGAGGTCTTGAAGGCTATCTTTCCCTGATCATAAAATCTAAAATAAAATGTAGCAAAAGGGAAAAGCATCATGACAGGCTGTAGAAAGGACATTGGTTGGCTGCATTTTAATGAGATTCCTTTTCAGGCATGTAGGCAAATACAAACGTTACAAATAGCTGAAAAGCCTGCTTGCCCAACAGAAACATTACTTCTCTCAGGAGGTTACTGCTTTGAAGATAACTAATACAATGTGTATGAATATGTCAAATCATTATCAGTAGGCCATGTATCAGGAAAACAATTTGCAAATCTATCATGAGAAATCACTGCTTCAAAATTACAATTGGGTATCATCCTCACATAAAAGACATATAAGAACTCTGGAAAAGATGCAATTAACATTTTACCAATGTAAACAGTTTTAAAGCAGAATGGTGAAGTGGTAAATGTTAGCATGTATTTTACAAACAGAAGGGAAGATTTGGTCATATTCCAGAAACCAATACATCTGTCATCAATTCCCAGTAATGCCACACTAGTATGACAGGCACTGAGCAATGAGAAAAGGATGTAATAATAATTAGGAGTTGTCTAAGAATGTATCAAGTCATCCTGCTTTGCTTACCTTCTCTTTTGACAGCATCACTAAATTAGACAATCAGAATGTCTCCATCTCAAATTCAACAGTATTTGACAATCACAATAACTAGTCACATTTATAAAGAAATGGACACAAATGAATTTTAGTCTGAGCTATGCTACTTGCTAACTAAGCAATTAAAGGCAAGTCATTTAACTTCTGTGAACTGCAGTTCCTTCAAGTGTGAACCAAAACAACTGTGCTAATTCTTTCCCAGAGCTGTTTTAAGAACTGAAAGTGCCAATGTATTGACAATGTTCTTAAATGTCCCTGTCTTGATCGTTCTTTGAGAATCTGATGAAAGTCACCTTTCCCTTGCTCTCAACTGCCGATTCATATAAAATTAAGTGTATAATTTCAGAGTCAATAGAACCCAAGTCACAGCTCCTGGCTGAATTTTGTATTTCCAGAGCTTACCACAATGCTGGATTGCAATTATGCATTCAGCAACTGCCAAATTAATTCAAGGAAAACAAAGACTAGAAAAACTGGTATAGTCGGAGTAAATTTTAAAACTATATAAAAGAGTATTGATTAATAATCAATGGCATAAGCTATGCAACTTTTTTTAGATTTAGATTTTTAGATTTTTTAGATTTGGTAAGATGTATTAAGAACAGGCTTAAAAATGTTACTTGCTTTTTTTTTTTGGTCGGTTGGGGGGCTTGAACTCTGGGCCACCAGAAAACTGGAAGTGGCGCTGTAGCTCAAGTGGTAGAGTGCTGGCCTTGAGCTGAAGAGCTGAGGGACAGCGCCCAGGCCCAGAGTTCAAGCCCCACGACCGACCAAAAAAAAACCAAAAAAACAAAAATCAAAAAAATTTAGATTCAAATTATTTCGTCTGGCTAAGAGACTTTGGGTTAAAACCAAGATAAAATATTCTATTACATTCCTATACTTCCAATTTAAGAAAACAAATTTTAGCAAAAATATTTCTTCTCTCACCTAAAACTTACTTAAAGTCAGTAAAGAATTAAAACAGTGACTGGGACTATTGCTCAGTGGTAGAGTGCTTGCTTGGCATGCATGAAGCTCTGGGTTCCCTTCCTCAGTACCACATACACAGTAAAAGCAGGAAGTAATGTTGTGGCTCAAGTGGTAGAACACTAGCCTTGAGCCAAAAAAAGCTCAGAGACAGTGCCCAGGTCCAGAGTTTCAAGCCCCACGACAGGCGATAGATAGATAGATAGATAGATAGATAGATAGATAGATAGATAGATAGATAGATAGATAGATAGATAGATAGATAGATAGATAGATAGATAGGATAGATAGAAAGAAAAGATGGGACAAAAACTAGATCAGTCAACGGAGAAGAGATCTCCATTTTTTTTTTAATTGATTTGTACTAGCATTTGAACTCAAGCTCAAGGCTTCAGGCTTGCTAGGCAGGTGTTCTACCACTTGAGCCAATGCTCCCTGACCTTTCCCTTCTGTATTTTTAGTGATTTTTCAGGTAAAGACTCATGGTCAAACCCTAGGAACAGCACCAAGTAGCAATCAAAAACAATTTTCAAAGCATAATCAACTTTATTCTTGAAGAGAGCAGCAAAAGTCTCCAGTAGAGGAGAAAGAACCATCTAATCAGCATTTACTATTTTACCTGGACCACTTAATTCAGCAATTGTTTTTAGCAGTATATCCATGCCGAAGGTATAGAGTTAATAAGTCTCCAAAGAACCACTTAACTACCTAGCTAGTACCTCTTTCAATCTAAAGATCTGTAGCTTAGTCTGAAAAGAAATACAAATTCCCTCCTTTTTCACTTTTTAACCATGTACACTGTGATTTTTTAATGAGATAGGTTGTAACACAGACAGGGGGCACGCATCAAGTATGACAAAGTGCCCCCTTTTTTTTTTTGCCAGTCATGGGGCTTGAACTCAGGGCATGGGCTCTGTCACAGAGCTCTTCTGCTCAAGGCTAGCAACTCTACCACTTTGAGTCACAGCTCCATTTCCAGTTTTCTGGTGATTAACTGGTGACAAGAGTCTCACGGACTTTCCTGCCTGGGCTGACTTTGAATTGCAATCCTCAGAACTCAGCATTCTAAGTAGTTAGGATTACAGGCATGAGCCACCAGCACCTAGCATTAAGTCCTAGTTTTTTGAACTACTTTCCTCTAGATTTAACAATTTCTTCATCTCAGCCTCAAGTAACTAGCAAGGGTAAAGGTTAAACATTCTCACTAGGCATAGGTGGCTCACAGCTGTAATTCTAGCTACTCAAGAGGCTGAGATTTGAGGATCTCAGTTCAAAGACAGCCTGGGCAGGAAAGGTCATTAGACTCTTAGCTCCACTACTCTATTCAGAAAAAGGCAGAAGTGGCACTGTAGCTCAAGTAGTAGAGTGCTAATAACCTTGAGCAAAATAAAAAAAACTCGAGGACAACACCCAGGCCCCAAGTTCAGCCCCAGGACTGGCAAAATAAATAAATAGATAGATAGATATTCTGAATAAGTACTCTAGAAAATAGCAGTGAGGATTTCAAAATCTGATGCAGTCTTAGTAGCGAAGTAGGACTTGGGGTTTTCTGCTTACTCTCTTGGTGATTGTTCTTTAACTACAATTTTCAACCAAATGAAAAGGAGAAAGTAGGCAAATAAATACAGTTTAAGTAAATGAATACTAGTCTAAGTTTCTTCTTTGTGATTAAATATTTTAATTACCTTATTAAATTAAAGCCCAAGCTTCAGGGCATATTTACAGTCACTAATAAAATTATAGCCACATAACTTGTGGTTTAAATTTACAACTTAACTTCATAATTAAGTCCCAAGGGACATTATTGGAAGGACTATATGTGCATGCATGTATGTGTGTATATGCTCATGTATACCCATTTTCAAAAACAATAGCAAAAAAAATCTTTAAAAATATAATTAAACAATTCAAATTTAATATTGTTAATCATATCTCATTTCAAATCCTTGTCTCCAAAATATACTTTAAAAAAAAATCAAAGACAATTACTAATTCATTTTACACAATGAAGTAAACACTGGAGTAAACAAGCTTACTAAAATCTATACAATAAAATAGGACTGAAATTCAGAATTTGACTATAAAATCCATGCTCTTTTCAATAAGCAAGATATTTAAGCAAAGATCCTGTAAAGCCTATAAAAACAGAACAGTGAAACTTGTTGAAACTGTTTTGAGAAAGAAGAATGATAGGGGAAGAATGATGGAGAGGGTGAGTTTACTTAGAGTACATTATAAATGTGTGAAAATACAACATAATGAAATCTATTCCTATTACTAATGTAAGTAAGGTACTCAAAATTTTCAGTTTCTCAAACTTTAGCTCATGGTACATACTGAAAATATCTATGCAGGAAATACACACTGACACAGTTCCCTGAGGAATATAAAAAGTATACACACATTCACAAAACCTGGTAAGATTCAATTATAAACAGATAAGAATTCTCTCTTCACGTTTGACAAGATATTTAAATACATATTTTATATATTTATATTTAATATATTGATACATTTAATAAATATATATTAAATATATAGTTGTTGAGAGGGTAAATTGATACAGTATTGATAAATACATGCCAAATCCAATGGTACAAGTCTGAATTTGATTTACATAGTTTGTTAAAATGTAAACATACAGCCCATTACAATTCCAGAAATGACTTCACCAGGAATCTATGAAGGCTCTCCTGTCCACATGTATAATCAACTACAGAGTTAACTAGAAAACACTTCTCAGATATATTTTAGATAATTTTATTAAAAATTTGCTTTGTTAACACCCTACAAAAAAAAATTCCAGGCCTCAATGTCAATAGTGTGAAGTTACAAAAACCTAGCCTATAATCTATTACTTATGTAATAGACTGTAGAGACTATTAAGACAGACTTACCTTTAAATTTAATATCCAGACCACTAAATTCCAACTCCACTCCTTGAAGTGCTTCTCCTAGAGTTTCATGGTAATGGCTGATACTTTTTTTTGACCCAACACAGAATGGAAGTGAAAAGTACTTATATGTTTCTTGGCGATTATGGTAAGGCCCAACAGTATTCATCCACAAGACAACTTCCTCTTTATCTTGATACTGAAACAAAAAAGGCAAATAATATGTACTTTTTAATGAACTCAAATAAGAGAATATTTATTATCTATTCAAAATAAAGGTGTATTTTCTGTGCTCAAGAAATATAAGCTAGCAGGGTGCTGGTGGCTCATGCCAGTAATCCTTACTACTCAGGAGGCTAAGATCGAGGATGGGAGTTCAAAGCCATGAGATTCTTAACTCCAATAAACCATCAAAAAGCCAGAGGTGGTAACTAGCCTTGAGCAAAGCACCTCAGGGGCGCGCACACACACACACATACACACACACACGCACGCACACACGCATGCACGCACACACAATCTAGGGGCTGGGAATGTGGCTCAGTGGTAGAGCGCCTGCCTAGCATTCACGAAGCCCTGGTTTCAATTCCTCAGTACCACATAAACAGAAAAAGCCAGAAGTGGTGCTATGGCTCAAGTGGTAGAGTATTAGCCTTGAGCCAAAAGAAGCATCAAAGCTCAGAGATGGACCATGGGGGGGAGGGGGGGAGGGGAAGTGGGGGAATATGTGTGTGTGTGTGTGTGTGTGTGTCTATGTGTGTGTGTGTACATATATATATATTTGCATTCTGATCATCTATGTCCACACCTTAAAATCAAACTTTGTGAATTTTTAAATTATATTCTGATTCTGGTCTCAGGATTCACTTTTTCTTTTTGTAACCAAAGCTCAGGGCCTGGACTGTCCCTGAACTCTTTGCTCAAGGCTACCACTTGAATCAGAGCAGCACTTCAGGTTTTCCTGTAGTTAATTGGAGATAAGAGCTGGGGTTATAGCATGAGCCACCAGTGCCCAGCAGGATTCCGGTTTTTCTAAATGTTAATTTATAGAAAATAACATCTGGGGCTGGGAAGGTGGCTCAGTGGTAGAGTGCTTGCCTTGCATGCATGAGGCCCTGGGTTCGATTCCTCAGCACCACATAAGCAAAAAGAAAAAAGCCAGAAGTGGCGCTGTGGCTCAAGTGGTAGAGCGCTAGCCTTGAGCTGAAGAGCTGAGGGACAGTGCCCAGGCCCAGAGTTCGGGCCCCACGACTGGCAAAAAAATAAAAATAAAAAAAAAAGAAAATAACATCTAAAAAAAACAATAGCTCATAATAATATGTTCATAATTCACATTAATATTATAAATACAGATAAACAGTAAGTGGTAAAAATGCAAAATCAATGTAATTCTACAGGCTAACAGAGACAAGGAAGGAAACAAAACGAACAACTAAAGGGCACCAGTAGCTCACGCCTGTAATCCTAGCAACTCAGGAGGCTGAGATCTGAGGATCACAGTTCAAAGTCAGCTCAGGCAGGAAAATACATGAGACTCTTTTTTTTTTTGGTCCAGTCATGGGGCCTGAACTCTGTGCCTGGGTGCTGTCTCTCAGCTCTTCAGCTCAAGGCTAGCACTCAACCACTTGAGCCACAGCGCCACTTCTGGCTTTTTTCTTTTTGCTTATGTGGTGCTGAGGAATCGAACCCAGGGCCTCTGGCATGCAAGGCAAGCGCTCTACCACTGAGCCACCTTCTCAGCCCCTACATGAGACTCTTATCTCCAATAAACCACCAGAAAACCATAAGTGGCACTGTAGCTCAAGTGGTAGAGCACTAGCCTTGAGCTGAAGAGCCAGTGCCCAGGCCCAGAGTTCAAGCCCCATGACCAACAAAAACAAAAAACACAAAAAATGTCTTATCCAGATGGTAATTGCTAGATATCTTCCCCTCTAAGAAAGTAACATTGCCAGGATACATAAATAAAGCCCCCTCTACCTTCTAGTTACTGCATAGCCACTGGTTCAAAGTACTACACATGAAAAAAATGACTAGAAGAACAAAGAAAAAACATATATACTATGAAACCACCATAAGCCCATTCAAGCCAAAATTCCATGTATTATCAGATAGTATGTATTATATACAATTCTTTGAATAATTTATGGCTCTACCTATCAGTGAATACTGCATATAGATATATATGAACTGTTGTTCAATGACTTAAATAGCTGACTTCACCTTTTCACAGTCCAAGTGTAGACTCTGTCAAAGATTTCTAAGATCTTCACAAGTTTAAAATCCTAAATGATTCTATGAAAACCAATTACTTAGGTTAATTTTAAAACTAGAAATTCTACTTGGTAATATTAACTGAAGACATCCAAGGATACATTTAAATCAAGCAGTAGTGCAGAAGTTAATCTACTGAACCATTATTTGCTGAGTGCCAACAACTATTTTTATAACAGAAGATTCTGCTTTGAACAAGACGTACTGGAGCTGGACTCCAGTAGCTCATGCCTATAATCCTAGCTACTCAGGAGGCTGGATTTGAGGACTGCAATTCAAAGTAAACCCAAGCAAGAAAGTTGAAGAGACTCCAATTAAACTACTTTAAAAAAAAAAAAAAAAAGCCAGAAATAGAGCTGTGGCTAACGTAGACGAGTGCTACCCTTGAGCAAAAGAAGCTCAGAGATAGTATCTAGACACTGATTTCAAGCTGCAGGACCAGCACCAAATAAATAAAGCTTTCTACGTACTGATCTCTCCAGGGAAGATGTACATTGAGTAAGTTAAAGCAGGCTGCTACAAAGCATGAAAAAGGAAGCTACCAACTAATCCACATAAATCCTTAACTCTAGTCTTCTAACTGGAACTAATCATTAACATTTTCAACCAAAACTTATCAAATACCACCACAACTTAGATCTGTCATTTTATCCTCAAACATAATATCTCATTGTTTATGTAAGACATTATATAGGTCCTCAAGAAATGTCATTTATCAAAAACACAAGACATCTACCAAGCATTAGATCACGTACTAAGGACATAAAGACAAAAATACTCTCCTTTCCTCTAAGTAGAATAAATAAGCAAATAAGATTAACAATAGAGAAAAAAGGATTGAGGTAACAGATGAGACTGTGCTGGTGACTCACACCTGTAATCCTATCTACTCAGAAGGCTGAGATCTGAGGATCATGGTTGAGACTTTTTTTGGGGGGAGGGTCTGGTTGTGGGGCCTGAACTCTGGGCCTGGGCGCTGTCCCTCTGTCCCTCAGCTCTTCAGCTCAAGGCTAGCACTCTACCACTTGAGCCACAGCGCCACTTCCGGCCTTTTGCTTATGTGGTGCTGAGGAATCGAACCCAGGGCCTCAGGCATGCAAGGCAAGCGCTCTACCACTGAGCCACCTTCCCAGCCCCATGGGGCTGTGGCTCAAGTGGTAGAGCCTTAGCCTTGAGCAGAAGAGCTGAGAGACAGCACCCAGGCCCAGAGTTCAAGCCCCACAACCGATATATACATATACATATATATATACACACCATATATATATATATATACACACACCATATATATACATATATACACCATATATATATATATATATACCATATATATATATACCATATATATATACCATATATATATATATATATATATATATATGAGTCAAGGTAAATAACAATATAGAAAATCATAAGCTGGGCTGGGAAGGTGGCTCAGTGGTAGAGTGCTTGCCTTGCATGCATAAGGCCCTGGGTTCGATTCCTCAGCACCACATAAGCAGAAAAAGCCAGAAGTGGCGCTGTAGCTCAAATGGTAGAGTGCTAGCCTTGAGCTGAAGAGCTGAGGGACAGCACCCAGACCCAAGTTCAGGCCCCATGACTGGCAAAAAAAAAAGAAAATCATAAGCTGCTTCAAGTGAGTTCAGAAAAACAACTACAAATAATAATTATATATGAATAAAGGTCTGAATCATGTATGAAGTATTAAAATACAGGTCTGAATATTAAATAGCCATATATTCATAATATTCTTTTCATTTGGGGAGGATAATAAATATTAAGTCATTATGCACCCATCCCAATGCTCAAGACCATGAAGTACTAATCCAAGTGTTCCTTTTTTGCTATATACCTTCAGTATTCTGAAAACAGTGTGCAAGCCAGGCACAGTGGTACAGGCACTCAGGAGGCTGAAGCAGGATAATACTGAGTTCAAGACCAGTCTGGGCTTGAAGTTGGCCTAGACTATCATAGCAAGACCCTGTCCAAAAACAAAATAACCAATGCTCTAAAACAACCAATATCCCTGACTAAAAGTAGTATTAGAATTTAAACCTGTGTACCAAGGCAAAACATTCTCTGCATAACACAATGTACATGACAAATATATAATATGGGATTTAAGATGGAAAAACAGTGAAGAAATGCTGAAATATAAGGTTCATTGATTACTTAGTAAAAGTTTTAACGTATTTGCATTAAGTGGTATGTGCAATGATTATAGGAGTATTTCATCAGAGACATGAGAAGTAACAAGGGGTGCATGAGAGTACCTATTAACCAGAACTTGGTCATGAATCTTGTTGAGTCTGCAGAACTGTCTTGTATCTCTAGAAAATATATTTTTTCTACACATATCCCTTGTAAGTTTTTTAACTTTTTTTTTTTGGTTGGTCATGGGGCTTTAACTGTGGGCCTGGGCGCTGTCCTTCAGCTCTTCAGCTCAAGGCTAGCGTTCTACCACTTGAACTTCAACACCACTTCTGTTTTGTTTTGTTTTGTTTTTCCTGCTGGTTTATTGGAGATAAGTCTCATGGACTTTCCTTTGGGGCTGGCTTTAAACTGGAATCCTAAGATCTCAGCCTCCTTAGTAGCTAGGATTTCAGGCGTGAGCCACCAGCACCCGGCTATTTCTTTTAGAAGATTTTTAAAAGAGTATTTATTTTACACAAACGGAACATAGGACAACAGTTACCAACCATAATACACTGGCAGAAGATCGAGTAGATGAGACAAGAACTACAATAAAGTATATTATCATCATGTAGTCTAAAATTCTTTCTGAGGACTGAAATAGCAATTAGAAATAATCTTTTATACTGCTTCTTTTTATGTAGACTATAATCAAAATAAAACAAACTTAAAATTTCAACTTTTTAAAGATTTATTAACATATTTTACTTGTACAGAGGGGTTTGTTTTGACCTTTCCATACTTTCCAAGCAAACTGACCCCCTTCCCAGGATTTCTCCCTCATTTCTCTACCTTCTTCCTAAAACAATTTCAACAGGTTTAACTGATTATTTTTATATACATATGTTAACTACTAGGACCAAAGTGTTTACTTTTCATCTCTAACCTTGATTGTCCCTGAGAATAAGTGTACTATGCCAAGTACAACAATTCTCTCACAGGGCATGGTAGCTCACAAACTTGTAATCTCAGCACTCAGTAGTTTTGAGGCGACCCAGCAATCCCACTTTTGGGCATTTACCCAAATGTTTACAAACAAGACCACACTAAAGCTACCAGCACAACTATGTTTATTGCAGCATTATTTACCATAGCTAAGATATGGAACCAACCCAGATGCCCCTCAGTAGATGAATGGATCCAGAAAATGTGGTATATATACACAATGGAATTCTATGCCTCCATCAGAAAGAATGACATTGCCCCATTTGTTAGGAAATGGAAAAACTTGGAAAAAAAATTATATTAAGTGAAGTAGTTTTGAGGCAGAAGGAAGGTGAGTTTGTGGACAGCTCTGTTTACATTGCTAGTTTTAGGCCAGTCTGGGCCACCTAGTAAGATCCTGTCTTTCACACACACACACACACAACACACACACACGTATATAAGTATGTGTGTATATGAGTGTATATGTGTGTGTACACATGTGTATATACATATATATGTATACATATAATTTTCCTATTATTTAATTAGTATCAAATTTACAAGTATAGGCCAGGCACTGGTGGTTCATGCCTATATTCATAGCTACTCAGGGGGTTGAGATATGAGACCTGCAGTTCAAAGCCAGCCTGTGCAATAAAGTCCACAAAACTTATTGCCAATTAACCCCAGAAAACCAGAAATGGAGCTGTGGCTCAAAGTGGTAGAGCACTAGTCTTGAGCAAAAGAGCTCAGGGACAGTGCCCATGCCCTGAGTTCAGCCCCATGGCGGGGGGAAAAAAAAATTACAAGTATAGACTATTTTCTCTGACTCCCATTCAGCATCATTAACCAATGAGCCAAATTAAATCAAAGAAAGATGAAAAAGCAGTTGTACAAAACAATTAAAGATGTTACTAAATGGTGAACAACCTTCTCCCCATTTGAGTCTAATCTGACTTAAAATAATAATCTTTCCTAAGAAACTATTTAATGTATTCTAATCCCTAGACATGGATTTTCTCAAGAGGTCACCAAACCTGGACCACTCTTATTAAATATCTATGTGCTAGCAAGAAAGTGGAGGGAGGGGTATTCTGTAAAATTTGAATAAAGAAATCAGAAATTATACTGACCAGCAGTCTTGATGTACCCAAATGCTATACTTCATTTTAATGGAAATGACCATTAAAACACATTCTGAGAGAAAACAAAATCCATTTCTGAAGTATTTCATTATAGTTTCAACGACTTCAATCATTTAAAACACACTGGAATTAGAACTATATTTTTTAATAGTCTCTTGAGACAACTGTTTTCTCTTAAAATAGCTTTGTACCTAAATAAACTTTTAGTCTATCATTCAGTGTGGCCAAAAATAGGACACCAAATTATGGCATTTCCAAGCGTAGTAGCTTGGGTCTTGCTAATTATTTTGCTAAGACAGTATCAGTAAGTAAATAAAGTATCAGAGGGTATAATTAAGGGACATCTCAGGTTGTTCAATCTGCAAAGGGTATGAGTAATTAAGACATCCTACCCTCTTCAAAATAGCCTAATGAACAGACTGTGAACTTCAGCTCCACCAATTTGAGCACAGGGGCAGGGCTTGCTGTGTTGGGAATAAAAAGGGAGCAGCCCATGCACTTTCTGTGCTTGATTTTTTGGTTGGTGGCACACCCTCCTGATGAAGTAAACTGCCTTGTTGAGTTGTTTTTGAGTTGGAATTCTTACGCCTACATGACACCTCAACATCCTGACCCATTTCTATCACTTAAACTCCCTACTTCTAAAAATCCATGCTTCTCAATTTGTGTACATGTGCTTGTCCTGGGGCTTGAACTCAGTATCTGGGAGTTGTCCTTGAGCTTTTTTACTCACTCTACCACTTGAGCCACAACTCCACTTCTGGCCTTTGGTGGTTAACTGGAGATAAGTCTCATAAACGTTCCTGTCCGGACTAGCTTTGAACCACATCCTCAGATCTCAACCTCTTGAGTAGCTAGGATTACAGTCGTTAGACACCAGTGCCCTGCTGAAGTACTTTTGAATGGAGTCCTTTGGATCTTAGAATGCATGATAATTTAACTCTAGATGTGTCCTTGTGATTTGATCAGACACAAATCACACTCTAGAACCTTTCAATTGCCTAAAAAGACCTTTTCATGAACATTCAATTACTTTAAAACCTTCATGAATAAAAACATCCTCTAGTCTTAATAAGCAATGTCCTATAATCCACAATTACATATATTAGGTGTGTATATAATTCTCTAGATATCTATTCAGAATCATACCAGAATGAGCATATAAAGAATAGTATATGGGTCATATAGTTAACTGATGCCTAATTCAGTAGGTAGAGAAAAAAGGGAGAAAAAGCGGGGGGGGAGGTTCCTGGAATGGCAGATAGTAACTACACATTCTTAGGACCAGATAATTTGTGGAGCCCAATACAAAATAAAAATTATAGTGCAAGATAGTAGCACACACTTGTAGTACTGGCTATGCAGAACTATTATTTGAGCTCAGTCAGTAATTTGAGGCTAGGACTCTTAAGGCTAGGCCTTAAGGGGTAAGACCCTGAGTAACATGATTTTTTTTTTTTAATGCAGCCAGCCTGGACAACATGGAGACCCTATCAGATTAAAAAAAAAAAAAGGCAGGACTCCTTGTTCAAGAATTAAGATAACTAACAGCAGGGCAACGGTATCTCATGCCTGTAACCCTAGCTATTCAGGAGGCTGAGATCTGAGGATTGATGTTCAAAGCTAGCCTGGGCAGGAAAGTCCCCGTGAGACTCTGATCTCCAATTAACTACCAGAAAACCAGAAGCGCTGTGGCTCAAATGGTGGGGTGCTCCCCTTGAGCTGAAGAGCTGAGGGACAGTGCCCAGGCCCAAAGTTCAAACCCCAAAACCAACAAAAAAAATTAAGATAACTGTACATAATTTTTATTTGAAGGTAATTTTTTTCAATATTTTAATTGGAGATAATGTTTTTAAGAATTAAAGTAACAGCAGAGCATTGTGAGTTCAGGTCAAATACCCTTTGTGGCCCATCTATGAGGGCCTATCCATCTTTAATGCAAACCCAAACCCAGAATGGAGCTTATTTGGAAGGTCTGGCAAAAGAGTTTAGCTACTTATATGCCCTTGACTCAATAATGGCCCTCCCTACACTACTGAGGAAGATTCTCATCCTTTATTAAGTACACAGCTTCTTCAAGGGAGGACACACACATATACTGCTGAGGGAGGAAGAGGACACCTACCTACCCAACCAGATCAGAGGTATCTTTAACCACTTGAAAATTCTAACAATGAATACTCATTCTGATACTATTTTATACATCTATTTTTAAGAGAGAGGAGTTCGACTAGGCTGAGTTTGACTGAAGACTATTAACTCTGCCAAAGGCCACCCCTATACCTACTTTTATATCTACTGTGTATGGCCTCATGCAAGTGACAACCTCTCTGGCCAGTTTACCACATACAAAAATACTACTACTTATATCACAATATTATTAGTTAATTGACCTTACTGCAGTGCTGGGGCTCAAACTCTGAGCCTTCTATATGGTAAGCAAGCACTCTGCAACTAAGCTACATCCTAACCCCTCTACAAGGTCATCAATATACGTTTAATGTGCGTTAAGATGTACAAAGCACTTATAATTGTGCCCCAGCATATATTGCTATAAACCATTCTACTTATTATTTCTATCTAGAAATGATCTTCACAGAAAGCGAATCTAAAGGACAAGCTTTGGCTTCTGAAAGCTGTTCTTTAATAATTCAATTTACAAGTATTTATTAAACACCCACTCTGCAACATTCCCTTGGCAATTTGTCTCCTACTCCATCATTCTTTCTTCACTAGTTACTTCTGCCTTGTTGATGTTTTAAAAAAAAAAAAAAAGAATTCACCTGACCATTCACTATTCTTCTAGTAGTTCCTTGGCAAAGATGAATGTCTAGTTTTCAAGAAATATTTCAAGAAAAAGGAAAAGACTGAATAGCAAAAAACGATACCAATGAAACTCATTTGAACTTCATACATATCAATGTTATTCTTCCTATAAGTCTTGCTTAATTAGTAAAGGATAATCACATGAAAGCAGATCAACACAGACATGCAGCAAAATAATTATGGATTCTAAATTTTTGTCCAGAAATCACCACATATATGGCACATTTTCTTTTTTGACACCCAATAATCTTTTGGAGCCGGGCGCTGGTGGCTCACACCTGTAATCCTAGCTACTCAGGCAGCTGACATCTGAGAATCATCTTTGGAAGCCAGACCAGGTAGGAAAGGCAATGAGACTCTGATCTCCAATTAGCCACATAAAAACTAGAAGTGGAGCTGTGGTGCCTTGAGCAAAAAAGCTCAGGAACAGCACCCAGACTCTGAGTTCAAGCCCATGACCAACAAATAATACTAATATCTTTGAGGCATTGAGTGTGCATGTAGCTCCCAGTGTGGTACGGTGCTTGTCCAGTTTGTGAAGACCTGGGTTGTATTCCCAAAACAAAATAAGTCATTACTTTCATAACAATAAAGTTTCATTAAAGTTGGTGTATATATTTTAGATTTCTTGAATTACATGCAAATAGTCTTCTCTACTTGAAAGAGTATAAAACACAATAAACAATACCTTGAGTTTGTATGTCTAGGCAGTGGAACTATAGGTAAACGAAAGATCAGAATTTTACAAAGTAACTTCTCCAAAGTTAAACAAAAAAAAAAAATCAGAGGGCTGGGAAGGTGGCTCAGTGGTAGAGAGCTTGCCTTGCATGCATGAGGCCCTGGGTTCGATTCCTCAGCACCACAAAAGCAAAAAGAAAACAGCCGGAAGTGGTGCTATGGCTCAAGTGGTAGAGTGCTAGCCTTGAGCTGAAGAGCTGAGGGACAGCGTCCAGGCCCAGAGTTCAGGCCCCACGACCAGACCCCCCCAAAAAAAAAAATCAGAAAAAGTATTAGTAATAATACCATTGATTGAGAGGATACCCATTGGAAACTGGAAAGTAATGACCCAATCCATACATATTCCTGTATACCCTATAGCCATCTTACACCTAAAGACAAGTTACCGGACAGGAAACAAAAACAATAACAAAGACTATTTACCCTCTGAACAAAATTATTTTAAGGTTGAAGACACAAGTGTAACACAGAACATGTTATCAATTCACTATTTGTGTCTTAAGAGAAGAAAAAGTACAACTTTACAGACAAGAAAATTCTGGAAGTGACTGAAAGCAAACTGTTCAAAAGTTTAAGAGTTATTAGCTTACGTAAGTGTCCAACTAACCCAGGGAACAGAATAAAGTTGTATTAATTACAAATAAAACCTAAAACCAGACCCACTAAGTAGATATGGGATTGTCTCAGTTCTTAAAACACAGATCTCAACAAATCTTTCCGACTTGGTACATACACAACTAGACAAAACCCTAGTGATAAGTAAAGGCATAAAAAATAAAAAATAAGGATCACTCCCCAAGCACCCTTCTTAATTCCGCCTGACTATCCAGGCTTCCTCGAGTCGATTAAGGTGAAACCGTGGAGTTACAGTTCTAAATGAAAACCACTCCAGGAGTAGTTAACATCCACGCTTTGATGAGAAAACGCAATTAAATAAACCGCCAATCAACTTCAGACCACATGCAAAAAGAGAAGATGCCGAGGCCTGGCCTGACACTCCTCCCCCCTCCCCCCAACCCACACCTTTTAGGATCCTAAGCTGCATTAATGATACCCCCTCTCGAGGTGGAAAATCACCCGGGGGCCTGGAGGGTTGAGGACAAAGTTACACGGAGGACCTCGCGAAGAGATGCGTTTAGGCTCGCAGCCTGCACACGTGTTACCGGTCTCCCCGGGGTCAGGAACACGGTGGCTTTAATCCGGTTTGGGCAGCGAGGAGACGGGTAAATAAAGACCGGCGCGGACCGTAAAGTGGCGGGTATTTCCTGGTTGGCGAGTGACGGATGGCCGCGATGCATCCATCTTCTGCTGTGTCGTTCGCCCCAGAAGCCCGACAGCGATCGCTTCCCCGGGGGACACGGGCCCCAGGCCCGGAACAGTCCCACCCGAGTCCCCTCACACTCCCACCCCATCCCAGCCCCCGGGGCGTGGCGGGACCCGAGGCCAGGGCTCCGAGGGCCGCCGGGCCGCGGAGGGAGGCCTGCCCCGAAGCGCACGGAAATGCCTCCTCCCAGCTCCCGCGGTTCCTGCTCCGCCAGGCCCGACCGGAAGAAGACCACGGGCAGGCCTCCGGGCTGCAGCGGGCCGACCGGGGCGGCGGCCGGGGAACGGGCCGGAGACGCCTCACCGTGTGTTCGTGCTCGTCCGCTCGGGCCCGGGGCAGCAACAGCAGCAACAGCGCGGCGGCCGCCGCCAC
>NW_012267252.1:1024318-1088823 GCF_000151885.1 Dipodomys ordii
CGCCGGAAGTGCCTGGTGACGCGAGCCGCAACTGCCGCCGGTCGACGGCGGGTGTGTGCGCGCCGGCTGTCGCGCCGGCTGCGCTTCGGGGGTCTGCGGCCCCTGGGCCTCAGGCTCCTCGCGGGGGCCAGGCCGGGACCTCGGAGTCGCGGCCGCCTGCAGGTGTTGTGGTCCGTACGCATCGCTCTCCTCCGCTCCCAGGAGCCGCATGGGGCTGGTGTCTGGCCCGCCGCCTCTCCAGCCTCTCTCCCTACGTGGACGGCGGTGAATGGATTGCTGCCTCCGTCACCATCGTTACGGGGGAGCCTGAAACTCGTGCCGAGTTAGAGAAGCGTAGTTAAGTCGCTGAGTACTCAGTCCAAAACTGTGGACTGGGCCGAAATGATTGGTCCATTTATTTGTCTACGTGTTATTTGTTGGCCTCGTATTCTCAGCCATAGATACACTGGGAAGCAAGCTGCCCAGGGCACCCCATCTATACAACCCCAAACCAAAAATGTGGAAGGTGTAGAGATTGTCTTCCTAGCCATTAGTGACACACAGATTTTTTTGCATTTGGTCTCAAAAAAAAAAATAGTTCTTGAACCTGGGCTGGGTGGCCTCAAGCTTTTCCTTGAAGCCTGATGGGAGAGAGGTTTGAAAATAGGGTGGTTTGAAGCTAGCCTCTGCAAAAAAAAAAAAAAAAAAAAAAAGGCTTGTGAGACTCCAATATCAATCAATACATGGGCACTGTGCTGAGCATCCCTGGAGATTGTGGAAAGCAACGTCGAATAGCAGCCTCAAACCCACCTGGGTGTAAAGTGAGACTCTACCTCGAAAAGAACCAGTGCAGAAAGAAGGCTGCAGGTATGTCTCACGTGACAATGCTACACGAGGCCCTGAGTTCAACCCCCAGAACCACCAAGAAAATAAAGCCCCAGGAAGTTTTTTTTTTCCTTTCCTCTGCCAGTAACAGCCAATCTCACCATACATCACCGCAGTCCCCCAGCAAGGTCCTGAATATCAATCTTTCCTGTTTTTATCACTCCCCAAAGGTGCCAGAGTGCTTTCTAAAAAGAAAACAGATACCACTCTTGGTTAAAACACTCTTGAATGATGAGTAAAGAAATAGAATCACCACTCAGGTTTTCATCTGCCAGCCACTATTCTGAACTCTTTCACATGTATTGACTGTCTTGTTCCTCACAAAAACCCCAGGCAACAAGCTCCTTTTGTGTGTTCATATTACAGAGGAGGTAACTAGAGTACAGGTTAAGTGGCTTGGTGGAAGACCAGACCCAAGAAGCCTGATTCCATAATCAGTCTTTATACTGTTAATGGACTACCAACTATGTAGCCATTTTGAAAATGAAATAGATCTACATGCACTGACATGAAATGATACCCAAGAGATGCTCACATGAAAAATATAGAGAGAATGCATCCCTTTTGAATGGTAATGCTAGTTTGCCTGTAGAAATCCTAAAGATTACTATGCAAAATACCAGTGCAGTTAACTTCTACTTCGTACAAACCTATCAATGTTTAGATTTTTTTTTACAGTAAGCATGTATATACAGTGAGCATATATAATCAGGAGAGGAGTTCCTTGCTAAAGGATAAAGGCCGACTTTCTTAACCTGTTAACATGTACTTTACGCAGGCCTCAGTTTCTCCAGCTTTACCTCCCACCAGTCTCTGTGCTCTACCTTGACTCATGTATTTCCCAAATATCTTGCTTTACCTTATCTACTTGATTCTTGTCTTCCCAAACCTGTCCAAATTGCCACCTCAACAAAGAGATCTTGCATACAAAATGCCCGTAGGAAGCCAAGCAGCCCTTCTTTGAGATGCCAATAGCATTGGCATGTTATGTCATAATTGTTGATCTGCTCCTATTTCCTATTCTGTACTACAGTCTGACCTTTTCTGATGACAAGAACTTAACATATCTTTTTACATGTCCCAGCTACTGGGATAATGCTTGTCACATCATAACCATTTGCTGGATGAATGAAGAGATTAACGAGAGTCAAATAGCATAGAATTTAAAGGATGCATTCTAGATAGTGTTGAGAGACATCACAAGGCAATGTATGATTAATTACTCTATGAATTGTACATCATTGCCATAGAAATCAGAGGAAGCATTCAGTTTTGTGTATCTTCCAGAGTACCTAATGCAGTGACTTGCTCATAGTGGAAACTCAGTAAATGCTTTGTGAATGAATAATCATTGCCTTTGAAAGAGGAGATGATGGGCAATTGAAGTATAAGTGCTGCATTAAGATGGATGAGTAGCTTCTTAAACATTCATCACCAGCCTCCACAGATCTGAGGCATAAGGTTTTGCTAGGTTCTGTGGAGAGCACTGGGCTGGCAAATGCTTGAAGACAGGATACAAGAAAAAGTATAAAGAGTTCATGGGCAGAAGGTTGACTTAAAACTAGGAAACTTTATAAAGGAGTGCACAAAATGTGGACAACTATGCAAATGTTCCCAGAGAATAAGAGCAATGGTCAGTAAAGAAAAAAGATACTCAGCAGAGTATTTGGGAAAGTTTAATAAAGAAAGGGCCATAATTCAACACCTATGATGTGTCAGGAACTCTGATAGGTACTAGAGAAATGATGCTGATAAATGGCATTCGATGTCTGGTAATAGCTGGTATAAAAAGAAAGATGCAGCAGTGAAGGAATTGCTTTGAGGATCTTTGATGACCCCAAAGCTATGAAACAAGGGTGGTTCTGCACAACTGGGGAGCAGAGTACCTTTATATACCCTATTTTACCATTCCTTTTACCATTTACCATTACCAATGACCTCATTCCCTGGAAAGAAAAAGAACAGAGAGGGGGGAGGAGGGAGAAGATGGAGGGAGGGAGAGGAAAAAAGGGAGGGAGGGAGGGAGGAAGAGAGAGAGAGAGAGAGAGGTTGCCAGTGAAAAAAGAGTCCCTCTTCTCCCAATGGCTATATAGCTTCTTCTTGTGATAGTTTGAATTAGGCTATCAAGTGTTGGTTGAAGAACTTATGACCAATAAATCAATCCAAATCAAAATTTCGGCCATCTTTTATCATTCGGAATAAACATAGAATCTTGACATATGGATAACAACCTATCTTCTTGTTTCTATCATCAGCTACCTTTTATTTGAAATTCTATTTCTTTTTGCTACCTTGTGTTGCTTCAAGGAGGTGTTGAGGGGCTATTGTGACTTGCCACTCCATCACCTGTTCTGTTCTGGCTAAAAATGGTCTGGACACCAAAGAACTGTATGATTGCTCTGAAATTTTTTTGTTGTTGTCAGGGCCTGGATGCTGTCCCTGAGTCTCTCTGTGTTCCAGACTAGTGCTCTACCACTTGAGCCACAGCACCACTTCCGGCTTTTTCTGGGTGGTTTATTGGAGATAAGAGTCTCACGGATTTTCACGCAGTTGGCTGGCTTCAAACCACAATCCTTAGGTCTCAGCCTCAAAGCAGCTAGGATTGCAGATGTGAGCCACTAGCTCCCAACTGAAAATTCACTTAAGTGAATTTTGTACCACACATCTATATTCCTAGAACTCAGGAGGCTGAGACTGGAGGACTATAACTCTGAGCTGTGTAGCAAAACCCTGTCTCCAAAACAACAAAACAACACTTAAAACTGGATATGGGCCTGGTTATTGAAGAACAATGTCATTAATTTCTTTGTGTCATTCGTATTTTACTGCCTCTCAGAGTTTAACTGACATTATAATAATGATAAATAACAGGGAACAATTATAAAACAATTCTTGGCTAGAGGTGGCTGAATGATAGAGCACTTGCCTAGAATGCACTAAGCCCCAGCTGATTTCCCAGCACTGAAAATAAGTAAATAAATAAATACAATGGTGTCAATCAGGTAGTAACTCCAGTGAAGCTGTGTCCCCACTTCAGAATGAGGGATTCTGGTCCCTCAGGGATTACCAAACAGAACTCTCCTTCATAGGTAGTGAAGCACAGACCCCTGTTGTCAAGTTATGTGACCTCATTAGCAGACTAAATAGAAACCTGACTTCCAAACCAATGCTCTCTTCCCTATACCATGCTAACTTTCACTGTGTAGACAGATGAAACACTTTCTTTTTTTCCTGGGGTAGGTATTGGAAGAGACAGTGCCAGTCCTGGGGCTTGGACTCAGGGGCTTGGTACTGTCCTTAAGCTTTTCTGCTAAAGGCTAACACTCTACTACTTGAGCCATAGCTCCAATTCTGGCTTTTTGCTAGTTAATTGGAGCTAAGAGTCTCATGATCTTTACTACACAGGCTAGCTTTGAACCTTGATCCTCAGATCTCAATCTTTGGAGTAGCTAGGATTACAGGCATGAATCATACCTGGCAAAGCACTTTCACTTATACTGTGGGTTAGATGAGCTTTGATAGGCCTAGGAATTTATCTAGGAAAGATGTTCCTTTGAACATCTTTCAGCATCCTACTCATCTTTTCAAAACTCTGATAATCATAGAATCTGGCCAGCAGGATATTCTTACTAATCTTTATGGATGTAAACAGACACTATTTATCAAATGGCAGCAAATATTTATATAGGCAGATTTTTCCCAAATAAGGATTGATATTTAGGATGAATCTTTTAAGATTATCCAAATTAGCCACTTGTCTCTCTCAGAAGTAAAGCTGTTACTAAAGCTGCTTCTTCCCAGTAGCTGGGACATGTATACTATTCTTTGAAGGAGAAGCAGAGAAAACTGGGGCCTGTGGGAGAGAGATTGAAAAATCTCATCTACTAAGGTGGCATTAGGTTGACTAGAACCTTCTACTCTCTCTCTCTCTCTCTCTCTCTCTCTCTCTCTCTCTCTCTCTCTCTCTCAATAAACAGGGAATGGAAGAATATTTGTTTAAAAAACCATTAAAGTCAGGTATGTGCTGTCATTTTCTATAATTATGGCACAGCATGAGTGACTACATCATTAAACATGTGTTCAATTATCTGATTGCAACACCAACCTCTTGTTGAGAGTCTCTCAAAACTTCATATTTTGTTGCTTATATAGTTGGGGTATCTGCTCCTATGTTTTAATATAAAGATAAAAGTACAGTGCTGGCCTAGGAATTGGAGGCCAATTTACCTTCTGTAGTTAGTGTCATGATTATAACCAATTGCTTCACTTTCTCTTGAGCTAGCTTGTAAAATCTGGGAGAAGAAAGGTAGTAAAAGAGCTGTCACCTGAAGTTTCATAGAGAAGACTTTGTAACCTTCTCTTTAGATGCCTACTTAGTTTCTGATTCTTATTCTATTGAGAATCTATGGTTGTTCATAAAATGTGTACTAATGTGTTGAATATGTAGAAATCGAATAAATATATGTTATAGTGGGTGTTCTCTTTCTATGGAACAAAGTGGAAATTCTCTGATAGCACTGGAAAAAGTGACTCATTCACATTCCTTCTATTTCTTCTTTTATTCATAACCTGCCAATGTGGATGTTCAATGAGCACCATCTTGGGACATAAGACTTGCTACCTTTGACTTGGCACTCCTGATCAATTACATCCATGTCTCAAGCGGCACCCACACTGTCATAAGCACTTTCAATTTTATTTTTCCACTTATTATAAGAATAAATGCAATAAAATATTCAAATAGTGCATAGTGATGTGCATACAAAGTTACTAACACCATTGGCTAGTATTGGTCTTACCATGTTTATTGATCATGTACATTGAGAATGTACAAAAACATCAATTTGGCATCCAAAGAAGGGTTTAGAGGTACTGAATAGAAAAAGTACCTTTTTTAATCAAAACTAAATATTCTTAAGATGGAGACAATCTATAAATAAAAATATCTACACCAATTTCATATTCTTATTTTATCTCACATTCTTCCATTTCTTCCAGATAAGTGACAAAGATAGTAAAGGAACTATTAAATGCACACTTAAAGAACAACTATCACATGACTGGCCTTGAATGAGATAATTTGTGACAACATTCTAATATGATAGATATGGCCAACAGACTAATTTGCATTAAACAACAACCCAAGACTCCTTTAGGAGAAGTTCACTTTAGCAATAATCCTTGCTGAACTGAAAATTGAGATAAAAATACTTTAATTATTAGAACCCAATGAAATTAAACTTAAATGTATCATGTATAACATGGTTTTTGTATACTTGTTTGAGGTCAGAGGATGATTTCATGGGGGACAACTATATTTCTAATATTTTTTAAAAGACATTGTATGCTACTAATTTTATGTTTAAGTATCATTAGGGATCTGTAGTTTGAAGGCAAACTGATGTAATGGGAACTCAAAATTCATGATATTAAGATTCTACATTCTCTGCACAGATTTACCAAATCTGTTGGTAATAAAACTCTAAGAAAACAGATACTAATATCTATTTTAGGTTCTTTCTTCCTCTGAAGACCTTTCAGCAAAGGAAAAGCCAAGGATCCTCCTCTCTCTTATCTAAGATCTAAAGGCAACAGAGAACAAGATATAGGTCCTTAGCACCCCAAGCATCTGGTTCTAACCACGTTCAGCATTTCTCTGGCAACATTACTCATTTGAAAGCAGACTGGAATATAAATGTCCAAACTGAAAATAAATAGTTGATACCTAATGCCTCAAAGATATAGATGAAGGTAGGTTCTAGAAGCCCAATAGCTAGCTACTAATAAATTTTAACACTGGGACATTTCTTGAGAGAAAAAAATATTGGTTCTTAGATAAGGAAAGTGTGATGACAGTAGGCTCAGATTCTAGACCCACCTCTTCTTCCTCTAACCAAGTACTCTTGGTTCCAAACATCTACAGGATCCTAGATTTACCTTCCATATAAGAGGAATTAAGTCAGGACTGGGAAGGTGACTCAGTGGCAGAGTGCTTGCCTTGCATGCATGAGGCCATGAGGCCCTGGGTTTGATTCCTCAGCACCACATAAGCAGAAAAAGCCAGAAGTGGCGCTGTGGCTCAAGTGGTAGAGCACTAGCCTTGAGCTGAAGAGCTGTGGGACAGCGCACAGGCCCAGAGTCCAGGCCCTACTACCAGAAAAAAAAAAAAAGTCTGTCTAAGTCCTTTTCAGTTTGTGGTTTGTAACCAGAAATAATTCACAAAATAATTCTACAAAACTAAAATAATTCTACAAAAATGTAAAATTATTTTAAAATTAGGTCACTTGTACTCCAGTACTTTAGTTTTATAGTCACTTTTAGGAATTAGGATGGATTATCAAATACAGAATGGTGAATGTAAGTATACTGCAGTATAATCACTTGTAAAGAACATTTCTAATTAATCTTGTTAGGCTTCTATTAAGAGAAATTAGAGGTATGTATCCTGATCAAGTCTCCACCCTTTTGGTAATGAACATGTGATGTGGACCAATATACTTGGCAATGGTGAACATGGTTCTTAGTTTTTTACTTCCTGCCTTAATAATGTCTTCTTCGAGAAATCACCCAAACCAGCAGGGCTGCAATAATATTAGCAATGAGAGTAGATCTCCAAGTCAATGTTCATGCAGAAAATTCAACATGAAGACAACATTAACAGTCTGAGAACTGCCAGTCTTAAAGTTCTGAAGTTGGATGAGTCTAGGAAGTAAACTCAGCGACCTCTGGGTGGAACAGGTGGAGGAGGATGGAAGGTCTCCCTGGCTGGAGGCCTACAATGAAAAGATAAAGCAACTTTATTAAATAGTTCTTGTAAAGGACACATTCCTCAGCTCATGAAACAGAATGTACTATGACTGTGAGTGACGTACATGCTAGCTGTGCCTCAGAACCCTGGCTGCATATTACAATCACCAATGCAGTTTTTAAAAATTCCAATTCCCATCATATGTTCCATCTTAATACTAGAGGATACAGCTCAACAGTCAAAACTTTCTAAGCAGGGCACTGGTATGTCATGCCTATAATCCCAGTATTCAGGAGAATGAGATCTGAGCATCATGGTGTGAAGCCAGCTCAAGCAAGCAATAGTCTTATCTAATTTTATGGTATGTTTAAGTATCATTATCTGTTTGTGTGGAGAATGTAGAATCTTAAAGATATCATGAATTTTGAGTTCCCTTACATCAGTTTGCCTTCAAACTGCAATACTCTGATCTCCAATTAGCCAGTAAAAAGCTGGAATTGGTGATGTGCTCAAGTAGTAAGCATATCAGCCTTGAGCAAAAAAGCTAAGGGACAGAGGAGCCTAGGGCTGAGTTCAAGCACTAGCACTAGCACATAAATAAACTACCTTTTTAATAATGTCTCTCCCTCAAGCTCTTGTATTAATCATTCCTTTTATTTTCTGATGCCTAGGCCTTGCCCCTCCCAGGGTTAGCTAATGACCCAACTACTTTTGGGGGTCTAAGGTCAGGTACCAGCCAGGGTCAGGGACAGCCCCATTGCCCCAGAGCTCACCCAAATTATTCAAGATAGCCAATCCTAATCTTTTTGTCCTGCCTCATTCACCCCATATGCACCCACAGAGAAAACAATAAAAGCTCTAGCCCATATTTTCCTTTGCTCCCTCTGCCTCCTTGTGCTTCCTAGTATGAACCCCCATAGGGCAGCATGCCTGTGCTGTCAGGTACCATGAATGTAACAAATTATCCCAATAAATATGATAAAACCTAGATGTTAAAACACCAGTGATTCTAATAGGCAGCCAGGCAGGAGACCCACTGTGGTAGGGAGAGATGTTGGAAGGGGAATCGAGAATTTCCAAAACCTTCTTCTTATGGGATCACTATGTGCTATTCCAACTCTATGTTTGCTTTCTTTTTTTTAAATTTTATATTTTTTATTGTCAAGGTGATGTACAGAGGGGTTGCAGTTACATAAGCAAGTTAATAAGTACATTTTTTTGGCTTTTTTATTGTGAAAATACTGTACAGAGGGGTTACAATTACATGGGCAAGATGAGTACATTTCTTATCAAGCATTGTAGTCTCCTCCTTTGTTTCCCCTTCCCAGCCTCCCACCGCCCCCCCACTGAATCCTCCCCCCCATGTTTGCTTTCTTAGAAGCCCCTCACCATGTTTCTTCAAAGCCCTAAATGACACTCCTAGAATGGGCGAGTCTAATTACCAATAGGTTCAATGGTTACAGATGGCATTGCCACATGTGTGCTGTAAAGCCAATATTTAATTCTTTTAGAAGCAAGTCAGTAAGTCCAGGAAGAAAGCTTTGTCAGGTGTTGTAATTGATCTTTGCAGTCCTGAAGTTGTATAATGGAGGATTGAATAAATCAGTAAGTAAATATTTACTAAATGTCTCTTGAATACTAGCTTTGCATAGGTCAAGGAACTGATGGCAGAGCTGGGAAAAGAGGGGGCATCTCAGAACAAGAGACGAAGGCAGAAGTAACAAAGGGCCACCTACATCTTCAGGAGGTCCTACTCTGTCCCAAAGAGTAGACCGTTTTGTGTATTTGTCACTGAGCAATTAAGATTTATTCATTGAAAACAAAAAGATTTTTTTCCATCTCCTCTCAGCCTTCCTGTGGGGTTATAGGAGAAAGCTATAGGACAATTGGATGATACTACTCATCATTGCCTCATGGAGTTTAGCAACATGTTCTTCATCTTAAACAGTTGTTTACTATTAATCTATTCCTGCAGTGGATATAACAGCAAGTTCACAGACATTAATCTGGCCTCAAAATGCTGTAAATATGTGCATAAGACAAAAGGCCCAAACCAGGAAACCGTCCTAAATGTTTTGATAAAAAACTCTGGGTATACCTAGCAGAGATTTCTTCCCCCTAGTATTGGGATTGAACCCAAGCATCTTGCTTGCTAGGCAAGAGCTCTACTCTCAGATCTACAAGAGCTGAGCTACAACCCCAGCCTTTTTGCTTTTATTTTGTTTTCTGAGATAAAATCTCAGTAACTTTGTCTGGACAAAGCCTTGAACTCTCTTTTTTTTTTTTACCAGTCATGGGGCCTGAACTCTGGGCCTGGATGCTGTCCCTCAGCTCTTCAGCTCAAGGCTAGCGCTCTACCACTTGAGCCACAGCTCCATTTCTGGCTTTTTCTGCTTATGTGGTACTGAGGAATCGAACCCAGAGCCTCATGCATGCAAGGCAAGCGCTCTACCACAGAGCCACCTTCCCAGCCCTGAATTCCAACTTCTCTAAAACTATTTTCTCACGTCAGATAGATATTGGGAAGTAGATAGCACAGTTTCTGGCTTAGAGTAGGCACTTATGAAGTAAAGCCAATAATCCCAGTATGAGGATTCCTGAGCCTTACAGTTTATCTCCCCCTCTAGGACAGTGGTGATTCCATCCCATCCCCCACCCCCACCCCGCCCACCATCCTGCTTTTACATTCTGATGTTGGGATACTCCTTTAAGAATGCTAATTCTATTTTATTCTCAGGAGCAACTGTAGCAAGCAAGGGACTAGAAGCCCCATCTCAGGAAAATGGGTATATGATTATAGATGTATCAGAACCAGAGAGGTAAAAAGGCACTAAATCTGAATTGAGGGATAAACTGGGGAGAGCTAAATCCGAAAACAATTATACAGAGACACCTAGGCCCTGGATGCTTTCTCTCCCTGTTCAGGATGAAGTCTCATATGGTGAGTGTGGTTCAAGAATCCAGCAATCTTGTTGGTTAACACTCCTTTTGAAGTGGGACTTTAGCTGGCATGCCTTTGTGTGGGCATACACATTGCTTACCCTAGTTTAAATTTCCATGTTTGTTAATCAATAGCTCTGTCTCAAGTCCACTTGCTCCTTGAGCACTCCAGCTCTTCCTAGGAACTCCACAGACCTTTCTAAATCAGGAACTGAAGGACTATCTCTGGGTACTGCAAGAGGCCCCCGAAAGCAAGCATGGTTTCCTATTGAGCATCCTTGCTTGGCACAGGAGTCCTCAAATTGTTAGCTATGATCAGTCACAAGGAAATGAAAAATAAGTTCAAAACAAAGAGGCAATGGCTCTGTAAACACTTGGCTTTTTCCTCTTAGCTGTGATAGAACATTACCTACACAGAGCTGTCTGCCCATAGAACATTACCTACACAGAGCTGTCTGCCCATAGGACATTACCTATACAGAGCTGTCTGCCCTAAGGAGTAAGAGAACTGTCATGCAAAGCTCCTGCACATCTGTCCTATTCTCATCTTCTTCCCTTTGCTTTGTTTCTTCTGCTCAGTACATTAGAAACTCACAGCGGGTGGGAGTGTGAAGTCTCACTATTTATAAGCCAGCTATGGGATGTGAACTGATAGCAAGTTGTTAAGAACTTAGAAAGTCCAACCTAAGCAGTACCAATCCATTCTTCGTCTATCCATTTACATGACAAATATTTATTACATCCCTAATATGTACCAGTTCCTGTGTTAGGCACTGGGAAAGGAGAAAAAAAATAAAAGTAATTTCTATTCTCATGAGATTCAGTATCCAGTTGAGGAGATAGATATGTAAGTAAGGTTTGCAAAATGGAATGTATTAGAATAGGGATACTTGGGGGAACAAAAGTAGAGAAGATACACTCTGTATAGAAAATCAGGGAAGGCCCCACAAAGGAAATGGTGCTGGGACTGAGACCTAAAAGATGTATAAAATATCTACAATAGGCTAAGAATAGAAAGACAGCATTCCAAACAAAAGGAACAGATAGGAGAAAGAAATGGTACACGTAATACAGTTCATCTATGGGGTGGAGCATAGATGAACATAGGACTTGACTCTGGGCAGAGCCAGAGCACGCTAGAATGCACAGAATTAAAATGGACGGTTCTATGTAGGGAAATAACATCAGCAGTGCACTCTGGTGCACGGGGAAGAGGGACTGCTGGAAGCAGGGAATCAAGTGTGGGACTCCAAAGAACTGAGGTTCTGGCAGATGGGATGGAGGAGGTAGATCTGAGAGCTGAAAGGGTAGCAGAAAGGACAGAGCCTGGAGATGTACTCGAGATGCAAGGGAGGTGGGAGACGAGTAGACTCCTGGCCTTGGAAAGTGGGCTGAAAACTCATGAGAAGGAGGTGGTTTAAAGAAGAGAATAGTGGTAGCCCAGTGAGCTCAGTCTTGTAAAAGCTGTGCCCCAGTGGGACATCTGGATGACAATCTCCTCAACAGCAGGAAATGGAAGGCAGAGGTGAATATGAAGGCAGCTATCTGCTCGTGGCGATTTTGGCTCTGAGGATAGCATATAGAGTGAAGAGAGGAATGGATCAGACCAGAGACAGTGTGATGAGTATGACCAAGGCTGCACTCTACAGTGCAGCTAAACAGAGGAGAGAGCATTTGAGACTCCATGGTCAGCTTCCTCCTGTTTGTCAGCAGGTCAACTACTCATGCTATTCAGGAGAAGGTCTCACTTCATTCCCAGTTCAAAGATTACATATACAGGCATACACACACACACACACACACACACACACACACACACACACACACACCCCACAGTGATATGCTTGTAAATCTTTTATGGCACTAAAAGATGCATGCAGACCCCAAGGTCTGTCAATTATAGCCTCCTCTGCAAGCATTGCTTCTGGAGCAAAATGTATTTTATTTCTTTTCTCTCCTCATCTTTATCACAACATGCTTCCAGACACCCCAAATACTTCATCTGCCATCTCTTCTAACACACTTTAATGTATTCTAGTTTCTGTCCTTTAATTCTGCAACCCATTTTTCTGAGCCTTCTCTTTCTCTTCCATTAACAAAATCCTACTATAGCTTCAAACATGACAACTCTTATCTTTGGAGATGGAGACTTGCAGAATTTTCTGCCCAGGCTGGCTGGGCAGAATTACAATCCTCTAGGTCTTGGCTTTCTGAATAGCTAGGACTACAGCATGAATTATCAGTGCCCAACTTTTCAATTCCTTCTTATCTCTTGTTCTTAAAAAGTCTTGTCCCTACAATACAGCCTAAAGAATTCAGTATTAGGGAGCTGATCCTAGCCACACTTATAAAAATTACTTGTAAGTTGATATTTATCCATGTATTTCATGTACGAAACAAATGGATTTGCCATTTAAAAGATTTACAACTGAATAACACATCACTGAAGTTAATGAAGAGCCCAGACTGAAAATATGTCAAATGCAAGCATTGTCATTAGCTCTGTCCTCATTTTTCCTGAGATGTCTCTGAATCCTGCTCCACCCTGGAATTCAGAGAGTGATGAAAATTTCACATCAGCTTCAATGTTACCTCTGTGAGGCGGCTCGAGGAGGCACTCTGGGGGGTCTCTCCAGGGGCACAGTGTGGGGCCCATCCACTTGTAAGGGACCTGGACTCCGACTTCTGGTGACTTCTGGGACTTCATTATCCTACAGAAAACAGGATGAGAAAGAAAGGGGAAAATTACAGTGAACCAGCACAAAGGGACACCCACATCCCGGGACCAGGCTTTAGTTGCAGGGTGTGTTTGTAAACTGGCCACCAGCCTAGAGCCTAGAACCACTCACCCGCTGGGCTCACTGAGAAAGACAAGTTGGTGCAAATAATCATGAATTGCCTGAACTCTCAATCCTTGCTGTTCCAAATGTGTGGTCTCTGGTCTTTCAATACTCCATCCCCTGTGAGCTTGCTACAAATGCTCGCCCTAAGGCCTTCGCTCATAGTCATTGGGGTTTGAAGGGAGCCTTTCCTGCTCATTCCAGCCACTAGTCACCAGATTGAGGTAGATGCTGACCCAAACTGGGCCAGCTTGGAGTAAGTCCCATCCCAAAATAACAACCTCCTCTCTGCTCAGTGGCCTCGTGGCTCTCTGGAGACAGTATCACGAGCCATGTGGAGAAGCAGAATAGCCCAGAGTACAGGGAGTGAGGAATGAAAAAACAAATGTGCACTAAGAGGTAGAGACAAAGGAGCACTTCACCTTGGCATTTAAGGAACAATGACCTCGACTCCTTCTGGCATGTGTTACAGCTCTATTGTAGATCCCAGCACGGTCCCACAATCCAGCCCCAAGCTTCCCTGGGACTCACAGCTCCTTCCCCCAGAAAGGTTTTTTTGGCTTAAGTAATATGAATGAATCCCTCCCTCCCTCCCTCCCTCCCTCCCTTCCTTCTTTCCCTCCTCCTTCCTCCTCTCTTGCTCCTCCATTCTCCTTCCTTTCCTCTCCTTTCTTCTTCTCTCCTCTCTGTCATTCTCTTTTTGTTCTTTCTTTCATATTGAGCAAATTCGCATTCCATAAAATCAACCACTCCAAAGTGAACTCAGGACCAATTCTGTGACATTGAGTGCACAACCTTGTGCCACAATCGCCTCTATCTGTTCTCAAAACATTTTCCTCACCCAAGCCTCATCAAGCAACCACCCACCTGCATTGTGTCTCTCTGGATGTGTCCAATCTAGTTATTCTGTATAAATGGCCTTCTTTCCCCTGGATTCCTAGCTCTCACAAGGAAATGACCCTGGGACAGAAGGGATGACTCTCACCTCATTGTCACCCTCCATTCCACTGCTCACGCTGAGGAGGCTCCGTGTGCTTGATCGGTTACTTGTGCTGCCTAAGGGTAAAAAATAATATCAGATGGACTGTAGATTCTCCCAGGAGAAAGTGAAATGCAGAACTCTAGCTCAAACATACTTTTACTGATTAAACAGTATATAAACAGTGAATACAAGATGTTTTTAAGGTGGCCGTCTTAAGCCATTTTATTAGAGTTCAGTTTTTCTTTCCAGTATTACATGAAATGCTTCATTTTGTGATAATCACTATGGCTTAATATCTATCATTTACCGAGGGCTTACCATGTGTTAAGTGCTTCAAAAATACGACTGCCATTTAATCCTTTTGAAAATCCTACTTGATACTAGTGCTTCGATTTGACAGAGGTGTTTGGAGTCTCAGTTGTGCAGTAGTATTTCTGGAATCTACAGGCTAATTTTGTTGCCACAATCTTTTGTTTATTTAGGGAAAACAGGAAATATACATGCATCCCACATTCAGACATTCTCCCTCCCTCCCACACCCTTTAAGACACAGCATCATAGTGTGTTGCGTAGGCTGGCATGGCAGTAGATATCCTTTACCTCAGTATTCTGAGTGCTGGATTACAGGGCTGCACCACCATATTGGACTTAGATACACCACATAAAGAAAGGGTGAGACAATGATGTAAGACAAAATGCAGGGCTGTGGGCAGACCTAACTCAGTGGTAGAGCATTTGCCTGGAACATGCAAGGCTCTGGGTACTGCATAAACAAAATGCAAAGCACAAATTCAAAAGGACATACTGGGCCAGGCACCAGTGGATCATGTCTGTAAGCCTAACTACTCAGGAAGCTGAGATTTGAGGATTGTAATTCAAAGACACCCCAAGCAGCAAAGTCCCTGAGACTCTTATCTCTAGTTAATCACCAAAATGCCACACACACACAAAAAAAACCATAGCTCAACGCAATCCAGAGAGAGAGAGACAGACAGAGAACTGAGTTCTACTTCCACCTTTGCCAATGTCTGTGTGACCTCTAGTAAAATTAATTCCCTTTTGGGGTTACAAATAATCCATTTGTAGTACAAGGAAAAAATAATTTGATATTCTTGTCCAAGAATGGTCCAAATTGGGGCTGGGAAGGTGGCTCAGAGGTAGAGTGCATGCCTTGCAAGCATGAGGCCCTGCGTTCGATTCCTCAGCACCACATAAACAGAAAAAGCCAGAAGTGGCGCTGTGGCTCAAGTGGTAGAGCACTAGCCTTGAGCTGAAGAGCTGAGGGACAGCGCCCAGACTCAGAGTTCAGGCCCCATGACCAGCAAAAAAAAAAAAAAAGAATGGTTCAAATTGTGTGTGTGTATGTCTATGTATATATGTGCACATGCATGCTCATGAACAAGCACATGAATGCACAAGCACATGAATGCACAGATGTGCACTTTTCCGGGAAACAGATGCAGACATTTATCATTTATTGCATTCTTGAGGAAGTTGTGTTGTAGAAAAGGTTAAGAAGCAGGGTTGGATAAATGACCTTCCTGCTTCAACATTCACTGGGGGATTCTCTGTCTGATTTTTAAGAGGACATGAGTCCCAAACTTCAGCATTTCTCTGTCTCTTTCACATTATTTTTCCAGCTGTCTGGGTAACACTGAACTGTCTGAAAGAAGAGAAACTCAATCTGCTGGACTTGGGAAGCCAGTGTATCTGGAGTCAGCTAACACAGCCCTGGATATGGAAACAAAGCCGCCCGCAGCAGCCGGAACATCAGTGGCATTATCCGCCGCAATCAGACTCCTATTCAAGATTTCAAGTAGAAAGGAAGACATTTCCTAATTAGATCCTGAACTGCCTGCGAAGTTGCAATGCTCAAATTTGAATCCACTGTTGTCTAGAGCTTCTGACTTTGTGCCCTTGCCTTCTCCTTAGCACAGCTGAAGTAACAGCAAGAACAGGGGTAACTAGTCCTGGCTCTGGATCCAGACTGAGTTTGCATCCCCACTCAACTGCATCAGCTAAGCCTCCAAGCTTTCTCCTCAGCAAACAGAGGTCAAAGAATCCACCTTGTAGAGGTTTTGTGGGAATTAGGTAATCTATGAAGTCGCATTACAGCTAGTAAATAGATTAACTATTATTATTTGAGTTTGCTATGTATAAAAAGGATATAGTAGTAAATAGTCTGCAACCAGGTTTCCAGGAATAAAAACAACCCTCACAGGCTAACTATTCTCCCCTATCTTATACCTCTTAAAACCAAATTACTAGCCAGGTGCTAATGGCTCACACCTGTAATCCTAGCTACTCAGGAAGCTGAGATTTGAGGATCCAGGTTCAAAACCAGCCGGGGCAGGGAAGTCTGTGAGACACTAGCTCCAATTAACCACCAGAAAACCAGAAGTAGCAAAGTGGCTCAAAGTGGTAGAGTGCAATCCTTGAGCAAAAAGAGCTCAGGGACAGCACCCTGAGTTCACACCCCAAGATTGGTACAAAATAAAAAAAAAAAAAAAGCAAAACCAATCAACCAAACAAACAGAAAGTCATGACTCAGTTGAGATCTTTTGGCTCAACACAATGTTTCTCACGGTGAGCCTCTGGCTTGCTGCTTACTGGCTGTACTGGAGGTGCTGTCTGTTTTCCAGTCACCGCGTCTCAGCTCCGTCATTGCGGGGAAGACGCTTTTCCTGGGGCCGCTCTCATAGACACCAAACTCCACTTTCCCAGGCAGGTGTTGGGAATGCCGGATCGGGACTGTAATCTCCAAGTCTGGAATCGAAGGAAAGAGGGATAAGCTCCCAGATAGTGGACTATTCATCTGTCACATTGCTCAGGTGTTCCATCTCACCGGCCTCCCCACACCTGAGCCTGGAAGGCACCTGAAAGACAGGGAAGACCCTGAGTCGTTCTCCTACTGGAGCACTAAAAAGACCCAAATCAGGTTTGGCCATACTGGAAGACAGAGGGGAAAAATGGCAAAGGGAAGAAAAGGGAAGAGCTGGGCACTGGTAGCTCACAGCTATAATCCTACCTATTCAGGAGGCTAAGATCTGAGGATCACAGTTTGAAGCCAATCTGGCCAAAGAAGCCCATGATACTCTTATCTCCAATTAACCACCAAAACCCCAGAAGTGGAGCTGTGGCAAGTGATAGAACACAAGCCTTGAGTAGAAGAAAAGCTTAAGCATGAACATGAATTGTAGAGTTCAAGCCACACTACCAGTACACTTTCTTTTTCTAAAGACAGAGATAGCCACTTGTGCATCAAAACATGCCATAAGAGTTTTGGGCTTTCCCAGCCCTGCCACTTAGTAGGTATTTAGTTGCAGTCAACTTCTCTGAAGTAGTTCTTATTTTCCTTTTTTTTTTTTTTTTGGTCATGGGACTTGAACTCTGGGTCTGGGCACTGTCCCTCAGCTCTTCAGCTCAAGGCAAGCGCTCTACCACTTGGGCCACAGCCCCACTTTCGCTTTCCTGGTGATTTATTGGAGATAAGAGTCTCACAGACTTTCCTGCCCAGGTTGGCTTTGAACCGTGATCCTCAGATCTCAGCCTCCTTAGTAGCTAGGACTATAGTAACTAGTACCCAGCTTTCTGAAGTAGTTCTATCTAAGGAGGGGGTTATTTGTATCCTCAGTAGCAGGTAATAGCAAGCCATCCTGTGCACCAGGCTCATCCTAAGACCTTTCATATTTTCAGCTCATTGGATCTCCATAACACCCAAGAAATGGATGCTATTATCATCATTTCTATAGAGAATAAGACTAAGAGAAGCCAAGTCACATCCCTATCATACAGCTGGACATGACAGAACTGGGATCTGAACCCTGGCTTAAGAATCTAAGCTTTCCCCTCCTCAGCTTCCCACTACCTTTAATCCATGGCAGAGGATGTCTGGAATAGCATGGGGTGAGCAGCCCACATTGACGACAGTAACAAGAAGTTCATGAAGGAGGCCCATCAAGCCTGGGAAAGATGTAGTGACTTCTGAGGCTGATTATTAGTGAAGACAGTCTACTACTCTGTGCAGAAAAGTACTGGCTTGACCTCTTCATGGGCTAATCCCTGCTAGTGGTTTGTATTTGATTCTCAAAACAGAAACAATGGGCTTCTGGACAGTGTGAAATGCCTGGTGCATCACCAAACTGCCTCACACCTCACTGGAAGGCAGGTGATCTGCCCTGACCCATAGCAGGGTCTCTGGGAGCTATGAAAGCAAGAGTGGAAGAGGAGAAAGCGTTGGGACTGTGAGTTTATCTTCCCAGTACCACTTCCTCCTCAGTACCACTTCCTTCTCCGCCTATATTCATCCAGGGGACTGTGACTTGTATGTGTATATGTGGCAGGAAGTTCAGAAGGCCCATGGTGGAGGTGGCTCTGATTGCCAAAGCCAGAGGTCTGCCAAGAATGAGTAAGAACAATAGAAAGCAGGATTGGGAAGATTGAGCCACTTAAGAACTACTGTATGTAGAACACTGAAAGGGTGGGTCATTATTTGTTAGCCCCAAGTCTTTCACATTCTAGAGACTGGCATTGGAGCATGCCCTTTTTATATATTGTGGAGTCTTTTGCATATACCCACTCCCTAGATTACATGGTACAATGGACGCATCTCCCAAGTACTGAGGCTCCTAGGCATAGACCACTGGGCCAAGCCCTAGGATCTCAGAGGCCACTATTTCATTCTTTCTTTTCCACTTCTCAGCTTTGACCTACCTTTAAAAAACTTTTTATTATCTTTAAGTAGTTGTACAAAGAAGTGTCTGACAACATTGTCACCCATTGCTCCTAATCCATCCCTTCTCTCACTTTTTTTTCTTTTTTCTTTTTAATTGAGATTAGGTGATTACATAACTTTCATATATTTCACAGCACTGTGGGATAGTGATACTTAGTGAAAGTCACAAATACATTTTAACCTTTACAAGGCAAATTGTCGTTATCATGGTCTATAAAGTTTGTGAATTCTATAAGCTTTGACAATACAATTATTTCTTCCACATCAGGTGATATTTACATTTCTTTCCTTTTGCTTAGTGTAGGCTATTCCCTCTTTCCCTCTCATTCCTCCCTTCCCATCGCTGTCTTTGGGTTGCTTAGCTCATTTTCATCTATGTCCAGTGCAGCTGATGGGCTCCTTTGTTGTGTGTTTTCCGTTTCTCACTGATTCTGTGTCCTCCTAGCTTCCTTCCATTGCACACACAGTTATATACCATATATGTGGTTTGACCTACCTTTTTAAAAATTTATCTTTTATTAGAAGGCTGCGGTGGCCCATGCCTGGAATCTTAGCATTTGGGAAGTTAAGACAGGAGAATAGCAAGTAAGTTCATAGCCAACTTGAGCTACATAGTAAGACACAGTCTCAAAAAACAAATCTGGGCTCCAGTGGCTCATGCCTGTCATCCTAGCTACACAGCAGGCTGAGCTCTGAGAATCTTCCTTCAAAGCCAACATAGGCAAGAAAGTCTCTCCAATTAACCACCAAAAAGTAGAAAATAGTGCTGAAGCTTAAGTGGTAAAGTGCCAGCTTTGAGCAAAAGAGCTAAAGGATAGTGCCCACACCCTGAGTTCAAGCCCCAATATTGGCCAAAAAGAAAAAAGAAAAAGAAAAAAAGAAAAATCACCTCTGTGTAAGGGACATTCCTGTTTGACTAACTTCAAAGTGGGATTGCCCATCCTCATCCAGTTCTCTAGTTTTCTTGTAGAACACTAACGAAAAAGTAAGGGTGGGAAGAGTTTTTTAAAAATCCAGTAGAGTCAGTCTAATTTTTTTTAAGCGAAGCCTCAACTGGAGGAATGATTTCCAGGATCATACTGATCAGTACTTTCCTAAGGTACGTTTATTTGCATTATTTTTCCCCTTTGAAGCTTCACAACATTTTTTCCAGTCAATTGGTAAGTCAGGTATCATCCAGTGAGGAAACTGAAGCACACAGGGATTAAAAGAATGGCCCCAGCTCGATACACAGGACACACCCAGAACATAAATATTGATTGTCTTTTCTATGGGGCCCTGGTGTCCCACCAGCCACAGGTACCCTGGCCCTTTGCTTATTTCTTGTACCATTTCTGCCCTGCACCAGCCTATTGAGAGCCAACCCCTCTCTGGGTTTGCTAAAGACAATCTGGCAAGTTATGAGCAGAGGTTCAGTGTTCACTCCTTGGTGTTCTAACCTATCTTTAAAGATCCCCACATTCAGACTTAGCCCCTGTGTTTACAGTGGACTACATTCTTAGAAAAGTCTTTCAGGCAGAAATGCCAATCATCAATCTTAATGTTCCTCTAGATCAATATGACATTTGTTATTGGTTTTTCTAACACTTTTTGGGTCTGGTGGAGCAGAATTCCTTCCTCTAGTAACCACAGAAGCTCAACATAGAAAACAGATTTGTTTTAAAAGAAGCTGCAGTGGCCCTCACCCTGTGACTTCTTTTTAAAATTTTTATTGTTATTATAAAGGTGATCTACAGAGGGGTTGCAATTACATAAGTCAAGTAAAGAGTACATTTCTTTTTGGATAATGTAAGCCCGTCTCTTGCTCTCTCTTAGTTTTTTCCTCCCACCTGGTGACTTCTAATTCATTCACTGAACCCCACCCCAGTTCCTACTCCTGCCCCATAAGCATATATGCAGCATCTCTGAGACCCTTTAAGATGTTTGTGTAAAAAACCAACAGAGCAGGTCATTACAAGCTTCTGGGTAAATACATAATCAAGGCTTACAGAGTTACTGAGTAAGTAATATCATAATTGATGGCTTCTCTTTTGCAGACGCGCTGATGCCCTTAGGCCTCAGCCTATAGGACAGAGTCCAACTTCCAATGGCCTGAGGTTTTCCTTGGAAGCCAAATTTCAAGTGCCTCAGTTCCATAGGCCAGTAACTGATGGTAGCTTTTTTGCTCCTCCTGTGGGATAACTCTGAACTGGTATTCTCCATTGAGTCCTTCCCCTTGCCATTTCCCTACCCCTACTCTGTTCTCTATGATCACTTTCCAGACCAGCTATTAGCTCTGAAATCCTTATGAGAAAGTTCTAGAAGGGGAAGTGCTGAAGGGTGCATAGCATGATAAATGTATTTCAAGCCAACTGTACACTTAGAAATGGTTGAAATGGCTTTTATTTTTTTGCCAGTCCTGGGGTAAACTCTAGGCCTGGGCACTATCCCTGAGCCTCTTTGTGCTCAAGGCTAGTGCTCTACCACTTGAACCACAGGGCTACTTTCAGCTTTTTCTGAGTCGTTTATTGGAGATAAGATTCTCACGGACTTTTGTGCCTAGGCTGGCATCAAACTGCAATCCTCAGACCTCATCCTCCTAAGTAGTTAAGATTACATGCCTGAGCCACCAGCACCCAGCTCAAATGGTGAATTTTATATTGTGTATATTTTATTTTATCAAAAAAAAGTCAAACAAAGATGTTCTTAGGGATGGGAGGTAGGACAGTCTCTCCATTTGGACTTCTTGCCATCCCTAGTCATTCCTTGGATCTGGAATGCTCTCCAAAGGCCCAAGTGGTCTTTCCTCTCTCACTTTCCTCAAGCAGTCCTGCTATAATGTGCGGTTTCATAACAGGCCCAAAAGCATCATGGTCAACCAACTGTAAACCAAAACCTCCAAAACTGGGAGCTAAAATAAAACTTTTTTCCTTCTTTATATATTGATTATCTCAGGTCTTTGTTATAGTGATGGAAAACTGACTAATCCAAGGTCCAATTATATATAGTTGTTGATGATGATGATGATGATGATTATGATGATGCTGGTCCTGGGGCTTGAACTCGAGACCTGGGCGTTGTCTCTGGGCTTATTTTGTTTAAGGCTAGCACTTTACCATTTGAGCCACAGCATCACTTCTGGCCTTTTCTGTTTATGTGGTACTGAGGAACTGAACCCAGGGCTTCATGCATGCTAGACAAGCACTCTACCCCTAAGCCACATTCTTAGCCCTATATAGTTTAATCTTTAAAAACTGTGGTACTGATTAAAACCTCTAATATAAAAAAAGCAAAAATAATGCACCTAAAATTCTTTGTCAGAGGGTTATTGAGAGTGGGAGGTGGAGGACTAACCCATGCTCCTCTGAAGAACGTCAGACACTGACCATCGGAGTTTAGAATATACTAGGGCACATAAACTACTTATTACTTGTTAGCCTGGAGCAGAATTTTGTTTTGTTTTGCTTTTTAAACTATAATGATCATACTTATTGTGCTTGCCATTATCATTAGATAACACTTATATTATTTATGAATTCCTTTTTTGTTTCTTTCTTTTTTTTTCTTTGTGCTAGTCCTGCGGTTTGAACTTAGGACCCGGGCACTGTCCCTGAGCATTTTTATTCAAAGCTAGAGCTCTACCACCTGAGCCACAGCTCCACTTCTGGCTTTTTAGTGATTAATTAGAGACAAGAGTCTCATGGACTTTCCTGCAAGGCTGGCTTTTGAACCTCGATCTTCAGATCTCAGCCTCATGAGTAGTTAAGATTACAGGCATGAGCCACCAGTATCCAGCAGAAGGCTCAGGCCACTGAACTAACACTGCAACTCCTGGGTCTTCAGACATCAAAGACACCGGCAAATCACAGGCTTCATGTTGCTGAGGTGTTTCATTTAATCAAGGCTTCTATCTTTGGGATCATGGGCTCAAGTTTTGTTTTGTTTTTTAAAGCATTTCAGCCCTTTACTTAGAACCCTATTATCTGTCCCCAGCAAGACTGCAGACCTGGAGGCAGACTTTCTGCCTTTCTCTTCCTCTCTACTAGGAAGCAGACATGTGTGAGCTTGGGGCATGGTGGCATAAATTTAAAATCTAGACACTCAGCAGTCTTAGGATGAGCTCTCCAGCTTTGGCCCCACTTCCCTACGACAGTCAACATCATTAACATTCACTAGAATATTACTTTCTATGAAACACTGCACTAGGCATCATGGGACAGTCCTTAACAGGAAGAACCAGACCTACATGAACCGCAAGATGATTCAGAAGCTAATATGGCAAAGACAGTGACTCATAGGCCTCTGTATCTTGCCAGGTACCTGACACCTGGTGAGTATTTTTAAAATGAATAACTTCTATCTCCAGATATTTTACTTTGAAGCCAATGATTTCAATGAAGTCTCAGTGAGTTCCTCGTACTGTATAACACAGAGAATAACACAGACATATTCTTGCTCTCTTAGAACTTATTGTAGAAGGGAGGCCTGGCTCTGGTCCCTCACCATGAGGACAGAAGTGTAAGCACTGGTCTGTGCTACTTGAGTAGAGGGAAAACAGGAAGTAAGCTGTGGAGGGCTCCTCTGAGAGAATGGTAGGGAAGGCCCCTCTGAGGATGAAGAAGGACCAATGGGTGGAGATGTGGGGAAAGACAGGAGAACAAGTACAAAGGCCCTGAGGGAGAGAAAAATGTTCCTGCTTATTAGATCAATATAAAAGGGTCATGGGGGCAGGGGCAAGGGAAGGATCTTGTAAAGCCTTGGAGGTCATGGAGATGTTTGCTTTTCTTCTAAGTAGGGCAGAAATCCCTGGGAAGTTTAGAGCAGGAAGTGACATTGTTTAATTTTTTAATTCCAAGAAGGGCATTGACTGCCATTTGGAAGAAAAACTGTGGAGGAGCAAGAGCAAACATGAGGGTGAGTAGCAATTGAAGAGGCACCTACATTAGTCCCTGCAAGGGGTGGTGGTTGGGATGCATTTGTGGTACAGGAAATGGTCACAAATGACCAGATTCAGGATGTGCTTTGGAGACAGAGGCCCTGGGATGAAGGAACAGGTTGACAATAACTAGAACAGTGGAACAGAAGTGCCAGGTGCACAGAAACCATAGTAGGTTCTATAGATGTCTGAAGGAAGACAGAATGTACCGGTGTGCAGTGGTCCAGGAAGGCTTCATGGAGGAGGGGCTGCTGAGCAGCCTACTTGTATGAATTCAGGTATGAAAAAAAAGGCCTGTGGTAGGGGGTGGTTTGTGTGGAGACCAGCGTATTACCAGCCTGAGCCCGTTCATGAAAATCAGCTGTCGAAAGCAGCTGGATGCAGACTATGGAACTTGTGTACCAATAGGGCTAGATTTTAACTTAGTCATTATGTCATGGGGTCCTACTGAGGGGCCACTTAAAGCATTTTCTTGCCAGCTCCTCTTGCTAGAAGGCTGGCCAGGGTTGGGTACTGAGGTTACCATGCTAGAGAATCTCAGTGGGAATGTACAATGAAGACAAATGAACACACTTCCTGTGTGCCATGTACTAAAGTGTTTATAGAATCAACAAGAGAAAACTGGGTCTGAAAGGCCTTCACAGTCTGAGGGGGAGAGAGGGGAGTCAGCTCTATGAGCAGGTGCTGTGCAAGTAGTCTGCCCCTTTGGACCACCACTGAAAGGCGAGTCAAGGACAGCAGCCACTGGGAGAAGCCACATACCTGTCTGCTTTCCTGATTTTTGCTTCTCTCTCTGTCTTCGAGTAATGCTTTCCCTTAGTCGTTTAAGATTTTCCTGGAAAAAATATTATTCTTTTTTAGTATACAGTATGAACTTGCCTTTGAACATTCAAAATCTCTCAAGAGAGAAATGTATGCAAGATCTATCACACTGCAAAAAAAGATTTTTTTTCTTCAAGATTTAAATGCCACAATGCAGCTGGCCCCCAGAGAAACTCAAGGCCTCTTGGAATTCTTCCTGAGGGGAAGACTTCTCTTCCACAAGTAGGGAGTGTTGCCTGCCCTCACGTTCCCAGTCTCCACATTCACCACGGAGACAAACCCATCTCCCACACTCTCACAGTCTGCATATATTCCTTCCTCGGAGACTGCCCTCTCCTCACTCCCTGACCTTGATTCTGTCCCAGCCTGTCAGGGCCACTTTCTCCAGTCCTTAATGCTGCCCACACTAACTATCTGACACATAGACTACACTTCCTTGCATGCTTGTGTGTGTGTGCACATATGTACCTTGCCTCTTTAGTGGCCCTGTGGGCTTCCAAAGACAAGAGACCAGCTTATTGGCCTTTCTGTAATACTGCCAATTGGATCACTGTAGTCAATAAATGTTGAATAGAAATGTGAAGGTCAAGATCTGTTTCTATTTCAGCCCATCTACAACACCCATATCACAGCATTCTAGGGATTTTAGGTACCTCAGCATTCATACCTAGAACATGTCTAGGTAGCTGAGGAGGGATCCTATGAGAGAGTCCCAGGAGGCAGGCCTGGAGGAGGGGTTTGGCTTGCATTTTCAGGCTGAGGAAACTAAGACTCATCTAGGAAGCAGCAGGAAAATAGAGAAAGTTGTGGGGTAGGTAAGGTATTAAGGTTGTGGTGAACTGAATAAGGAAGAGGTGGAGGTAGAGGCAAAGAGCCCTTATCTGGAGGAGAGGAAGCAGGCCAGATGCAGGCAACAGTGGATGTGGCCCTGGGCGGGGGTGGGTAGGGGTGGGGGGGGTGGAGATACAAGAGAAAAAGTACTACAGAGCAGGAATGAGCAAGATTTGCTATATCTGCAACTTGTCTTCTTCTTTAATCATATTTCTTGGGAGCTTTCCAGTTTCTGTTTGAGTTCTAAAGAGCGATTGATGGTCTGTGAGACACCTGGAACTACTAGAAGTAGACAGAGAAACTCCCAAGGGAAAAGCTGTCTAGGTTCTGGTAGCTCATGCCTGTAATCCTAGCTACTTGGGAAGTTGAGATCTGAGGATTGTAGTTCAAAGTCAGTCTAGGCAGACAAATCAGTGAGACTCTTAGATCTAGTTAACCAGCAAAAAGTTAGAACTGAAGGATTAGCTCAAGTGGTAAAGTGCTCGCATTAAGTAGAAAAGGTCAATTGAGAGCAATAGTCCCTGATTGCAAAGCCCCGGTACCAGCACAACAAGAAGAAAAGAAGGAATGAAATGTAACTGTAACCCTCTGTATAGTATCTTTACAATAAAAAATAAATAAATAAAAGTATAAAAAAAGGAAGGCCTGATCTAAAATAGAAGAAAAAGAAAGAAGGAATAAAAAAGAGAGAGAGAGAGAGAGAGGGAGGGAGGGAGGGAGGGAACGAGGGAGGGAGGGAGGAAGGAAGAGAGGGGGAAGAGATGGATGAATGAATGAACAAAAGAAAGAAAGACCAAAAAAATTGCAAGCTGAAGTAGAGGGCCAAATGCAGAGTGAAATGCACAGCAGAACCTGGGTATGTGGAGTTGCAGGCAAGAGGATATAATGCACACTCATGGATTCACAAGGACATCTAGAAATGTTCACAGACACAGCTATGGCTTAGCCATGGCAACACACAAGACAGCCTGGCCTGCTTCCTCCTCTGCTCAGTGGAGAAGTGACCTCCAGCAAATTCCACAGCAAGACAGCTGGCTACCTGCTGGAAGCGAAAGGACTCGGATCGCCTCTTCTGGTTGAGCTGCCACTCTTTGAAGTGCAATACAGCCTCGTCCACGTTGACGATACCCAGCTTCACCTGCTCCTGCAGGGTAATGAGCTGCCGCTGGCCCGGCGTTTTCATCCCTGCAAACGGGTCATAGATGCTGGACTGGGGCCTGTCCCTTGATGGTCTCACAGGTGGCTCTGGAAAGAAAAGCAGAACTCAGCTTGACAGCTCCCCACTGGGGAGAGTAGAACGGACAAGTGGTGATAATGAGGTTGGTCACAGGCTCCAGGGGACACTGCCTGAAGGAATAATTACACGTGAAAGTGAGGAGAGGAAATGGGACATGGAATCAAGGGAGAGGGAAGCAGCCAAGGATTTCAAAGCCTATCAGTGAGAGTAGAGAAGGCTGCAGCATTTAAAGGAGGTATGACATCAGCTGAAATCTTTAAGCTTTTATTACTGAGATACCCTTAGACTAATAATTCTCAACCTTAATACTATGGACATTTGGGGCTGGATGATTCTTCGCTGTGGATTTGTCTTGTGAACTGTAGAATGTTCAGGACCATCCCTGACCTATCCCACTTTGTGACAACCAAAAGTGTCCCCAGATGTTGCCAAATGTCTTCAGAGGATGGAGGGGCAAAATCATCCCCATTTAAGAACCACTGTTTTTCTGGGCACTGGTGGCTCACGCCTGTAATCCTAGCTACTCAGGAAGCTGAGATCTGAGGATCACGGTTCAAAGCCAGCCTGGGCAGGAAAGTCCATGAGACTCTTGTCTCCAATAAATTACTCAGAAAACTGGAAGTGATGCTGTGGCTCAAATGGTAGTGCACTAGCCTTGAGCTGAAGAGCTAAGGGACAGTGTCCAGGACCAGAGTTCAAGCCCCATGACTGACAAAACAACAACAACAACAACAAAGCAAAACACTGCTTTAAGCCTGGTATCAATGGCTCACACCTGTAATCCTAGCTATCCAGAGTCTGAGATCTGAGGATAAAGGTTCAAAGCCAGTTTGGGCAGAAATGAGATTCTTAACTCCAGTCACTGAAATGTCAGAAGTGGAACTGTGCCTCAAGTGGTAGAATGCCAACCTTGAGAAACAAAGCCAACTAATAGAGAGAATCCCTGAGTTCAACTCTCAGTACCAACACCAACACACACACACACACACACACACACACACACACACACACACACACACACACCCCACTGCTTTAGACTTCAATCTACTCCTAGAAGAAAATATGCTGAAAAATATATCCAAGGTGCTTCTCCTAGTCCACTGCCAGCCCTGTCTGTGCAATGATTGTAGATCTGTGGGCATGAAATGCCAGAGAAGATTGAAATACCAATGAGTTATGACTCAGGTGCAATAACACAGGCACAAATCAGGTTCTCGGTTCCAGCTGGCCATCCTTGGGTTATTCTGTGCCAGCCTCTCCCCCATATTCCACATACAGTTCTCTGCTTTGGAGATTTTAGAGAAGAAGGAAATCAACCAGCCCTGTGCAGGTTCTGAGCTCAGTTCTTGGAAAATGAAATGGCAAGAGGTGATGGAGGCATTGGAGTACATGAGGACAACTTGACATTTTACTGCTCAAATCAACTTGATTCTAAATTTCTCTACAGATCCTATGTGATTCAGGGACTTGATAAGAAGGAAAAACAGAAATGGCTTCTCTAGTGAGCACTGAAAAAGACTTAAGTTTATCCATTATCCTGCCCAAACTTTCAGTCATCTGTCTATAACATTCCAAGGTCTGCCTTTTCAAAGCTATCTTTAATAGTATTGGAAAAGAGGTGAATGAGAAAGGAAATGCATGAGTTGACTATTTCCAGCTTCCTGCTACTGTCATCCTTCAGGACACCTTCAAATGCTTTGATGGTGTGATGGCTGCTTTTCAAAAAAAAATCTTCAGTGGGCTAATACGGAATGTCTCTATTTAGCACAAGGAAATTAATCAAGAAAATAAAGAGAGCATTTATCTTCTTGAACATCCTTCAAGTTTCTTTAGAAAAATGGAATGCCCAACTTGTTATCCAATGATAAGAAAAAGGTCTTTTAAATCAAAGTTGAGTCAAAGCATAGCGGAGCGAATATGGACAGGGTAAGTTGATAACCACGAAGAGTTAATCATAGGTAAAGACTGGAGGCTAGGCTGCTCCCTGGGATCTTGTGTCTTTTTATGTGCTGTGTGGACACATTCTAATATAGTAGTGCCTTGGTAATGATTGCTGTATCATTTACTAGGGTGCCTCAAACCCCTCCTATCCCTTTTACCATCCCTAAGTGATTCTCAGACAACTCCATGCTCAGTAACTCTTGGGCCTCTCTATGGTGTATGCCAAGGAGCTGTTATTATATTTTGAAATCCCTGTGATACAAACATCTCTACCCCCTAGAAGTATACTTCATGAAAAAGGAAGCTTCAAACAAAACCTGGCTTACCTTTTCTGATGCTCTCTGAGGAAACATAGAAATTCCCAAGCCGTTCTTGACTTCTTTCTGCAAAAACTGAGAAAAAGAATATTTTCAGTAAAAGCCAAGGATTTCTTTCTTAAGAGCTCTCTAATACCTTATATATTTTATCAAAATCAAAATATATATACTATTTTATACATATCTTATGTATAAATGCTGTGTAAAAAGTAGTGAATGCATGCCTATGTCCATTTTATGCAGTTCTGTAAATGAAAAGTCTAAGAAACAACAGTGAGAGCGGGCAGAGGTTTCCAAATAAAGACAGGCCAAACAGACAAGCTCTGAAACTTAGAAAGACAATGTCAGCCAGAGAACAGAATTACTAAGGAAAAGGGTACAGGGAGCAAGGATATGTGTTCAGCTCTAGGAACAGCTGAGGCAGCCAAGGACGACCTTGAAGCTTGAAAATAAAAGGAAGTACCACCCGAGTAACAGGCCTACCAGCAAGACAGAACTCTTAGCAGAACACATAAAATTTGTGCATGGCTCCACAGGGACTAAGACAAATGAAGTCATCCATGAGGGACAGAGTCATAAAAAGGATAATAAACTGGGAGACGACAAATATTGTCTTAATGGTAGGGTATCTCCTATCATTGGCTCCCTGGGCTCTGAGTGAAGCTCACTGGATTCAAATCCATTTCATCTTGACTTCTCTTTGCCTCTGTAGAGAGGGATTATAATAGTATCTTACTGAATTGTCATGAGAATTAAATGAGTCAAAACCTGGAAAGGCTCATGAAAGCCTCCAAATATTGGTTTTATTATCGTTATTCATATCCAAATTTTAAAATTGCACCAACAAAATAGATACCAGCTGGGTAATGGTGGCTCATGCCTGTAATCCCAACTCAGGAGGTTGAGATCTCAGGAAACCAGCACTTGGTTTCATGAGACTCTTATGTGCCATTAACCACCAAAAACCAGCTGGAAGTGGAGCTGTAGCTCAAGTGGTAGAGCACCATTTTTGGGCGGGGGGGAATCCAGTCGTGGGGCCTGAACTCTGGGCCTGGGCACTGTTCCTTAGCTCTTCAGCTCAAGGCTAGCGCTCTACCACTTGAGCCACAGCACCACTTCCGGCTTTTTTCTTTTTGCTTATGTGGGCCTCATGCATGCAAGGCAAGCACTCTACCACTGAACCACCTTCCCAGCCCCTAGAGAACCATTCTTGAGTGAAAAAGCTAAGAGACAGTGCTTGAGCCTGAGTTCAAGTCTTAGCATTGGTGCGCATGCACACGCACACACACACACACACACACACACACACACACACACATACACATACACGCCAAGAAATGTTAGCCAGGCATCAGTGGCTCATGATTATAATCATAGCTAGTCAAGAGGCTGAGGTCTGAGGATCACAGTTTGAAGCCAGCCAGGCAGGAAAGTCCATGGACTATTATCACCAATTAACTACCAAACAAATAGAGCCAGAAATGGAGCCTGTGATCCTATGGCTTTTGAAATCTCTATTTCCCCTCTGATCTCCACTAACTATAAGTGAATCCAAGTGGTAGAGTACTAGTCTTGAGCACAAAAGCTCAGGGACAGTGTCCAGGCCCTGAGTTCAAGCCCTAGAATTGGTACACCCACCCACAGAAAAAAATATTCTGGTAGAGAACTCTTTGGATTTTAATACATATTAGATTTTTAATTATTAATAGTAATGAGAAGAATAAGAAGATACAATTTTATCAGGGTTCTTGTTTACCTCTGCCTATGCAGAGATACGAACAGCTCCAGCAAGGCCAGCATTGAATGTGATCACTGCCCCTGGTCTAGGAACAAGATTTTTTTCTATGACACTATCTCCTGAGGCTGGCTGGAGGCCACCCAGGAGAGGGCAGTCTCTGAGCAACAGATCAGAAATCCAGAGGACCCAAGAAATTCCTGCTAAGGTGCTCTGAAAACCCTGCTGAGCATCATTCATTTTTCTGCCACACTTACCTTTAGAAATATAGGGCTCATCGTCAGGTAGTGGCTGAGAACCAATAGCACTGGCCTCTGGCCGGGGCACAGGGACAGGGGGCCTGCTGGCCAGATCCACAGAAAAGGCCTCATCATCGTTCACAATGTGATATACGTCTTCTTCCCTATCAAGATGGTGCTGCTCTCTTTCCAAACTGGCTGTCTCCACACTTCTGCCTAGAAATACAGAGAAAAGTGATTGAGAGAAGTGGCCAAGCAAACTGGATGACTGTCAGTCGTGATAGCAGAGTGAGTGACTATTCCATACTGGCACAGTACTGGCCTCTGACAAAAGGCTTCACCCACATCATTTCTTAAATCATCTACTCAAAACTTGGTGCAAGCAGAGAACATTGACAACTCACCTACATCATTTGCTACTTTGCCATGCAGCTGCCGTGCAGCTCAGGACATGATCCCTAAAACACTAATACTCATCCTGTTAGGACTAAGAGAAAGAAGACACAGCCTGAGGACACTTGGAACCAACCCCTGGGATCTGGTCCGCAGTGTTGAAGATGTCCTGGAGTCCTCAGCAACAATGGCTCCTGCATCGTCTTCATTCTCCACAAAATGGCCACAAGAAATCATTCCTGAGGACTCCCTTTATGAGTATTACCCACATGACTGATTTACTAGTTACAATCATTCATCTTTTTTCGCAGAGGAAGAAACTGGAGCCATGAGGATTTAAATAACTTGTCTAAACTCCCTGAGAGCTAGCTTGGCACCCAGGAAAACTGGCTCTGCAGCTTCTCTCTTAACTCCTATGATCCTGCAGCTTTTGAAATCTCTGCTTCCCCTCTGCTCTCCGCTGACTAAAAGAACTAAGGACAAAATTTCCTCCCAAGTTCTGCCCATAACTCTAAGATCTCTTTGCAGTGTTCTGTTTCTTGTCCTTGGCACCATTCAGTCAACAAATCCTTTTAAATACCGATTTGAGGTACAGGAACAAAGAGATGTTAGGCCTTCTTCCTATAGAATTTGCAATCCAGTGATTGCAATCAAGAATTTAAAAAATTGTTGTGTCTTCTCTTTTGCTGCAGGAAAACTATTCCTGATGCTGTGGGTAAAAAGGGTTGACCAAGCTGGTCCCAGTTCATTAGAAAACTCTAGTTCTACCTGGCACCACTGGCTCATGCCTATAATCCTAGCTACTCAAGAGATGACACCTGAAAGATCACAGTTCCAGTAAGACTCTATCTCCAATCAATCCACAAAAAACTATGTTGGAGGCATAGCTGAAGTCACAGACTACCAGGTATGAGCAAGAAAGCCAAGTAAGAGCACAAGGCCCTGAGTTCAAGCCCCAGTACTGGTAAAAAGAAGGAAGAATTTGCAGAAAGGCCTCATCATCATCCACAATGTGATAAAGAAGGAAAGAAAAAAGGAAGGAAAGAAGGAAGGAAGGAAGGAAGGAAGGAAGGAAGGAAGGGAAGGAAGGAGGGAGGAAGGGAGGGAGGGAGGGAGGAAGGGAGGGAGGAAGGAAGGAAGGAAGGAAGGAAAGAAGGAAGGAAGAAAGGAAGGAATTCTGGGGAGAGTTGTCCTATGGTAACAAAGTGGAATGCTCTGGGAGAGCTATTGCCACCTGCAGGGAAAGGGTGACTTTCATAGTAACTCTTCTTGACTCTGTCTCCAAACACATTGGATTTGTTCCAGTATCTCTGGCTAAACTCTTGCTTTGGAATATTGTTCCTCATCTTAGAACCTTCTTCCCTCTGCAATGCACCCCCTCCAAGTGTCACACATTCTGTCACCTCAGAAAGGTCATCTCACTGACCACACAGTCGAAATTGGGTCCATTCTGTTATTATACAAACTGTGTCTCATTCTTTGCTCCATGATCCTGCCACCACAGTCATTAAGATGTTTATTAGTGTAAGGGCCACTTCCTGCCTCTTTCCCTAGACTGTTAGCTACAGAAAGACAGGCCTTACCCCACATTATCTTAAAACCAAATGCAGAGCCTTTCATACAGCATGTGCCCATTAAGTAACATTCTTTTAAAAGAAGAAGAAGAGGAGGAGGAGGAGGAGGAGAAGATGAAGCCAGGCCGGTGAGCTGGTGGCTCATGCCTATAATCCTAGCTACTCAGGAGGCTGAGATCTGAGGATCGAGGTTCGAAGCCAGCCGGGGCAGGAAAAATCCATGAGACTCTTATCTCCAATAAACCACTCAGAAAACCAGACGTGGCACTGGCTCAAGTGGTAGAGTGCTTGCCTTGATCTGAAGAGCTTAAGGACAGCACCCAGGCCCAGAGTTCAAGCCCCACAACCGACAAAAAAAAAAAAAGACGAAATTCTGAACCAAGCAGAGACTTGGTTTGAATATGTATGTATGGATATATATATATATATCCTTTTGAAGATGAGCAGATAGTTAGAAACTTACCTTGAAGGCAAGGCTTCAGGTACTAGAGTTTTCTAATGAACTGGGACCAACCTGGTTAACACTCTGGACCCATAACATCAGAAACACAAGAACAGTCTTCGTGCAGCTTAGAAAAGATTTAATAACAGCAAAAACTAACAATAAATCACTGGATTGAAAATTCCATGAGAAAAAGGCCCAACCTTTCTTCATTCCCATATCTCGATGTACTTACAGAAGGTGTCTACCTACTTCATATCTAGGTTGGGCAGGTCTTGGGAACTCTTGGGCCAACCTCAGGCTGCTAGATATCAGCTATGTGGAATCCTCTTCCATGGAAGAGAAAGCTTTATGGCTTCAGAAACTGAGAGTAACAAGTGTGTATGCTTTGGCATAAGCAGCATCTACTCTTTAGCAACATCTATCTATAGGGGAGGCATTTGTTGGAAGCCCTGGGTAAGGGACACCCCTTTTACTGGAAGACTGTGCATGTGGGGTCCCATACCTCACCCCACACCGTCAGCAGCTACTGAAAATCATCCAACCACTTGCCTGATCCCTGCTGGCCAAACAAGAGAAATATATAGGAAAAAAAAATCTCTCTTCATTCCAGCTGCCAAAGCTCCCTTGAATCAACAAATACTAGAGAAGCAAAAAGAAAAAAATTACAGGAAATGTGCTACCCAATGTTTAAGGTCACCTCAAATGAATTCAGTTCTGTGCTGCTGAGTTCCTGGCACATTGAGCCTGTTGCTCAATCTTCCTTGTCAAGACCAGATTGTGCCATTTAAAATAATCACCTAGTAAATGAAACAACAGACACTGGTTGGTATGTTCCAAGTACTGCTCTGTGATACCCCTGAATTTTATTGGAAACAGAAAGTTAATCCCTGCCTAGAACTCCATGTAACTCTCTGGAGCTGACTGACTAGAGGCCACAGGAATGGAGTAGGGAGCCAAGCCCTCCCAGCCCAGCCCCAGGCATCAATCCAGCCTTATCTCCATGCATCCCTCCCAGCCATTCATGGGCACCAGATGTGTGGGTTTCAAACTAATGCTTCAGAGCTCTCAGAATCATATTGGGTAGAACAAATGAAATGACTGGGAACAGTTCCAGTTTTATCTGTGTTGTACACTAAGCCTCCATTTAAGATTTTATATGAAAAATCATGTGCTAGAACCTTTCATATGTCCCAGGTGAGAATGCGAGCTTGCAAGAACGTTGGAGGAGAGTGATCTGAGACTGTCACAATCACAACTACAAATTTTCTAAGACCCAGCAATTCTATTTCTAGTAATTTACAGCACACATGGATTCAAACATGAGCAAAGATATTCATAACAAAGATATTCGCGGTGCCAAAGTCTAAATAGTCTTAATAGGAGACTGACTTAATATATTAGATGATATTTCATAGCAAAATGACTAAGTAGACACAAAAAATGATGTGATTTTTTTTGTTTGCTCGTCTTTGGTAGAAGTATAGGATTTAAATGTAAGACCTTGTATTTGCTAGGCACCCACCCTGGCTCTTCAGGTCTGGTTATTTTTGAGGCCAGGCCAATATGAACTGTGATTCTTATATTTTATGGTTCCTGCCATAGCTGGGCTGACAGGTATGAACTACTGCATGCAACTTTTCCTTTTGGGATGGGGTCTTATGAACTTTTTGCCCAAGCTGCCCTTGAATTTTGATCCTCCCAGTCTCAGCTTACTGAGTAGCTGGGATTACAGGTATGAGCCACCATGCCTGGCATTGCTTTTATAATAGCAAGCAGCAGCAGCAGCTCTGCACTCTTTTTACAGCTTCTTGACTGACAAAACCATTGCCGATGTTAAATGATTGGTCAGGATTAAAGAATCAGTCCTACCCCTGAAACCACAGTAGTAATAATAATAACAACGGTGACAACAATCACAAACTTCGTTAATGTTTATATTCATAATCATGCACAATGACTCATTTAATTTTCACATTCATCTCAATTTATAGCTGAGACCTAGAGGAGTTGAATAATTTGCCTAAGGCCTTCCAACTGAGCAAAGCGAGGAATATATACCAATCAGAGTCGATGCCCAATCCGTGAGGCAACACATCTTCCACCTCCTAAAACATGTGTCTACTCCCCTCCTTCCGGATACTGATCCCATCTTCTTTTTCTGTCTGCCCCCAACTCCAATATCCAGAACAGCACTTGGCACATAGCATGTACTTGGTAAGTTTTGGCTGAATAAAACTAGAAATGTTGAAGGGACAAAGGGTAAACAAATGCAGCAGGGGTGTTCATTAATACTATTTTGAAAATATAACCTATTGTGGGGATAGGAGGGAAAAACTAGGAGAGAGCGAAGGAAGGGGTGACAGTGTTCAAAAAGAAATGCATGCTGTACCTGACTTACAAAACTGTAACTCCTCTGAACATCAACTTTATAATAACAATAAAAATGTTTCAAAAATAGAAATATGCTTTTTTGGGGGGGGCCCAGTCGTAGGCCTGAATTCTGGGCCTGGGCGCTGTCCCTCAACTCTTCAGCTCAAGACTAGCGCTCTACCACTTGAGCCACTTCGGGCTTTTTTCTTTTTGCTTATGTGGTGCTGAGGAATCAAACCCAGGGCCTCAGGCATGCAAGGCAAGCGCTCTACCACTGAGCCACCTTCCCAGCCTGAAATATGCTTTTTGAAAGAGGTCTTGCTGGAGACAACTGGCATAGCCAAAGAAGTGGCTCCAGTAGTGGGCACTTTGGGCCTTCTTTGACTGCTGGTAGGAGGGCAGGTACGGAGGAGGAACAATTGCTTTAGTCACACCGTATGCCATGTGTGTGTCAGCCTGGTCCTCAAGGGTCATCAGGCAATGTCTTTAACTTGTTTGTAAACCCTCCCCTATATTTTATTTTGCTTCTGCAACTTACCTTCTAGGAATTTGCGGATCATAGAGTCCTTAGTGGGCCGAGAGAAACTCTCTCGAGGGACTGGGTTGGATGCACTGGCCTGAAGCATTTCAACATCTGGAAACAAAGAAGACTAAGAGTTGATCTGCTATCTTCCACATGGGCCAGGAGATATCACAGATGGACTTAACAAGGTGTGGTAACTTCTTCCAGAGATCCAGGCACTCAGCCATCTAGCTCCTCACAAGGACACCCAGTCAGTATGAAGCATAAAATCAATCACACAAACAAACAATGCAACATTCACAAATCCCATGTCCTTTCTTGGACCATAGGTCTCAAAAGGTATAGACAGTAATTGTAGCCCCTCTGTACGGTATTTTCACAATAAAAAAAAGGTACAGATAGATGGAAAAAATAAGTTCTGTTTTGAAATATACATATGCAACACTGTTTATTGCAGCAAAAAGTGCACGTAGAGACAACAGACAATGTCTAAATCATGCAGAAGTTAAAAAATAATTACCAAGTCAGACACTGGTAGCTCATGCTTATAATCTCAACTACGTAAGAAGGCTGAGATCTGAGAATCGCGGTCAGCGCAGGCAGACAAACTGTGAGACTCTTATCTAAGTAACCAGTAAAAAGCTGGAAATAGAGGCATTGTAGAGTACCAGCCTTGAAAGAAAAAGCCAAACAAGAGCACGAGGCCCTGAGTTCAAGCCCCAGTAATAGCATTAAAAACAAAAATTACTAGAAACACTTCTACCAACATAGTTATATCCCCAAAATATAGTATTGACTGAAAAGTTACATACAACTGATTGCAATGTGAAATTGTTTATATTCAGCGTGAAGACCTACAAATGATTTACAAATTTATAAATACATAGTTAAGTAAAGAAACATGCTAGGAATGCTAACATTTTAAATTCCTGGTGATTATCTCTGAGGAGGGAGGACAACTAGATTCCAGAGAGATTTACCAAGAGACTATACCACAATATTAATTTTAAAAAGTCTCAGACAAGAAAGGAAAAGGAACATATATTATTTTTATTTGCATATATCAGTAGTCCATGGTGAGTTTCATAGTGACATTTCCATACATGCATATAATGTATCCCAAGCAAATTCACCCCATCTATCTCTCTTCTTTACCCTACTCTTTGCTTATTAAAACATTTTCAACAAGTTTCATTATTCTATAAGAAATATAGATTCTTAAAGATTTGGATAGCCAGATGCTGGTGGCTCACGCAGGTAATCCTAACTACTCAGAAGGGTGAGATCTGAGGATCACAGCTTGAAGCCAGTCTGGGCCAGAAAAATCCATGAGACTATTTCCACTTAGCCATCAAAAAGCTGGAAATAGTCCTAGCTACTCAAGGGCCTGAGATCTGAGGACCATGGTTCAATGCCAGCCCAGACAGAAAAATCCCCAAGAGACTCATTTCCAAATAACCACTCAAAAACCTGAAGTGGAGCTGTGGCTTACTAGCCTTGAGCAAAAGGGCCCAGGGACAGTGATCATGCCCTGAGTTCAAATGCCACAACTGGAAAAAAGCTTTGTGGCTCAAGTGATAGAGTGCTAGTGTTGAACAAATTAAAAGCTCAGAGACAGCATCCAGGTCCTGAATTCAAATCTTAGAACCTAGATGGAGGAAGGGGGGAGATGCTGAAAAAAAATTTAGAATTTTAGATCATTGATATGCTACCTGAAGGAAGCAAAGCAAAATTCTATTTTTGTATTGATTTGTATATATAAAGAAAGAAAAGGGGCTGGGACGGTGGCTCAGAGGTAGAGTGCTTGCCTTGCACGCACAAGGCCCTGGGTTCGATTTCTCAGCACCACATAAGCAGAAAAAGCTGAAAGTGGTGCCGTGGCTCAAGTGGCAGAGTGCTGGTGTTGAGCTGAAGAGCTGAGGGACAGCGCCCAGGCCCAGAGTTCAGGCCCCACAACTGACAAAATAAATAAATAAAAATAAATGAAGAAAGAAAGAAAGGAAGGAAGGAAGAAAGAAAGAAAGAAAAGAAAAGAAAGAGAAACTTTAGAGGAGATATAAGAAAATAGGACCAGCTGGGTACTGGTAGAGGATACTCAGGAGGCTGAGATCTGAGGATCACAGTTCTTTTTTTTTTTTTTTTGGTCTGGTCGTGGGGCCTGAACTCTGGGCCTGGGCACTGTTCCTCAGCTCTTCAGCTCAAGGCTAGCGCTCTACCACTTGAGTCACAGCGCCACTTCCAGCTTTTTTTTTTCTTTTTGCTTATATGGTGCTGAGGAATCAAATCCAGGGCCTCATGCATGCAAGGCAAGCGCTCTACCACTGAGCCACCTTCCCAGCCCTGAGGATCACAGTTCTAAGCCAGTCCAGTCAGGAAAGTCTGTGAGACTCTTAGCTCCAATGGAATCAGAGAAAAAGCCCAAAGTGGTGCTGTAGCTCAAGTGGAAGAGTATTAGCCTTGAACAAAAGGAGCTCAAGGACAGCACCTCACAAATGAAAGAAAAGAAAAGAAAGGAAAAGAAAAAATTAAAGAAAGTAGGACCAACAGTTTCCTGGAAACTGAGAAGATGAAGATAAGGAATGACGAAAAGTTTTTTGTGGTCTTTTTTGTGCTGGTCCTGTAGCTTGAACTCAGGGCCTGTACTCTATCCCTGAGCTGCTTTTGCTCAAAGCTAGTGCTCTATCACCTGAGCCACACAGCCCCCTTCTGCCTTTTCTGGTGGTTAATTGGAGATAAGAGTCTCAAAGATTTTCCCTAGAAAGCCTGCCCAGACTGGCTTTGAACCATGATCCTCAGAGCTTAGCTTCCTGTGTACAGGTGTGAACTATCTGCTTTAGGGGATTTTTGTATTTTTTTAACCTATTCAAGGAAGAAACACTGTGATCCTGTTGATGTGACCCTGGCCTCTTATCCTAGATACACACAAAGCAGGAACTGGCTTCCTTACTTAACCTTTTGTAGTGGACATGTTACACTGGTTATAATGTAGCTTTGTATCCTCTAGTGCAAAATCTCTAAATGAGGGACCAGTTATGTGAATCACAATCACTCTTGTCACCTCTAAATTCTACAACATAGGCTGCAGAGAGATTGGGGTGACTGAAATGATCCTTAATATTTAATTTTTTTCTGATAAGAATTTATATTTAAGGTCTGAGGCATGGCACTATTGGTAGAGTGCCTGCCTGGCAAGATCATTGCCCTGAGTTCAAAACCCAGTACCACCAAAAGAAAAATATTGAATCAATAAATGAATTTAGAGTTCTTGGCTAGTATGGACTAGGCCCTGATTCTGTTTCTAGCACTGTTCACCTCAAAAAAAAATAAAATAAAAGAATATGCCCCAGTAGCAGACATATGAAGATTCCTTGATCCAATGTACTGACAAGGTCATATCAATATTGCTATGGCACTCTTGCTAAAACTCCTAACTTCAGTCCAATCATGGGGACACTGACACATTCAAATTGATGGCACTCTATAAAGCACTCTTTCCAAGTGTCCAGACAAAGACTGAGGAACTGTCTCAGAGTTTCAGAGTTTAAGCAGAAAAAAAAAAAAAACAATGCAGTGGAAGAACCTAGACAGGATCCTAGAACAGAAGATGAGTGTCAAGTCAGTGAAATCTGAACAAGGCTTGGCTAAAAGTACGGTACTAAAGTAATTTCTTCACTGTGACCTTTGTCCTATGGTTAATTAAACCTGAGTGAAAGGGATGCAGGAACTCCAGTATTTTTTGTAACGTCCCTCTAAGGATAAAAGTTATTTTAGGGGGCTGGGAAGGTGGCTCAGTGGTAGAGTGCTTGCCTTGCATGCATGAGGCCCTGGGTTCGATTCCTCAGCACCACATAAGCAGAAAAAAAGCCGGAAGTGGCGCTGTGACTCAAGTGGTAGAGCATTAGCCTTGAGCTGAAGAGCTGAGGGACAGTGCCTAGGCCCGGAGTTCAAACCCCATGACCGACAAAAAAAGAGTCTCATGGACTTTCCTGCTCAGGCTGGCTTTGAACTGTGATCCTCAGATCTCAGTCTCCTGAGTAGCTAGAATTACAGGTGTGAGTCACTGGGGTCTGGCCAAAGTATTTTTTTGTAAAAGAGAGTAAATGAGAAAAGGAGGGGGAGGAAATGCAGCAGCAAAAGTAACTCAGCAGAGGCTAAGCTTCTCCCTTCCCCTCAACCCCAACCAGACAAGCACCTTCCAAGGACACTTGTAGAGTATGCATATGTACTAAAATGATCCAGGCAGTACTAAAGGAGCCATCTGTGAAAAAGAAATCTTTTTACTTTACAGTCCCATCTAAATTGGCCATTAAGAGCCTGATTTTGCAAACAGACAAACTAGGCTCTGCTAAATGTGAACTCCTGACCTTGCTAGAATTAAGCAGCCTACTTAGGCCTGAGGCTGTGTGTGTGTGTGTGTGTGTGTGTGTGTGAGTGTGTGTGTGTGTGTGGTGTGTGTGTGTGTGTGTGTGTGTGCGCGCGCGCGCGTGCGCAGCAGAGATCTAGCATAATTTCTAGCTTGTGCATTGCTTCAAATGCGTAAGGACCAGCTTTGAGTTTTCCATCTCTTCGTTTTTGCTGCTTATATGAGTACATGAGGTCTTGGGGCTTTAACTCAGAGCCTGGTGTTGTCCTTAAGAAAATCTTTTTTTTTTTTTTTTGGCTCAAAGCTAGTGTTCTACCACTTGAGTCACAGCTCCATTTCTGGCTTTTGGATAGTTAATTAGAGATAAGAGTCTCATGAACTTTCCTTCCTGGGCTGGCTTTGAACTGTGTTCCTCTGATTTCATCATCCTGAGTAGTTAGGATTATAGGCTTGAAACACCAGCGCCCAGCTATCAGCTAGTCTCTTTTTTTTTTTTTTTGTCGGTTGTGGGGCCTGAACTCTGGGCCTGAGCTCTGTCCCTCAGCTCTTCAGTTCAAGGCTAGCACTCTATCACTTGAGCCATAGCCCCACTTCCAGCTTTTTCTGCTTATGTGGTGCTGAGGGATCAAACCCAGGGCCTCATGCATGCAAAACAAGCACCCTACCACTGAGCCACCTTCCCAGCCCTCAGCTAGTCTTTTAAGGTCCAATGGAGTTTTGAAACTCATAAGATAATCATGCTTGGCATCAGTCTACGTAGAAGGACATAGGAGCCAGGCCAGCATCACAGTGTCAAAAGGCCTTCTTCATTTAGGACAGTGCTGGTATATAACAGAAGCCAATTCAAGGAGCTGAGAATCACAGCAGGCAGTTCAGAGGCCAAACTGGGGAAAAGCCCACCAGCATACCATCTCTCTCCCTCCCTCCCTCCCTCCCTCCCTCCCTCCCTCCCTCCCTTCCTTCCTTCCTTCCTTCTTTCCTCTCTCTCTTCCTCTCTCTCTCTCTCTCTCTCCCTCTCTCTCTCCCTCCCTCCCTTCCTCCCTCCCTCCCTTCTTCCCTTCCTTCCTTCTTCTTTTTCTTTGTCAGTCATGGGGCTTGAACTTGAGGCCTGGGCACTATCCCTGAGCTCTTTTGCTCAAGGCTAGCACTTTACCACTTTGAGCCACAGCTCCACTTCCAGTTTTCTGGGGGTTCGTTGGAAATAAGAGCCTCACTAGCTTTCCTTCCTGGGCTGGCTTTGAACCACAATCCTTAGATCTCTGCCTCCTAAATTGCTAGGATTACAGGTGTGAGCCACCAGTGTCTGGCAAGGAATGCCATTTCTTATCACACCTCCAAGACACATGCCAGAATCGTTGCCCTCGGAGAAACCCCAAGCACAGGTCCTTTCAAGTGTTGTCAGTTTATGTACAGCTTCTCTCATATCCAGATAGAACGGGACCCATCAGGGGTCATTTTTTTATCATGGGTTATGTTGCCTAGAAACAGTTGACATTTGGCTCTTATCAAGTTACCTGGGTAACAGAGCTAGGAAGTCAACCAAAGTTCACATTCTCTTGCAAAGAGGAAATGATAGCTGTTAAATTAAGTCTTTGTCCATAATTATCTTGGATCAAGTTGTTTCAGTCCTCTGAGCTTCCCTTTTCCTGTCCATAAAATGGTGATAGTAGTTAATATCGCACAGTGCTTTCATGTGTACTGAATAATAAGCTTGCCAAAAGTGTATAAGAGTGCCTAGCATATGCAAAGTTTTAGGTGAATACTATAGTACTAGTAGTAGGAGTAGTCGTAGTATTTGGGGAGGAGTAGTAGAGTTTGAACTCAGAACCTTACAATTTGCTAGGTAAGCACTGTATCACTTGAACCATACCCTCAGCCTTTTTTTTTTGGGGGGGGGGGTCCAGTCGTGGGGCCTGAACTCTGGGCCTGGGTGCTGTCCCTCAGCTCTTCAGCTCCAGGCTAGCGCTCTACTTGAGCCACAGCGCCACTTCTGGCCTTTTTTCTTTTTGCTTATGTGGTGCTGAGGAATCGAACCCAGGGCCTCAGACATGCAAGGCAAGCGCTCTACCACTAAGCCACCTTCCCAGCCCTCAGCCTTTTTTTTGTTTTAAACTTTCCTTATTTCTGAGACAGGTTCTTGAATTTTTGCCCAGGCCAACCTTAGACTATAATCTTCCTACCTGTCCCTCCCACATATCTGGGAGTACAGGCACATCCTACCATTTCCAGCTTATTTGGTGAGATGTTCTTACTAACTTTTTAACCACGCTAATCTCTAACTGTTTTCTTCCTGATCGTTGCCTCCCACGTAACTACGATTTCAGGCATGTGTCACCACGCCCAGCTCCCTACTATCACTATTTTTATTATTAAACCCTATATCCAACCTAATCTCCTCAGCAGAGAGCAATTCATAAAAGAATACTCAATTTACACTTTAAAATTGTATGTCTGAGGATGTAATTCAGTGGTATAGCAACTGAATAGCATGTACAAAGCCCTGGGTTTTATCATTAGCACCATAAATTTTTTTAGCTGGCAGATAATAACCGTTTATATTAGTTAGGCAGAAGTAACGCATTCCTCTAATCCTAACTACTCAGGAGACTAAGATCTGAGGATCACAGTTCAAAGCTAACCCATGCAGCAGAGTCCATGAGACTCTTGTCTCCAATTGACCAACAAAAAACCAGAGTGGAAGTGTGGCTCAAGTGGTAGAGCACTAGCTTTGAGAGAGAAAAAAAAAACACTGAGGGACAGGGACAGTGTCTAGGCCGTAAGTTAAGAGCTAGGATCAACACACACACACACACACACACACACACACACACAAATATTATATATATTTATGGATCACAGTATCAATTTAATACACACATACACAGTGTAGTGATCAAATAAGGTCACAACATTTCTTTCTTTCTTTTTTTTTTTTTTTTGGTCAGTCATGGGGGCCTGAACTCAGTTCTGGGTGATCTCCCTCAGCTCTTCAGCTCAAGGCTAGCACTCTACCACTTGAGCCAGTGTTACTTCCGGCTTTTTCTACTTATGTGGTGCTGAGGAGTCAAACCCAGGGCCTTGTGCATGCAAGGCAAGCACTCTACCACTGAGCCACTTTCCCAACCCCTAAAGTTCTTTTATAGCTTCCCCCCTGACCCCCCAGAGCTGAGGACCGAACTCAGGGGCTTGTACTCGCCAGGCAGGCGCTCTTCCACTGAGCTAAATCCCCAGCAAAGAAATATTTTTGTTGGTGGTGATGGTGGTTGTGGTGGTTGTGGGGCTTGAACTCATGGCTTGGGCACTGAGTTTTGCTAAAGGCAAGCAGTCTATCACTTTAGCCACAGCCACTTCCCAGCATTTCTACCTCTAAACATTTATCATTTCTGTGTTGGAAGCACACACACCTTCCCCACCTTTTTTTTTTTTTTTGCCAGTCCTGAGGCTTGAACTCTAGGAATCTTTGAACTCCTTTTGTTCTTCATAAAATGTATAGTAAATTGTTACAAACTATGGCCACTCTACTAACTAGAATGCCAGAGGTCATTTTTCCCATATAACTGTATTTTGGAATCCATTATCTAGTCTCCTTTTGTCTCATTTCCCCACTTCCTTCCTTTCTATCCTCTAGTGATCACCATTTCACACTCTATTCTAGGACATCAACTGCTGTAACTTATACATGGGAGTGACAATATGGAGGCTTGTTCCTTTTGTGCCAGGAATATTTCCCTCAACATAGTCCTTCCAGTTCCACCCATGTTGTCACAATGACAGGATTTCATTCTTCTCATAGATCAGTAATATTTCATTGTGCATTTAGGACACCTTTTCTTTCTTTATTCATCCACTGATAAGACACCTCTATGCCTTGACAGTCATGACTAACACTGCAGGAAATGAGAAATCAAGTGCCTCTTCAACAGACTGATTTCATGTGCTTTGGAAGTGCAATTGCTGGATCATATGGCAGATCTATTTTAGGTTTTTTGTTTGGTTTGCTTTTGTTCTGAGGAACCCCCCACATACCGTTTTCCATAATGGCTACAATAACTTACATTCCTATAAACAGAATCTAACAGTTCTCCTTTCCCCAAATCCTTGCCAGAATTTATTTTTTAGTATTGTTTATCATATTTATTCAAATGGGGTTTTGATTTGCATTTTCCTGATTAGTAATATTGAGCATTTTTTATGGACATTTTTGTATTTTCTTTTGAGAAATGTCTGCTTAGCTCATTTACCCATATATCTTTTTTAAATTTATTTTTCTCGTCAGTCATGGGTCTTGAACTTAGAGCCTGGTCATGATCCCTGAGCTCTTTTTTTTGGGGGGGGGGTCCAGTCGTGGGGCCTTGAACTCTGGGCCTGGGCACTGTCCCTCAGCTCTTCAACTCAAGGCTAGCGCTCTACCACTTGAGCCACAGCACCACTTTCGGCTTTTTCCTTTTTGCTTATATGGGGCTGAGGAATCGAACCCAGGGCCTCAGGCATGCAAGGCAAACACTCTACCACTGAGCCGCCTTCCCAGCCCCCCCTGAGCTCTTTTGCACTGTGGCTCATGCCGATAATCCTAGCTACTCAGGAAGCTGAGATCTGAGGATCAGATTTGAAGCCAGATTTGGCAGGAAAGTCCATGAGACTCTTATCTCCAACTAACCACCAGAAAACTGAAAGTGGAGCTGTGGCTCAAAGTGGTAGAGTGCTACCCTTGAGCAGAAAGGCTCAGAGACACTGTAAGTTTTGAGTTCAAGCCCCATGACTAAAAACAAAGTTAGGAACCCTGACTCACAAATGCGGCTAGTGAGGCTTTTTTTAATGGTGGCTCTGAGTTCAAGCTTCCTTGTCTCTTTTGCCAAGACTGTACTACAGCTTAGACTTTAAAGACCCTGTGTCCATATGCTTTGCACTTTCCTAGGCACATGCATTTTTAGTGGGCTTAGCAAAGAACCAATGCCTTAAGGCAGTACTAGCAGCTCTTCAGTCCCTGCTGGTCCACTTAGCACAGCTAGGATCACAGGTAAAGTCTGATCTTAGAGACAGACCTAGAGTTGGAGGATATACCACAGAGCTAACAGCCATGATTAGGCAAGGGTGCAGGGAAGAGGAAGAAGGGGGTATACAAATACAGGAGAAGGCAAGTAAGGCACTGATGAGGGCTGTTGCCAACGAAACAGTCTACATTCAGGGCAAACATAAGTAAGTCAGAGAAGCTGAGCCCACACAATAGAAGCCCAGAACACTGGTTACTAAATAACTGTGCAGATTGACATCCTAGCCAGAAGTATGGACTTTGCTATTCTGGAGCTCCAGCTTCACATTCCAGCTCCAACTCTGACAAGTTCTGTTTCCTTAGGCAAGTCAATTGATAAGCCTCTATAACCTCCTTTGTAAAGCAGGGATTAAACCACCTCCCTTCCTGCTTCTAGGATGGGCCAGTTGAGACAGGCTTAGACAATGCTTAGTTATAGTGCCAGGCCCCAAGTACTCATGGTCATCATTTTATATTACTATGTTGAGGCAACTTTGTGGGCATGTTAGTTTTCCATGGCTGCTATGACCGATTACCACTTACAACAGCATAACTTTCTCATCTAATAGTTCTATAGTCCAGCAGTCTGAAATGGATCCCACTGAGTGAACATGAAAGTTTCTCAGGGTACATTCCCTTTCAGGAAGTTCATAGAAGCATCTGTCTCTTTGCAGCTTTGAGAGGACACCTGCATGCTTCTTCTTCCATCTTCAAAGCCAGCAGTGTCAAGCCAGAAATTGTAGGTTCCTCTTTTAAGGACCCTTAGGATTACATTGACCACGCCAGCAAATCTAGGATATTTTCCTAGTCTCAAGGTTGTCTGTTAGCAATCTTAACTCATTTCCCCTTTACCACTAATCTAGCATATTTACACATGTGGCCAGAAGGAACCACATGCTAGACACTGTCAGCTTCCCATAAGAGGATAAGGAGACAAGGGGATAGGAAACCACCAAGTTCACACAGCCTGGGCAGCCTATCCTGGTGCAGATCTGGTCTCCGTGGGGTCTTCTGGATATGTGTGCTACTTTAGGAAAAATGGCTTAAAATAATTTTCTTTCCTTTTACATTACAAAGAAAGAGATTCAATATACTTTATAACATATGTAAATTTTTGAGTTGGGCCTGTTAACAGCAGCTAGACACCAGGGTCTCCACACCTCTCTCTGTAGGTATTCACAGAAAGCATTGTTAATTGATCACAGCTTTCTCAATACCCCGGTACTCCAAACTGGCCCAACTGGCATTGGCATGTAAAATTAAATGTAAAACCATTGTATTCATAAGCTGCTTTGTTGAATGGCAACTGGTACAACTACCTTAAAGATAACAAAATATACTTTAAAGCATTATTTTCTAATATATCATACCTGTATTAGGCAGTCCTAATACAGATATTACTTTTGTGTGTGTGTTCTAATGCTGGGGATTGAACTCAGGGCCTTGTTTAGCTTTTTATGCTCAAGGCTGGTGCTATATCACTTGAACCACAGCTTCATTTCTGGCTTTATGGTGGTTAACTGGAGATAAAAGTCCCATGGAGTTTACTGCCTGGGCTGGTTTTAAACAGTGACTCTCTGATCTCAGCCTCCTGAGTAGCTAAGGTTACAGGAGTGAGCCACAAGCCCTCAGCTCAGATATTACTTCTATAATAATACATTTAAATTTTTCTAGTTGTTTGGAATCAGTAAGTAATAGGACCTCTTAACGATTCTTTGTGTGTACCTGAATGTTGACAATTCTCGTGTGGACTTGACAACTCTTTATATACATATAACCCAGAAGGACAATGAATTGCACAGGAGTGATGGAATACATAATAAATTCTGAAGGCAAAGGGTATTTTTCCAGACAAAGGGTATTTTTTGAAGGAAGCAGTGACAACAAATCCCTGTATTCTTGGATGCTCGTGGTTTGCACTTCAGATTCCAAGCACTTGACCTTCATCACTTGTAAGTTAAAAATAAACTGAAAGGCATAGAAACCTACTAGCCTAAAGAAGAAGGTACAAAGTTCTTTCATTTCAGCAGAGAAAAACAATAACAATGAGAAGCCTCTGAGTCACAGCCTCCTCCTGAAAGAGCAGTGGCAGACCTTGAGTTGGTCAGCAATGATCCATTTCCACAATGCAAGATGAAAGAGCACCTTAGAGGGCAAGAACAGTTTGAATTAGACCATGAACAGATTGCAAGATGAGAAAACACCTTAGAGGGCACCTGATTTAAAGATAACGCATTCCCAAAGATCCCCTATAGAAGTCTTCTCATGGGACATAAATCTAGACCATTTAGCATTAGCTACAGATCATAGGTGATTAATTTAATGCAGAACACAGCCTGAGTGTGTAATATAATCAAATGTCATCTACTGAAAGACAGTTCTTTGAGAAAGGCCAACAGGCTGGGCACCGGTGGCTCATGCCTGTAATCCTAGCTACTTAGGAGGTTGAAATCTGAGGATCATGGTTCAAAACCAGCCAGGGCAGGAAAGTCCATGAGATTCTTATTTCCAATAAATCACCAGAAAACTGCAAGTAGTGCTGTGGCTCAAATGGTAGAGCACTAGCCTTGAGCTGAAGACCTGAGAGACAGTGCCCAAGCCCAGAGGTTAAGCTCCATGACCAAGAGAAAAAAAAGAAAGGCCAACAGACTAGTAACTATCTTTTGTAGCCAAAAAGAAAGAACTGAAGAGCAAGGAGCAGCAAGAAAAACACATCTGATGATGACTTGAAACTTGGTTGGCTTCATTAACACCCAAATATAATGGAATGGCTTAACTAACAAAGTCAATAAAAACCAACTTTATCATACCCAGATGGAGAAGTAATAGGAAAGACAGAGATAGACACACACACACACACACACACACACACACACACACACACACACACACACACACACACACACACACACACACACACACACACGGAAAGGCAATCTGAAATCAGAGGAGCTAAGAAGAGCTAAGAAGTGATGGCTGGCTTTGGCAATAAAAAAAAGAAGGGTTAGGAATGGAAAGATTAGGAGAAACAAGTCTGCTCCATGGTTTTCTTACTTGACACATAAATCCTGCTCCATGAAGGAACTAGTGCCTGGGACACATCTGTAACGGAGTCGGAGGACTGCAACCTGCTAAGCCATGTGATCCTTGTCTGCATTCTCAAAGCAGAGCATCCTTTTCCTCCAGTGCATGGCACTGCCACAGTGTGTGGATATATATATTTAACTACCAGGTATTTTTGTTTATTACTGAGATCTTCCAGTAGAATATAAACTCCAGAAGCATGGGATCATGCCAGCTTGCCTACTAACTGCTCACCACCAGGCACATATGACTTGGATTTAGGAAAGGTGTGATAAGTATGTACTGAATGGATGAATGAGTGAATGCATAAACTAATGATAACATCAAGAAATGAATGCATGCATATGGTGGTGTTTGGGCTCTGTGAGGGAATCTGGCATTACTCAAGCAGAGGAAAAAGAAGAGCAATATAGGCAGGAGGAGCAGAGATCGCCTGGGGACAGGACAGAAAAGGCAGCCTGGAGCAGCCTCAGGAGTTTACTGTCCTTCTGACACGTCCCATATGAGCCAATGGCTCATAACTACCTGTCAGTAAAGTGAATAATTGGCATCGGAATATCCATAAAGTATCCCATACCTTCCACAAAGACTTCCCATAGACTTCCACAAAGTCTAGGGTTACGTCTTATTTCCCCCCCTAGTACCTTGAATTCAAGAACCAGGTGAACACCTGTTGTAAACAGCACTGCACTAGGCACTAGAGATGATTCAAAGGCATTAGACATACTTCCTAAGCAGAAGCTTAACCAGAGAAACACGTAAGTAACCAGGGTCCAAGCTGACCCTTGTACAATGACTCCAGGAAAACAGAGCCATAAGATGTGTGGGTCTGGAGACAGGCAGGGCTGGTGGTGGTGAGGATTTTCATCTTACTGACTTAAAACATTCAATCCATTGTCTTCATTAACTGTCTAAGTCCCTAACACAGGGCTGCACTTCCACAGGAGTGACAGCATTGGGAAATAAACCTCTTTGAGTCACAGCCGTGCTTCTGTGGGAGCTCTCTCTTAGCTGGTATACCACCAGCCTTGACCCAGTGCTACCAGAATCTTCCCCAAAAGAATAGCCAGAAGAGGACAGAGCCTCTACAGCCACAGGAAGGAAGGGTCCTGAAGGAAAAGTTGCAGACAAGATAGGCAACATGTTGCAGAAGCAAACCAGTCACTTAATGATTTTGCTTAGATTCAGATCTGTGGGGAGCTGTGCTGTGGGTTACTCATAGTACCTAACTGTGCTCCCCAGCCTAGGAGGACTTTGCTCTTAGAGGGGGCTATAATCAGAACATTCCAATAAAGAAGCCATGAACTCCTGGAGAAAATCTGTAACAAGATCCTAGTTACTAAGGAGACTGCAGAGGAAGCCAACCAGTTAGCTATGGGCAAGGCAGCTCTTTGCCACATGCAAACCTGAGCTGCTACAGAACTATGAGGGAGGGCTGGGGGTAGGGGGTGGAAGGAAAACTTCTATCTAGGGTAACATGAAACTGAAGAGCACTCCGGTCTCATTAGAGAGACCCTTGAGCATTTGCAGTTTCTTGTAGCAGAATACTACTCCTCTGGCTCCCTTCTATTATGGAAGAAAGATAAGCCTGTGAGATATGTAAGCAAACTACAATCCACCAGTGAATTGCCTTGGAAACAGCCTGGAAAAGGGCCTGCCTGCACTAGCTCCCACAACCTCCTTACCAGAGCCTCAGACAAATGACTGGTTACTAGCTAAAGCTTTCAAATGAAACAAGTAATCGAAATCAAATGACCACTAGGACCTGCACATTATTTACAAAGGTAAGGGCAGAGACAAAAGAACTAACCAAGGAAACACTTCCAAGAGAGGTTTGCCTTGATTTTTATTCACTGTTTGCATAAACATCTCCTTAATAGAGGCATTGCTTTCCTATGTAGAGAAGCTAATTGTTTAAATTTGTAGGGCCTGAATTTAAAAAAAAAAAATCTCAAGAGAACTGGGAGCAAAGGTGAAGGTCTGATTAAAAAAAAAAAAAAAAAAAGACACGTAGTTACCACCACCTGGTGGCAGCATATCTAAACTAAAGACAGAGAAAGAGAGAGAGAGAGAGTGTGTGTGTGTGTGCTCACACAAGTTCAGGTGGAGACTAGACTGGGTCAAAATCAGAAAATCTGGGCTGGGAATCTGGCTTAGTAGTAGAGTGCTTGCCTAGCATGCACGAAAACCTGGGTTCGATTCCTCTGTACCACAGTAACAGAAAAAGACGAAAGTGGTGGTGCTGTAGCTCAAGTGGTAGAGTGCCAGCCTTGAGAAAAAGAAGCTCGGGAACAGTTGCCAGGCCGAGTTCAAGCTGCAGGACTGGCAAAAAAAAATCATAAAATCTTAGGGTTAGACCCTAACATCTCCTCCCAGCTCCCCTACATTCAACACTATAACCTCCCTATTCAGTGGTTGTTTGAGTTTCCCTTTGGTGAAGGGGACCCAAACTTAAGCCAGAAAGAGGCAGATTTGCCTCAAAACCAGTTAGGGAATCTCCTAGGTAGTGGTAAGGAATTGGCCAAAAGCCTTGCACTCTAATGCTTGCCCCTTGAGTTAAATGGATGAGTGACAGTAGATATAACCCTGGGTACCTAATATGATGACTTTCAGCTTTTAAGAGTTGTCATCATGCAGGGTGTCTGTAAATAACCTTCATCTTCTTAGACTTTAGAAATAGCTCCTGACAAGTGCCCAGCCCAGGGTGGGCAAATGCAGACCCCAGCAGGGTGGCCAGGAAGGCATCTCGACCTCAGAGGGGCAGCAGACAGACTTGCTGGTGGCAAAAGCAAAGACTCCAATTCCTGATCCAGTCCTGCCTTGATAGGACTTAAGAATGCTACTAAATGTTGGAGGCTTCACTATTTACCCTGTAAAATGTAGCTAATTCTATCTACCAAGCCCAAGGACAGTCCAATAAGACAGCAGAGATAAAGGCAGTCAGTGGACTTCAAAGGACTGCCAGAGACTCTGAGTTATCACTGCTCTGGGTAAAGTCGCAATACGCATCTTATGTATCAGTTTGTTTTCTATCCTGCTTCCTTCTGACCCAGGCCACCTCCACACATAGACAGGCGCTGTCAGTAAAATGAATGATTCTTCCCCATGCCCAAGCTGCTGCATCAGTCGGACAGTCTTTGTCCAAGCTAAACCCAAGAGAAACAGGAATAGCAACAATCACAAACCAAATCATGTCTACAGTCAGAAAATTCAGATTTGCATGATCTGGCAAATAAAAAAAAAATGTTCCGGGTTTCATTCTCCATCCAAACAACAACATATTCTATAGCATGCCTCTCCATATGCCCGTGGGTAGTCTAGCCCATAGTATTCTGCTGCTGTTTCTTCTGTTGAGGGGACCTGCAGATGACGTGTGATGGCAGGAACACCTTTAGCATTCTCTGCTGGATTCCAGCCAGGTAATGGAGGAATCCCTGAGCTGAAGAATCCAGGGGCTAACAAGTATGAAGACTTGTCAACTCTCCCTGCCAGTGAAGTGGGCATTTAACCTTGATTGTTCAACACTTCTGGAGCTATTTCTATAACTACAGGACAGGGCAGAATGGATGCACACTCTCTGGATTCCCAGTGGGTCTTGGTAGTTTTCCAAGTATTCTTTTCTGAAAGAGTCCCTGTTCAACAATAGAAAGGACTAGTCTTTGGCCATGTATCCCCAGGAAAGAACTGTACACCCAGGAAAGGCAAGTAGATGTTCTAGAAATGTAAGCTGGGTATGAGGATGATTGGATAAACCAAGGCAGGGGGCGCCAGAGAGTGATGGGGGTTGTGTGTGTGTGTGTGTGTGTGTGTGTGTGTGTGTGTGTGTGTGCTGGTGGTGGTTATTGCTGTTTGTGTAGCCTAGTCTAGTCCATCCTCCTCCCTTCTTCCTGCCTCTGCCTACCCCAGTGCTGGAATTACACACAACACTACCATGGCCATTATCCATTGCCAGAGGTGGCTTCATTTATCTTATTTCTGGAGCCATACACCAGGGAAATACAGCTAAAGAGGACAGGCGTTTCCTAAAGAAAATCAGCACCCAAATTCTCCATATTAGGTGAAGTCTTCTGGCCTGGGATAAAGAATATGATCCTAGAGACAGAGAAATGAATCTAAACCTAGTCTCTGTCAGATTTACTGTCTGTGAGACTTTGGGAAAATTGTTTAACCACTCTGTTGCCTCTATTTCCCCTTCCATAAAGTGCAGGCATCTCATTATTCAATGTGATAAAGGCTGTGGATAGTAGGGGTAATGCCTTTGCTTCTCATCTCTCTGCCAGGCCATAGCTCATTCTGAAAGAGCTTCCACTAATGCTTCTGGTCTGCATCTTAGGTGCTAAAAGGGGCTTACCCCACCCTTCATCCCAAAGGAATGTTCCAAGACTAGCAAATGCCTAACACCCACCACCCACATCATACAGGCTTACTTCTCTACTAGCCCTGAAAAGGTAGCAGTATTCAGTGTAGCCGTTCCAGAAAGCCCTTCCGTTTTGAAGTGACATTGGAGGATATTTGTCTTGACTTTCTAGAATCTATGAATTGGGCACAGAGGGAAGGAGGGTGAATTTGTGGCAGAGCTTTGGAGTGCTGAGTACCTGATAGTGAATGTCTGTAAACATTAGTAAGAGAGCCCATTGTGTGGTTCTCACCACCAGCATGTACACTGAAACCCAACATCATTTACAATAAACAGCAACTTTCAAGAGTAGCACAGTGCCCCTAGAGGATGTTCTGAAGATCTATGAGTGTTTTTCCTGTTGTTGATGTTTTTTTTTTTGGTTTGTTTGTTTTGGGGGGGGAGAGGACTGTCCTGGGGCTTGAACTCAAAGCCTAGACACTGTCTTTGAGTTTCTTCTGCTCAAGGCTACCGCTTTACCACTTGAGTCACAGTGCTACTTCCGGCCTTTTCTGAGTAGTTCATTAGAGATGAGTCTCACGGACTTTCCTGCCTGGGCTGGTTTCAAACTGCGAACCATAGATTTCAATCCCCTGAGTAGCTAGGATTTCAGGTGTGAGCCACCAGTGCCTGGCTACAAGAGTGTTTTTGATTATTATCATCACACATTTATCAGGAGAGACAATGACAAATAGATAAGCCGGCAAAGTATGGGATAGCCCTGCCCTTTACAACAAAGAAATATATCCACCATGACCCTCTAGATAGACGAAGATGTTAGGAAAAAAACTGCTCATGATATGTGTGCCCATATTTGTACAATTCTGTATAGATGTGTACGTGTCTTCTAATCTAATATCAGTGGATATAAGGATCAAGACAGAAAAAAATATACCTACCAAACTATTACCAATGTTATAATGGTTGAAAATCATAGAAACTTGTATCACTCAATTCTATTCCAATTTAAATTTTTCTCTTTATCCACCCTTATTTAAGGTTTTTACAAACATATACTATTTTTTAAATAGAAAAATAAGATAACAAAAAATGGGCAACATCTGTTAAATAGTTTATAAGGAAAATCATGCTGTGATGCCTATTTTGGAAGTAAATTTACTCTACACTAGCTCAATGAATTCAGACTGCTTCCTCTCTTCTAGAAAACCTGCTTATAATTTTCTGAGCCTAGAACTTACACCATTTCATATATTAACACATTTTATTTTTGCATACAGTGAATTTTTCAGGAATTCAGTTACTACGAAATTGTGGAGAATTGTTTAACAGTAAGGAAAACCTAAGTGTTGATGCCAGTGTTACTTGCAGCATTTGAGTCATCAAAAAGAAAATAGATGTGTCAGTGAGCAGCTGAGACTGATTTCATATGCCATCATGGGCAGGTATGCCAAACATGTCTCCTCCCCTTACGTCTCTTCTGCATTTTGGCTAGGTCAATGTATTTGATTTTTAAGAGTGGGCTGTATTATACATGGATCTCCTGATGGATAGTAAAGGAGACCTTATAAATGGTCATAAAACAGACCCACTGGGGCTGATGGGGCTTCGAGCCCTGTTTGAATTTGTCTATCTTGAGGCCATGTCATCAGACTCATGACTTCCAGGCAGACTCTCCTAGCCGTCACAGCAGAGGAAGTTTGGAGGATTCTGCTTGCCACAGCAGATGACTACAAATGTGACACTATATGACACAGAATCTTTATCTTTCTGGATGAAAGGTACTTCCCTTTTATGAACCAGCAGAAGAATGGAAGCAGAAGTGGCCTGGGTTACTTACAAAGGTCTTCAGCGGCTGCTGGAGCAAAGGCTGCCATAGACTCGTACAGCTCGTCATCACAGCCCGGGTTGAGGGAGCATTTCATGAGCAGGTCTGTGGACAGGTGGGCCATGGACTCATACACAGCGTTGTCCTCCTCCCCCTGCATCAGCTCCTCTTTAATGTGGCTCTTCAACATGTCCACAGTCTCCTGCAAGAGAAGATAGGCCCATGGCATGCTGTGGCACCTAGCTGAGTGGGCTGCGTCAGGGCCGGAGTGGCCTGCCAGACATAGGAAGCCAGGCACAGTTGCTTGTGTATGGCTGCGCTCCCTATCTGACTAAGAACTCCTTCAGGTCAGGCTTATGCCTTTTTTCTTCTCTTGCCTCATTATTATTTTTCTTAATCTTCCTATCTTTCCCTAATATGTGTCTTATGCATTCAAGAAATACTGACTAAATTAGTTCAGTGACTGGAGGATAGGAATTTAAAAATTACTGCCTCATGAGTGTTTCTTAGGAGTCAAGTTCAATGCTAAGTATAGGCTCACAAGTTATCTCACTCCAGCCTTTCCACACTGCTTGAGAAAGGGAAAAACTAAGCTTAGAAAACCTTAGGGCTTGAGCACAAAGCTTATATATAATCTTGGCATTGAACTTTTTACTACATCCCACATCTTTAAAAAGGAACAAATAATACAAAGGCTGTGGCCTTTCATGCGCAGCCGCACTGAAATGCAGTGGGGTAGATAAGGTTGCATGAAAATGTTCCTGCACATATGTAGCTAGCAATCTCCAGGGAACACCTTCAGGGCAAACCTTGACCCTCTGGCAGGCTCTTCCAAGTGCCTCTCAGTTTCTAGAAGTTTCTTCAGTTTCTAGATACCTGAGAAGGACATCAGAAGTCATAAAGGTCACACTGCTATCATCTTGCTATCATTCACATAACTGCTTCTACTTTCCAATCTTAAACTTAGAGTTCAGGGGGGAGCATTTCACTATGTATCTATTTTCATAGCATACTTATTATGTAATTGAAAATACAAGCTGGAGAGGGTAGATATTCTCTCTCTCTCTCTCTCTCTCTCTCTCTCAATCAGCAGAAACATTTTAAAGTGCTCCAGGCTTTGTAGAGAAAAACAAAGCATGACTCCTGCTGTGCTCCCTTTGTGTGTCTACAAAGGAAGAAGAAAACCAGCAAGGAGTGGCTGCTTCCAAGAGTACAGAGGCAATACTAGGGCATGGAACAACTCATAGGCATGGGGTGAGGTCAGACTCAGAGAAGAACCCAGAAGTCAATGGTCTAGGAAAGACAAGCAGTACAGATGAGCTGGGTGTGTCTACTTGTCTTGAGGTCAGACCCAGGCAGAGGGTCAAAAAGAGAGGTTAGTCAGTGGTTATCAGGTCTTATGGTTGAATTCCCTGATATTCCTTCAGTGCCAAATCCTCATCGTGGTCCCTATAAGGAAGAACCAATCCTAATACCATTCACCTGGACCTGAGATGGTCAAGGAAGCTAAAAACATTCCACCAAAGACCTTGGAGGTTGATAGAGTCGGAGAATGGGGAAGTGGGTTGGGCGCATCAACCTTCAACTGACTCATTATATGAATGTCCTTGTCAATTCTTTTTTTTTTTGGGGGGGGTCCAGTCGTGGGGCCTGAAATCTGGGCCTGGGCCCTGTCCCTCAGCTCTTCAGCTCAAGGCTAGCGCTCTACCACTTGAGCCACAGCGCCACTTCTGGCTTTTTTCTTTTTTGTTTATGTGGTGCTGAGGAATCAAACCCAGGGCCTCAGGCATTCAAGGCAAGCGCTCTACCACTGAGCCACCTTCCTAGCCCCTCCTTGTCAATTCTTGTTGAGGTCAATTCTTTAACTTGAATGTTTCACATACATTACTTCATCTTATCCTCAAAACAGTTCTGAGTAGAACTAGTAGGATCTTTCAACATTTGAGGAAACAAGGCAAAATAGGTGTTTTCCCCAAAGTCACCTGGTTACCAAGTATATACAAGAATTGGGTCCCAAGACTACGTGACTTCAGGGCTCATCTCCATTTCCGGGGCCCTCCATATACACTGCCCGTTGCCAGAAGAGGCAGATGAAGACATCCTAGAGGTTAAATCTTATAGATCTTTGATGGAAAGGTAGTCTTAGAACCACACAGTTCATCTCCAATGGGGAGACCACTCTTGCCTTGACCTTACCACATACTCATCGATGAACTGCCGCAGGTCCTTGAAGCCATGCTTCTCAGCTAGGGTGTTGGGGTAGTGGCCGTGCTTATTGGCCACGCTGTATGCCTGAAGAGCTCCTGGGCAGGTGAGCAACAATGCAGTGAGGTTTTTCAGCCCATATTTTGCAGCAAAATGCAGCAAGGTAGGTAGTTCTTCATCCCTCTGATCTGAAAAAGTATAGAGGAGAATTTAATTGACAGGTAGGAATGAAGGCACCTTTATTCACAGAGATGAAGGTACCAGGCCTAAGCAAGGCATCCAGTAGGCACTCAGTCATTAGTTATTGGTTGGCCTAACATCTGACAGCTTCCTGTGAGGCACTGCTGAGGATCATCTACTCATATGACAAAGGGAATCATATTTTAATTAATTAGCAGATCTAGTAACTGATAGCCTACTTTCTGTCTCTAAACAGATTAGGAAAATCCTTAGACATAGTAGTCTTTCAAAAGGTGGTGTGTGGGGCTGGGAAGGTGGCTCAGTGGTAGAGTGCTTGCCTTGCATGCATGAGGCCCTCGGTTCGATTCCCCAGCACCACATAAGCAAAAAGAAAAAAAGCCGGAAGTGGTGCTGTGGCTCAAGTGGTAGAGCGCTAGCCTTGAGCTGAAAAGCTGAGGGACAGCGCCCAGGCCCAGAGTTCAGGCCCCACGACCGGACCCAAAAAAAAAAAAAAAGGTGGTGTGTGTGTGTGTGTGTGTGCACGTGCACACACACATGTGCACTCACACACATGTGCACTCACACACATGTGCATGGGATCAAAACAGGGCCTTAAGCTTACCAGATACAAGTACGCTACCACTGAGCCATACCCCTCAGCTCCAAAATGTGCTGATTTCTAAGGGTTTACATAGCACACAAAGTACAGCAAGAGTCATGTTTTGTTTTTCTCTGCAAAGCCTGGAATGTTTTAAAATTTTTCTGCTGATTGAGAGACAGAAAGAGAGAGAGAGAGAGAGAGAGAGAACCTATCACCTCCAGCTTGTATTTTCAATTGCATAATAAGTATGTTAAGAAAATAGATATATATTGAAATGCTCTCCCCTGAACCCCAAGTTTAATATTGGAAAGTAGAAGCAGCTATGTGAAGTATTGCAAGCACACTACATGGGGAGAGGCAACCAGAAAGAGAGGCCCAAAGAAGGCTTCGAATGGATGGAATGCAGGCAGAGGTCCTATTAGGCAGTGTCCCGTGGTGAGCGGGGGAATGGTGCCCACAGGAACACGCCCACAGGCATCCTGTCCAGAGCACCCAGCACTGTCTTCATGCAAGTGGTGTGATTGTCCCAATTCTGGCCATGCCCCATGTACACAAGGTCCTGCTGCTCCCAACTGGGACAAATATTTGTTTAGAGCATAGAAGGACCCAGCCCCTTGGGAACAGAGCCACCCCCTCAGTGTGCTGACAACATAGCAAAAAAGACACACAGCTCTGGGAGTCAGAGGCCCTAATAGGCCAAGGGAGGCCAGAGCAGGTGGTGGAACTGGGAAAGTGCTACCTAAGTTGCTACAAGGAGGTAAAAAGAAGGTAGTCAGGTAAATGGCCACCAAGACAGGGACAATGAAACTGCTTTGTTATGAGTAGAGCAGCAAGACACAGGTGAGAGTTCAGACCTGCTGCAGTGCAGAGAAGCCAAGCCCCAGGACTGGCATTAAAAACAAAAGTAAATGATAATGTTACTGGTTTATGGATTTATTAAACTACAGGTGAAGGTGGCAACCTATGGGGGTAGGGTGGGGAGTGGGGGGGGTGGAAAGGGCTTGATTTCAGGCTGAGGGGTTTAAACTCTATCTAGAAGACAAATGGGAAAGTGGAAGCCCTATGTGGAGGTTCATCCATGTTTGCCTAATAACAACTTCTGTTGTTAGAAGTCCTGTAAGATTGAAATGAAGCTAAAAGTTTCCCAACCCCTAGTGACACTATAGTCATTGTAATATCACAGCACGACACATTCCTGCGATGCTGTGATGGTGCTGGTATGAACAACCCACCTGGCTCCCGGTCCTATAAAAGCATAGCATTACAGCTTGTGCAGCATATAATACTAAAGGATAGTAAATGAAGCGGGTGCTGGTGGCCATACCTGAAATCCTAGCTACTTAGGAGGCTGAGATCTGAGGATCATAGATTGAAGTCAGTCTGGGCAGAAAGGCCTGTGAGACTCTTATCTCCAGTTATCTACCAAAAAGCTGGTAATGGAACTGTGGTTCAAGTGGTAGGGTGCTAGCTTTGAGAAAACAAAGAGACAGCACCTAGGCCCTGAGTTCAAGCCCCAGGACTGGCATTTTAAAAAAAGCAAATGATAAAGTTACTGGTTTATGGATTTATTAAACTACAAAAATTATTTTCTTGGTGGTACTGGGATTTGAACTCAGGGCTTTACACTTGCTATACAGGTGCTCTACCACTTGACCCATGCTTTGAGCCTATGCTTTTAAATCATTATTTTAGACTATTCTACTACTCTCTCTCTCTCTTTTTTTTTTCAGTCATGGTCCTTGAACTCTGGGCCTGAGTGTTGTCCCTGAGCTCTTCAGCTCAAGGCTAGTGCTCTACTACTTTGAGCCAAAGTGCTACTTCTGGTTTTCTGTTGGTTAATTGGAGATAAGTTCTCATGGACTTTCCTGCCTGGGCTGCTTTGAACGGCAATCCTCAGATCTCGGCCTCCTGAGTAGCTAGGATGACAGGCGTGAGCCACCGGCGCCCGGCTGTTCTGCTACTCATTTTTAAAATGTACTGTAAAATAGTACACTGGGTTACATGGGCAGCAGACTTGTCTCTGTTGTGTTCACGGTGACTCCTCATTGCATCATGCTCTCTTGTGCTCGATTTAATCTCCTGCCATTTTGTTCACCTTTCCTATGTTCCTAATAGCCTAGCCATGCAGCAAGCTATACCATCTGGGTTTGTATAAGCACACTGTATGAGGCTCACACAAAGATGAATTGCCTAACTGCATTTCTCAGAAGGCATCCACATTGTTAAGCAATGCATGGCTATAATCAAGAATTGTAGAGAAGAATCTCTAGCTACCCTAGAAAGCATAGCTCTTTCTCACAGGATAGACTGTAGAGCAGGCAGCAGCAGTAGGAACTTGACTGGATGCTGGTACCATAGGCTGCAATTTGCCCCCTGCTGGCTAGTCTTGATATTTGATTGTTGACTTACTTGTCATCATATCTTCTTCTTCTAGCTGGTTGATTCCAAAGAGGTGCAGTCCGCTTGCAGGGATGTTGTTTTTCAAGGATTCTGTTAGCAGTTTATCCAGAGTTTCTGTGTTGTATGGCACAATTTTAAAGGCCTAAATTAAATTTGGAAGAAAAAAATGGTGAAGATAGTTTTAAATCTAGTTGTCTCCTGCCCGGCAGATTGAAGGCTGAAAAGCCACGGCAAAACATGCATCCCCTAAAAGCTCAGATCGCCATTCAGCATCTTTACCTGACACATGAACTCCACGGGATTTGCAGCATTAGACAATAAATTCCCAATTTCTTCCATGTCAGTGTAATAGCTGATAATGGTTTCACACACCACTAAGTCACCAGAATATATCTTCAGACAAACATTCCCAGATGAAAGGTCTGAACAGAAGAAAAGATACTATATAAAATGCCCAGGAAGATCAAAGATCCAATGACAAGGCTTCCTGGATAGAGATGATCCATCTGGTAGGAAAAAAATAAGTCGTGGAAGAAAGTCCTTGGAGATGAGCTGGGGTGGGAGATGAGGGAAGGGTGGAAGGAGAAGGTGACTAAGCCAACACATTGCAGAGCAGCTCTTCTCACTCAGTCTGTAATTTAAGTTTTGAGGGATTTGCATCTGTTTTTCTGTTGGCCAGGGACTTCAAGGAAAACGTGACTTAAGGAACTTTCTATAAAGACCAGTGGCTGCCAAAGGTGAGAGATCCTGTGAGGTGACACTGTTTCTACCTCATTGGGTGAGCAGACTCTCTCGCTCTGCTGCTGTCAATACTACATGTGAAGTCTATACCACCGGAAGGGGTTTTGAGGGGGAAAGAAATAAGTTAAAAATACACAAAACCACAAAGATTCGATTCATAAAAGAGGAAATGCAACAAGTAGAGAACATGGAAAAACACTTAACCTTCCTCGTAATCAAGGAAATACAATTAAAATAATGGGCTCAAAACTAAACCACATTGGCAAAATGAAAGTGCCAAGGCCTCATGCTGCTGGTGGTATAGCTTATTGATAAGTTATAGCTCAGCACTATTTCAGAAGGAATTAAGCATCTGGTTATCCTGTTACCATGGGGTTGCTTACCAGGAGCCTTCACGGAAATTGTGTACTCATTCTCTAGTATGGCTTCCACTCTGACCGATGGAGAATCCTCAGGACAGAACTCGGCTTCCGTCGACACCCTGTCATCCAACTTACATCTCATAATGATGTACACAGTGGTTTGGGCCTGGAACAGGATACAGGTCATGGTCTCTTTCCCTTCTGGATTCTTAGGTTACTAGGCTCTGGTGTCCTCAGCTCCCCAAACCTGAGATCTCTCTAGTGAGGATGGCCCAGACCAGCTAGACTCAGTATGCTTTGGTTTCAAACACCATCCAACACAGGCACCCTGTAACCTCAGCAGAAGGTGATGGGGAAGATAAGATTCAGTCATGGGAAAGTGAAATATCCACACAGGTCAGGCCAGGCCAGGCCAAGCCAGGAGGGGAGAGTGGGAAATGGGCCGATTATAAAGAACAGAGAGGCTGCCTCTGTGGTTCATGTCTGTAATCCTAGCTACTTAAGAGCTGAGATCTGAGGACCATAGATCAAGGATCATAGTTCCCAGCCTGGGCAGGAAAGTCTATAACACTCTTATCTCCAATTAACCACCAGAAAACTGGAAGTGACTCTGTGACGCAAAGTGGTAGAGCACTAGCCTTATGTGAAAAAACTCAGGGACAATGCCCAGGTCCTGAGTTCAAGCCCCATGACCCACAAAAACAAGCAAACAAACAAACAACAGAGAATTATGGGGACCAGACACTGGAGGAAGAGTATACCAACCAAAGGGCACTCAGCCCTAGCTAGTGACTCAGACCTACTAATACCAGATTCAGATTCTGGAAGCTGGAAAGACAGATTTGATGTCTAATACTTAAAACACTGTTAAGTCCAAGCTAAACATGCCTATGAGTCAAATGGAGTCCAAAGAAGCAATTGGAAACTCCCATATGGGAGGCCCTTGCCCCATGTCTAGTGTCCTCAGCTTCCAGAAAAACACTCACATGTGCCAGTTCCCACACTCCACATGGCCCAGGCTCTCATGTCAGATGTACCAGGAGCCTACAGTAAAGTTTAGCAAAGGACTTGTATCAACAAAGAAAGCATTTTAATTCTCCAGACTAACAGAAACACCACACATTTCTTCTCAGGAAAGGAAAGAAAATGGAAAACGTGTTCACCTGACAGGATTCAAATGCCAGTGGCTCACTAGGTCATGACATTCAAGTCACCTATTATATGCCCCCCTCTAAAAGTGTTAGTCACGGGGCATTTATCCATGCTTTTAGCAAGAGATATTGGACAGTGAGTTGCAGCCATCAAGCTTCAAAGCACTCCCTCGGGCCAGGCTAGTGATCAACTAACATAGAAGCAAGCTCCCAGCACGCCTTACTTCTTCCTTCTACTTCTACTGCAAGGTGGTGTAAGTATCTGGTAATGTTCATGTGTGCTGGCCTCTCTCATGTTCTATGTTATTAACCAATGAAATAGAAGTTTGAGATCGATGGTGTGCTATACTCCTGGCTCATTTCCTTTTGGCTTAAAGGTGTGTTCAAAGCCAAGGTAATGAGAATCCACACAGGAAGCCCCAAGGGATGACTATAACTTCAGTGAGGTTCAATATAAGAACTTCCTTCTTTACTCAAACAGAGGTGTCCATTTGCAAAGCCCCTGTTCTGACAGTGGATCTACCAGACACCTCCACCTCCAGAATACCTACCCCACAGCGAATCCGATCCGGTTGCACCACCATCAGGTTCCCTGGCGTGGTCTCCGATGGCAGGCTCAGTTGCTTGGAGTGGGGAAGGACCTTCTCGTCCTCAGGCTCAGTGTCGGTAACTGAGTCACAGCCAGAATCTGCAGAATGGAAGACACAACTGAATGGGAATGGAAGGAAGGAGAGATGGTGGGCATGCTTCTCTGCACCAGAGCCCCAACCATCACACCCAGGAGATATCTATGAAGTCACACAAATTCAAGCTGAAGAAAGTAACTCTGGAAGTTACAAAAGTCGGTCCAGTGGAGAAAAATCAACCACCATGTAGCGCTCAGAGTAGGGTGACTGCAAAAGAACAATGTGGAGGGGAAGACAAAAAGTTTGAAGCCAACCAGTCTGTACTCAACCAATTGACTTCTAGAAACTTCCTGTCAGAACTTCTGAAGGGATGAAGGGTAAACAAGGAAAGGGAGGTCAAGAAGAAGCTACCTACTCAGAACAAAAAATAAGAAATCTCCAGAAAGCCACAAGGTATCAGGGTCATGTCTAGACAATATCCCTCTTCTGCCAGCAACAGTGAGAAACAAATATTTTCAACAAGACTTAGATCAGTTTCCAAATCAATACCATAGCCAACACCTGTACTACAAAGCTTAGAGCTTCCAGGTTTGGAATGGACAGCAGGAATGTGCAGACATGTGGGGTATGGCTCAGATGCTGAAACCCATCAAAGCAGGGGCTCTTCCACAGTCTACTGTTGGCAGGCCTCCTGGTAAAACTACATTCAAGATTGTGTGTCTGTGTGTGTGTGTCTGTGTGTGTGTGTCTGTGTCTGTGTGTGTGTGACACTATATACAGACGGCAAATAGTACATGAAAACTGATACATTTCATATGTCATTAGGAAAATTCAAATTAGAACAACAATGAGACACAACCACACATCTACTAGAATAGCTGAAATCTAGAACACTGACAACAAAAAATACCTTTAAGAATGTGAACACTAGAACTCTCCTCCGTTGCTGAATGAGAGTGTAAAAACACTCAGGAGGCTAAGATCTGATGATTGTGGTTTGAAGCCACCTGAGCAGGAAAATCTGTGAGACTTTTTTTTTTTGGGTCCGGTCGTGGGGCCTGAACTCTGGGCCTGGGCGCTGTCCCTCAGCTCTTCAGCTCAAGGCTAGCACTCTACCACTTGAGCCACAG